>NC_091133.1:34909330-35509330 GCF_040183065.1 Periplaneta americana
ATCATTTAACAACATAACAAACTAGTGCTTATTCTTATCGAGGAAATTGACGTGACAACGTGACGCAGTGAAACCTACAGAGAAACAATCAGTCGGCAAAATTATGTTTTAAAAGCACATCGCACGTTATTGTATGTTGCCGGAATGGTTATACAAAATAGTTGCAGTTATACTCTCTGTTACAAAATACTCGATGTTATGGCACTACATTATGACAGCCGTTGCTTACGAGACACGAGACTCGTAAGCAACGGCTGTCATAATGTAGTGCGAGTCTCGTGTCTCGTAAGCAACGATGACAACACCTGTTCCACAGAACGGAATTTCTTTGGCACTGCAGTATTGTCAATTTAGCGGCTTTGTCACTAGATCTGGCTACTTTTAACAATTTCAGGGACAAAATCAATACCAACTTTTAATCCTGAACTGGCGTCATGCATAAATACGTATAACATAACTGGTAACGTGGTGTCAATACTGTCAGTATGACTCCTGGACTTTCTCATGCCTTCGACCTATACTTTTACCTTTTTCACCCAAATGTTTGCATAAGCTACTTTGATTAAAGGGTTTTAACTTATGTAAATTGTATCATACGCTTCACAGAATGACAGAACTGAATTTAGGGACTTGACTCTGGAGGAGTTTCGTGCATTCCTAGTGTGTTTTATTTATTTTTGTGCAGTTTCCGAAGTATATATATATAACGATATTAATTTCTGGTCCTACAGAATTTATGTTATGGTAACGACATGGAGTCAGGCCACAAAGGTAAAAACACTGGAGGAGAGGGATTCGATTCGGTTCTGTGGATCGAACTTCGGCGTATGTAATTATGGTAGTACTGTTATTTCGGAACTGTTATTTGGAACCTAGTATTTTCATAGAACTGGAACTGTTACGAGAAAATAACTATATTTCCCATCTCTATATTGTAGTATTTGCAGTTGGTGACTGTGAGTCACTTAATAACAGTCAATACTTATTCAATATTCATTTATTACCATTGTTGTAGCAGAGTAAAAGTAAAGAAGATTACTAGGTTTAATTCATTATTGTACTGAGTGCAACAGTTAAAGCAATATGAAGGCGGGTATGCTGAAGGCTCTGTCCAATTCTATACTCCTCGCCCACCAGCGTTGCCAATTATGGTACACGCTTCATATTTTACGATGAACTAAGAACTCGAAAGTTTACTTAGAATATACAGATGACACTGTTTATAAAAGAAGACCACAGGGGAAGAACGAGGTAAGTCACTTTTATTAAACCAATAACTTAAAAACTATTAATGGTACATTTTTGAAAATTTAAATATATTTTCGTGTATTATAAATGAAATAAACTTGAACATTTGAAGTCTTACAATTGCACCATTATTGAGAAATAAAAATATGAACATTGTTGTGGTTCTTTGTAGACGGGAAGAATGAGGTAAATACATAATAAAATTCAGTATCCTTTCTATCAATCTAAAATTATATATTATATCTTAGTGCTACAACTCAATATCTTTCATTATTTCATTTTTAACAATGTTGGTTCCGAGTACTTTTGTGTGCACTCAATGTTGGTTGCTTGGCTTTGAGGTATGTGGATATAATGAGAGAAATTGAGTGAGGGTCTGATAGTGTTCCAGGGTAGCTCAGTTGGTAGAACCTTGGTACGTTTAGCCAAAGTTCCCGGGTTCGATACCTGGCCCCAAAACAATTTTTCCCTTGAAATTATTCAAATCAGCTTCACAGGGAACTATATCTGAAAGCGAGATTTGCATAATACACGTTACTCTTCGGGGGGAAGGGCATCTTTTCTGATAACACGACCAGGCTCCCAGAGCACACTGTGCGCCACACAATGTTTCATTAAGAACAGGCTTTTCTGAAATGTTAACTGTATATTTTTAAGAGCGTTCTTATACACTTTATTATTATTATTATTATTATTATTATTATTATTATTATTATTATTATTATTATTATATTTTAATACAAAGCGAACACTGGAATGGAGGAATAGGGGCGCGCAGAAGAAATAAGAACTTATTCCCTCCACACAACCGGAAAATCACGACATTGCACACACCGTGCGCCACCACGCCAGCCGAGGGTTAACAGAAAACCACAATTCAAGTCACACAAAGTTGTGTGCACTCAATGCTAGTTGCTTGACGGTTGTCAGCCCACTTTGAGGTGTGTGGATATAAACGGAGAAATTGAGTCGGGGTCTGGTAGAGTTCCTGGGTAGCTCAGTTGGTAGAGCCTTGGTGCGTTTAGACAAAGTTCCCGGGTTCGATATCCGGCCTCGAAACAATTTTTCTCTTGAAATTATGTAAACCAGCTTTACAGGGAGCTATACCTGAAAGCGAGGTTTGCTTTGTTGGTGCCCTTTTCTATAAATGCAACATTAATGAAGTTTTCTGAAATTACGAGTAGGCTTAAACACAAAATTAGTTTAACAAATTCTTATTACATTTCGAGCTTGATGACCTTTAGACATGAATTCGTGACTTCAATATACACGAAATTTGGATAAGGAAACATTTTTTTTTCAACCTGATGTTCTTCAAACATATTAATTTATGTCTTCCTTGAAAGGAGAGACTAATACTGTTGAGCCTCTGGTCCTACAAGTTTCTTAAGTTGTTGATCATTATATTTCTCTTTCGAAATCCGTATTTACCCGAATATAAGCCGCTCCTGAATTTAAGCCTTACCTTACATATTTGGGTAAATTTTTGGGAAAAAAGGAAATTAACCTCTCAATGATGTACTGATATTATGATAGTGAAATAGGAATCAAATGGATTATCTGAAGAGATTAAATTACACCCAACCACTACACTACTAAAAATGAATGAGGATGTACGTGAAGCCACGGATGAACGAAAATTAACATTACTGACATTACTTGACTTCAGTAAGGCATTTGATACAGTTGACACGGACCTTCTATAATGTAAATTAAGACTTCTGAATCATTCTGAAAGTTCTGTTACTTGCTTTGAATCCTACCTTCGCGAACGTCAACAATGTGTTATTGCATGCGATTATTCTTCAAAATGGTGTGTCGTGAAATCTGGAATTCAACAAGGATCAGTTCTCGGACCTTAGTCTTCATGACCTATATTAATGACGTGACTAATACGATGAAACACTGCAGATACCATATGTATGCTGACGACTTGCAAATTTATTTGCATATCCACCCTGACGAGACTAGTGACGCAGTAAACAAAATAAACGAAGACTTGAATTCGATTTCACTGTGGACACACAAATTTGGATTAAGGCTAAATCCAGAGAAATCGCAAGCAATCGTAATGGGACATAATCGTCTACTAAGCACTCTTGATAATAGTACCATACCACATACAATATTGAATGGGATTATTGTTAAATACAGTGAAACAGTTAAAAATCTTGGCATTTTTATGGATAGCGATCTAAATTGGAACACTCAAGTAACACACATTTGCAAAAAAAATATTTTCTCAATTTCACTCCTTGTTCCATATGAAAGAATCTCTACCACTTAGTCTAAAAAAGAATCTTATCCAGACGCTTGTAATGCCCCATTTTGATTATTGCGATTCCTTGCTAACTAATGTAAGTTCACTTTTAGCTGAGAGACTACAACGTGTTCATAATGTGTGCATACGATTCATCTGCAATACTCGTAAATTTGACCGTATAACACCTTCCCTCCAGTTACTTTCATGGGTGCGTCTGATGGAACGAAGAACAATACATTCACTGTCTCTTCTGTTTAGAATCATGCATACTTCTACTCCGAATTATCTGTTATCGCGCTTTCAATTTCTTACAACTCTTCGAAACCGACATCAAGCACTTCTTTCTATCCCTCATCATAGAACGTCTTCATACTTATCTTCCTATACTGTAGAAATACCTCGCCTCTGGAATTCGTTACCTAATGACGTCAGGGACAGTCGGACTTTATCACAATTCAAAAGTAAATTGGAAAATTTTGTCTTAGTTAATGTTTTTAGGTATTGCTAGAAGTATTGTTTTGTTTTTTTTTCTTTTTAATCTAGATTAAAATTGCAAGTTTCTTGTTTATGTTAATTAATTAGTTAGGATACAATTAATTATGATAGGCCTACTTAATCACTCATTTAAAGTTTGTGTGACTGCAACCTGTGTATATTTTTGTGTGACTTTACTTTGTTTATAGTGTCTTTTTTCTCTCTTTATTTGTTATGTAGCTTTATTTTGTATACAGTATAGTGTATTTTTTCTGGTTATTTCTATTATTTTATTTGCATTTCTGGTGTTGTGGAAGAGAAGGCCTGATGGCCTTAACTACACCAGAATAAATAAATAAATAAATAAATAAATAAATAAATAAATAAATAAATAAATAAATATTTTATGCAAAATTAATTTTTATAATTTACTACAAGTTGGCTGTAAAGAACAGAGAAATAAAATGGGTACACACATATTCACTCAATCATTGCATTTTTCCTCTTCTCATGAGTCCGAAACATTGTCATTGTCCCAAAGAATATCATGTTCACACCCATCAAGGTTGTTTGTTATACAGCACTTCTTGAAATCTTGTTGGATATTTACGTCGTTCATGCCTGCATATTACTCATGTCTGATTTTAAGCTGCAGATGTGTTTCGTCGGTCTAGCAAAAAAAAAAAAAAAAAAAAAAAAAAAAAAAAAAAAAAAAAAAAAAAAAAAAGTTCGGCTTATATTCGCGTAAATACTGTAGGTAGCAGATCTGAGATTGAAAAAAAGACATAAAAATTAGATTCGTTTATAAAATTAACAATAGTGTTCGTAATCTTATTTTAAATAATCATTTGCTGTGATTACTCCTTACGCTGATTACACTAAAATTTCTTCAGTTAGGTCATCCCTTTCTGTGCGAACTTCATAGTGGAAAGAAAAGACACGCAACTTAGCTTCATTTTCACAGGGTTATTAACTATGTTAGTTAATAACCCTGTAAGATAGGAACTTTCTTCATTCCATGATTACAAAGGTTGAAATCCTTTATTGAAGCAAATCTTTCATCTTCACTAATCACTCTGTAACACGTGTACCGTTTACACATGCAATCTTCGCGTGTCCACAAGTGTGGAGTAACGGTTAGCGCGTCTGGCAGCGAAACCAGGTGGCCCAGGTTCGATTCGAGGTCGGGGCAATTTACCTGGTTTAGGTTTTTCCGGGGTTTTACTTCAACCCAATATGAGCAAATGCTGGGTAACTTTCGGTGATGGACACCGGACTCACTTCACCGGAATTATCACCTTCATCATATTTATACGTTAAATAACCTAAGATGTTAACAAAGCGTCGCAAAACAACCTACTAAAAAAATCTTCGAGTGGTTCGTGACTCTGTACTCTTTAATTTCTTGTTTACATTCTCAGTTCTTCCATATGATTTACACTTTCTTCTTAGGTGGTCAGTAATTAGCCTTCTGAATCTGATGAACAAATGTTTAAAACTAAATTAGCCTGACGAGTCCCACATAATTTTAGCATTATCAACAACGATATTCTGTCAGCAGAAATGCCAACAACGATACAGGTCATTGTTGCAGGTACACACCGCAATAACTAACACGTCAATATAGAAACCACTGCATTGACTTACCTCATTCTTGTTAGATTTTGAAATGACTTCCCTCCTTTTTCTTCCTGTACGCTGTTTTCTTAATGTTAATTTTACAAGTGACTAACCTCATTTTCAACATGTACTTGCCATGGTACGATAAATTAGGCCTTAGGGAACGCAATGAGCACAATATCTCAATTTCGCAAAAAAAGTAACTTAGCTCGTTCTTCCCGTGTAGTCTTCTGAAAGGGGCTCAGTTTCCTGACCATAGCTGTACAAGTCTTATCTTCATGCGATGCATAGGTAGCCACCAAATCTATTTTCCGTCTCGAAACTCAAACATTGCAGCTGAAGTTAGATTCTATGCTGTGATCAACAGCTGATAGTAGTTCATTATTAAAGTAAATGAGATCCTGGTATGTTAGTTCAGTTTCGAAGCTGTGCTATGAATATTATCATCAGTCCTATTTATATAGCCGCACTGTAGATTATAGTCCTTCTTTACTATTTAATTTCTTTCTCATTGTGTGTATGCGTGTGAGTGAAAATGTCATTTGAACCTGGTAGAAGTGGTTTCTCGTTTCATAAATATGAAGTGATACGTGCTCAAAGCAAAAAAATAACACATAGGCCTAATGTATACGATAAATTTTTAATTGTCCTGTGAAGAGTGTAGAGAAAGAACGAATTTTTCAAACACACAAGTACTGACTATTAAGGCGTATGATATAGGTTGTGTTCAGTATTTATGTTACAGTCAGAACACGAAATCCGTCAAAACCCGAAGTTCCTAGAAGATTCTAGTTCTAACAAAGCTCTTTAGGAAATTCTAGTTTTCACTTACGTAATTCAGTTACATCTAGAAATAACTATGTCTCTAGGAAATTCTAGTTTTTATTAATATAATCAAGTTAGATCTAGAAACAACTGATTGTTATTACTAACAACCCGTTGTAATGATTTCAGAACGTGTTTCTGCATTATTTTTGAAGACGTAAATTGTTACTTCTTGAGATTGTGGGAAAAATCTAGCTCCAACTATGAATTAATTTCAACAAATAAAATCGCAGAAATTCTGGTAGGACTGAGCTATGTTCATATTATACAATCAGCAACAACCTCTTACAACATGCCTGTAGTACACAAGATTTTTCTTTTATAGTAAATCAGTATCAGTCGCTACCAAATCGTTTCGACTTTCACATGTACACCTAGTTGTTGCTTTGTGTTTGTGAGACTGTCTACTTCGACATCCTTTTGGTGTAATTTTTTAGAAACGGGTAATATATTTATGTATGTTTATGTAAATTTAAACGTGAAAATGCTAAATGTTAAATCATCGAAAAGTGGGGTAATACAGCAATGGATCGAGCATATACCAGGACTCACCAGTGAAGGAGAGTGATTTTTTTGTCAATATTGTAATAAACATGTACTGTAATGTTATTAAAAATGTGTATGAAGAGGATGAACTTAAAACAATAATTGGACAGATGAATGCAGAGCAGGAAGAAAGAGAAGCACAAGAGGAAGAAGAAATGATGCTAGTTAGTACATCTCAAACATCTCGCGAGCCAGAAAGGAGGCCCAAGAACATTTAGGCTGGTATTCATAGTCGACACTTTCGATTAAAGTGTCCTTTGGAAGACGCAAAGTATCACTTTTCCGTTGCACAGTCGACACTTTGGTGCAAAGGAACACTTTGGATGAAGGTGTAGTTCCGACCACACTTTGAGCCGAAAGTGGCACTTTGTATAAAAATGGCGGACGTCTTGGAAGTTGTCGAATTATTAGAACGTGCGGAAGAGCTGGCACAATTGGTGGACAATGTACAAATTAGAGATAGGCCTAAAGACAATCCCGTGGAATTTTATAATGATATAGAATTAAAAAAACGGTTCCGATTTGATAAAGAAACTTATTGAGACTGCTTATATTTTCTATGACTGGTTGACAAAAACGAATAATAGACGTTTGCTAGTGCCTCCAATAATACAGTTATTGACTGCATTAAAATTCTATGCTACAGATATGTACCATACATTAATATATATATATATATATATATATAATATTATAGTTCAGGTATTTCTGTAGTAACATTCGTATATTTAGGCTAGAACCTCAATTCGATGAAGTAATATGTAGGTAGATATGCCTATATAACCTACTTTTTATTACTGAAACGAATTTTTTAATTTAAATAATATTAAACTACTAACTTCAATCTAATGTAGGCATAATTATTTTAAATTAGCATTGAGAGACCTCACGTGCCTGCCTTCTAAGCAGATTCCATAATTATATTGGGTTTAAAATGGTTTTGACTGTTGTTGACTACCTGTATTTTGAGATAAGATTTATCTTGATGTTGATATAATCATTACTGTTTTGATACCCCGGTAATATATATTTTCACGCCGGTAAGCAATACATCTACTGTCTCTAGTTCATGTGCAGTCATAACCTTACCATGAAAAGAGATCTCATACTATTAGGCCTATTTTGTTTTGCATTATAGAAACATTTGGCATTCAAAATATTCCTGAAGAGCAGGCAATAATGGAAACGAGAGAGAGAAAATAGTAGTAGTAGTAGTAGTAATAATAATAATAATAATAATAATAACAATAATAATAATAATAATAATAATAATAATAATAATAATAATAATAGCAGTAGTAATGTGTTTATCTCATTCTTTTTTTGCTTCTATTCACTATTCACGAAAAAGACAAAAATGAAAATAACGGAAATAACACGATATATCAATGAAGCAGATACGTATAAAACCTAACCTAACGATATAAATTTAATGATTATACACAAAACTTAACCTACTCAGTCCAACTTAACCTAACTATATAAACTAATAGAAGATATGTAGGCTACAAAATCTAACCGAACTGTATAAATCAGTGGAACGGATAAATACAAAATCTAACTTAGCGACATAAATCAATGAAAAAGATATGCACAGAACCTAATCTAACTATATAAATTAATGGATCAGTTATGTACTGTACAAAACCTAACCTAATTTCACCAGCAGTATCACTATTTAATAAAATGTTATATATCTGAATTGACTGAAATAATGTAAACTATCGCCAACAAAAACTAGAAACTGAAATAAAACAACTTTAAATATATATTTTCTTCCTCGCGCAATCAATAGGCTCCCAATTCAAATCACAAGCATTATAATTTGTAGGTTATAGGTCATTAATTTGTTATTGTTTGTTCACGTGTTTTGAAAGGCATTGTGGGACTTCTATTACCAACCAAACTGTAACTCTACACTTTGCTGGCGTAAAGTGACACTTTGTGAAGTGCACTTCTTCAATCGTCTATGAATACCACTAATATGAAAGAGCCACTTTCGTCAAAAGTGTCACTTTGCAAAGTGGTGATATAAAGTGTCGACTATGAATACCAGTCTTAAAGAAACAGGCCAAAAGAATGAAGTTTATTTCCGATGCAACATATTCCAATTGGTATAGGAGGTAACATCATAATACGCATTCCAGATGTCGACAGGGGAAAGGCAGACTGCGAAACCTCATAGGAGTCGTGCTTCAGAGGAATGACTACGACTTGTACAGAATTGAAACAAGGGATTGAATTTTGAATAAACTATATTGCAGGTATGTTCACTGAATTTTAAAAACTCATAGTGTAGTTAATTTCATCAACATCCGGTACATAACACTTTCTTTCTTTCAGATTTGAATTTGATGTATGTCCTCAAATTTTCTTGACACGAGAACAGGTGCCAGATGCAGAAATTTTTCTGGGGACTGCATCACACAATGGTGAAGATGACTCTAGCAACAATAGTGATGATGTATAAAGAAGAAAAAGACATAAAGACAAAGAACCCATAAACTAATGTTATTTTGTAGGCCTACTTGTGTAATTATTCAATATTTTTATTTAGTATGTTATGGTAAATGTATTATTTTATTTTGTTGAATTTATTTTATTTTACTTTTTAAGACAAAATTATTAATAAAGCACGAGATGTTCCCATATATAATTAATTTTCATGTAAAGTTAGACACTTAGAACATCAGAATAATTAAAAACAGTAATATTGTTGCCGGAAAAAGGGCGTATACAAAGTTCCATATCATATTTATTTACTAATAGCAGAACATACTATTTGCTGTCAAGTTTCAATAATTTTGTTTTAAATATCCTTCGAAACTATTTAACAGTAATGAAAAACTTTTCGGCCGAACTATGATAAACCTGACAGCTTACAAACATTGAAATCAGTTTATATCAGAACTACATTTTGCTGTATACGCCATTATTCGGGTGATGTCCTCAATTATTCGTAATTCAACAACAAAAATAGTAATGTTTTAGCATCCCATAACAATTATTTGTGTAATAAAACTATTTTGTGTTTCAACAAAGAACGACAATAATGATAATAGTAATAATTAGACGGCGGGCTTGGGACACCTTTCCGGCGGCAATAGGTTGATGCACAATGGGGCTTAGACATGTGACGTTACTCTCGTAGGTACATTTTGTTAAGAACGCAAAATGACCTGTCAACCGTCCCGTTGCGCGCTGTAGGAACCGAACCTAAGCCAACAGAGTACTGTGCGCAGTCATAGTGAACAGTTGTCTGACGTTATTGTCGAGGTTGTTTACGTGTACAGTAGAGCGTCTCGTTTAGTCACAGTGAAAACGTAAAGAAAGTGCAGGTAACGTGTGGGGGAGGTCAAGCCGTACGATGAACACGGGAGAGAGACAAGATTTTAGTTACAATTAATTATACTAATTAACAGTAATTTACATTATATTTTCCAAAAACACACAAAATAAAAAAAAACACAAATTTCATAACATTACCATATAGGGGAGAGTTGGTCAAAAGGGGATACTTAACACGGAATCTTCTATATTTCCTGTTGAAGTGATAGGAAACAATTCAATTTTTACTTATGAATCCACTATTCTATGTACTTTCATAATACATTTTGATTTTCACTTCTAATGATATAGCTAAAGTGGGAAAACAATTTTCTTGGAAAGTGCGCAAGTATCCCGTTTTGGCCGACTAGTTGGGTAAAACAGGATACTTATTTAAAATAAAGAAAATATTGTTAAGGAACTGAAAAAATGTGTGTGTTTTTATTATAATGCATAATAACCGCACCAAAAAATGTTTTGCATCACCTGTCAACCAGACCTTCAATAAAAGACAAAAAGAAGGAAAGCTAAGGAATGAAAATGTATTTATTTTTAACAGTTGTTGACAATAAATAACAGTTGTTGACAAAATTATAGCAATGGTGTGGATGGTCAAATGGAAATTGAGTATTGGCTGGAGTACCAAATCTCTATCCTAGCAACTTCAATAGAGAGTAGTGCTTCCTCTTGCATTGATAATGCTTGGACTCTTCGTGGTATAAGTCTACCACCACATTTATCAACTGTTGATTCATTCTGTCCCATTCTTCAGCAGCAACTCTGCATAGGTCTTCGAGATTGCGTGAGGGGTCAGGGCGCGCAAGAATGACTCTCTTTAGTTGAACCCAGACATGCTCAATTGGATTCATGTCTGGAGAACATGCGGGCCATTCAAACCTAGCAATTCCTTCACGATTATGAAAGTCATTGATAGCAGCCGCACGATGGATTCTGGAATTATCGTCCATAAACATGAATCATTTTGCGAAGTGCTGATTAAACGGTGCTACTATGGCTTGAAGAATGTTTTTTATTGGGTTATTTTACGACGCTGTATCAACATCTAGGTTATTTAGCGTCTGAATGACATGAAGGTGATAATGCCGGTGAAATGAGTCCGGGGTCCAGCACCTAAAGTTACCCAGCATTTGCTCGTATTGGGTTGAGGAAGAACCCCGGAAAAAACCTCAACCAGATAACTTGCCCCAACCGGGAATCGAACCCGGGCCACCTGGTTTCGCAGCCAGGCGGGCTGACCGTTACTCCACAGGTGTGGACTTGAAGAATGTTGCCCCTATACTGTGGAGCCCTCAGCATTCCTTGGATCGACACCAATTTTGTCCGCGACCCCACATAATGCCACCGCCAAACATCACTGACCCACTACCTTACTGCATTTGATTGTAGGGGTGTCTGAGTCGTGCAGCATATCTGATTCTCTCCACACACGTTGTCGATGATTATCTAGCACAAGGCATATTCGACATTCGTCCGTGAATAGAACTTTGTGCCAGTTTTGTACAGTCCATTGGCGATGATTTCTTGCCCAGGTGTAACGTTGTCCATGGTGCCTAGGTGTAAGAGTTGGGCTTCGCCATGCACGTCTGGAGTGCAGTCTGCTATCATGTAATCGGTTTCGTACAGTTTGATTGGATACGCGTCTCCCTGTCGCAGTTTGAAAGTCATTGTTAATCATGCCAGCAGTATTCTCAGCTTTTCTCGTGGCAATAATTCGCAGATATCGGTCATCACATTCTGTTGTTGCACGTGGACGACCACTACGAGACATGTCGTCGACAATACCTGTGTTTCGGAAGCGATTCCAGGTTCGTACCACATCACTCTGGTTCATTTCTAAGCGGCTCGCTACTTGCCTTGATGACAGTCCTTCCTGACAGAGAGTAACAATCCTCGCACGGTTGAAGTTCGTAATTGACCGCCTTGCTATTGTTCAACCTCTTTAGAATTAAATAAAACTGTTTTACCCTGAGTTATTCTCTGAGTGATGGGATTTCTTGCACTTCTGTTTACATCTGTTTACTTTTTCAGTCGGTTTCTAGGGTAGACTTCTACTGTTACTCAACATTGTTTACGTTAAAAGGACAGCTTTAAAATGTTTTATGGATATTTCTTGAAGTGGAGCGTAAATACCACTTCTACAGGTGATGCAAAACTTTTTTTTTTATGTATTAGTAGTACTAAAATATGTATGTGGGCTTAAATGAAGAATATCAAATTATTATACGTAAGGTCTATCCTGTTTGTTGACATTGATTCATAGTCCTACTGCAGAATATTTCATTTACAAAAGTTACGGTAGAATTATTCGCAGTCTTCCGATTCTATACTACTGCACGCCTGATGAGCCCATTCTTGGCATTGAGTACATTTATTTCATCATCCCTCTTCAGATTTTGAATTAGAGAATTCGTCGTTGTCTTCATCCTCTCCTTCCTAACTACTGTCATAGTTGGTTGTCATAGCGAGAACATATTCAATTTAGAATTTAAAGTGAAATCCCACATATGCAATGCAAGTTGGACAAAACGGGATACTATCCCGTTTTGCCAAACCATAGGGTATCCTGTTTTGTCCGACTAGGAGTTGTAAATAAAAACATAGCGTCACAACAAAACGGTAAAAGCTACAGCGGTTTTCTTTACAAAGTATTAAAGAATAATAATGTTTTATTTATATAAGACACTTACCTCTTCAACTCCGCAAATTTAATCCGAGAATGTGCCAATAAAAAACAGTCGTAACAATTTAGTTAAGCAGCTCTACACAACAAAAGTTAACGTGTTCATTCTGCATGTGAGCACTGCATAATGTCCCCTTCTAGTCTAAAAACAAAGTCCTCACATCATTCGGTGAGTTACAGCACTTTCCAACGAAATAAGTCGGGTATCCCGTTTTATCATACCATCCTGTTTTATCCAACTCTCCCCTACACATTTTAACAAACAAGGAATTGTAATGTTGAAATAATTCAACATAACAAATCAAATTGTCTATATGATATTTTCAAGCAGCATTTTTACGGTCATGAATTTCATTCTCTTTATGACTAACATAATATCACCGTCTTCTGTACTGTACCTGAATAAATTGAACTTTGAGAAGGGATAATTATTATGTTTACGAAATAGTATTGTCACTTCAGACCAATATACTGTAGTTTTGTTAATTCGGCAACAGAAGACGGTGATATTATGTTAGTTATACAGAGAATGAAATTTATGACCGTAAAATTGCTGCTTGAAAGCAACTTCATATAAGTAGCAAAATTTGATTTCTTATACGGGATGTTTAAAAAATACGGGGCATAATTTTAGGTATGTATTTCCCACATGTAGACAATCAAAATAGTTCATTACAATATGTGTCCGGAAATGCTTTATTTCCGAGTTATGGCCTTCACAACATTGAAATTCACCGGAACGTTTTTCTTTCCGCAGGTCGTTGCCGTCAAAGGAGACATTAAGAGGGCACTCTGACAGTTCATTCCGAGGCGAAGGTTACATTCAGTGTTGTGTAGGCGTTAGAATGTGCGACATGTATTCAAATCAAGAGCTGGCAGAGATACACTTCATGTACGGTAAGGCGGACGGCAATGCTGCGCTGGCTCGTCGTTTGTACCAGGAGAGGTACCCACAGCGACAATGTCCAGATCGGAAGACATTTGTACGTCTCCATTACCATCTGTGCGAGTATGGAAAATTTAACTCTCCTGGTTTGGGAAGGGGACGACCAAGATCTACAACTCCAGAAGTACAGGAGGAGATTCTGGAGGCTGTGAACATGACTCCTTCTATCAGCACACGAAGGGTAGCGTTGCAAGTCAATGTTCCTCATACGACAGTCTGGAGACTGTTGAAAGAGTATCAATTGTATCCTTATCATTTGCAACGTGTACAGACCCTGTCACCAGCAGATTACCCTGCACGAGTTAGGTTCTGTCAGTGGTTCTTGCAGCAGTGTGGTGTAAATCCGAACTTCCCTGCCTTAGTATTATTTACAGATGAAGCACAGTTCACACGAGATGGCATAACAAATTTCCACAATCAGCATGTATGGGCGTATGAAAACCCACGTGCAACTGTTCCATCTCATCACCAGGTGCGGTTCGGTTCTCCCTCAACATGTGGGCCGGTATCATTGGTGATCGATTAGTTGGACCCCATGTACTTGTAAACAGACTTACGGGGAAGGCGTACACAAACTTCCTGGGAAACACCATACCTCATGTTTTAGAAGACACTCCACTGATCAATCGTCAACACATTCACTTCTTGCATGATGGCGCTCCTGCACACTTCAGTCGTACGGTTCGCCGGTACTTGGATCGAAGGTTTCCTGATCGATGGATAGGTAAAGGTGGCCCAATTGCTTGGCCTCACGCTCACCTGATCTGAACCCTCTCGATTTCTACTTGTGGGGTCATTTAATATCATTGGTTTATTCGTCTCCGGTGCCTGATTTGGAATCCCTTCGGAATCGAATTGTGGCATGTTCTGAGGACATACGCAATACTCCTGGAGTTTGGGATCGTATTCGCAGGTCAATGAGACATCGATGTGAGGTCTGTATTCAAGCAGAAGGTGGACATTTTGAACATCTTCTGTAATGACAACGACCTGCGGAAAGAAAAACGTTCCGGTGAATTTCAATGTTGTGAAGGCTATAACTCGGAAATGAAGCATTTCCGGACACATGTTGTAATGAACTATTTTGATTGTCTACATGTGGGAAATACATACCTGAAATTATGCCTCGCATTTTTTAAACACCCTGTATTGAAATATTTCAACATTACAATTGCTTGTTTGGTAAAATGTGTGTATGATAAAGTTATGCAATTTCTGTTCTTTTGTTTTGTGTGTTTTTGGAAAATATAATTTCAATTAGGTAATACTCCGCCATAAATGTTGTAACAAAAACTTTGTGCATCCCTCGTATTCATCTTCTCCTACTCGTTACCTGCACTTTCTTTACGTTTTCACTGTTCCTAAACGACACGCTCTACTGTATTTGGTAACGTGTATAAGTGCAATGTCCGAACACCAGTCGTATTATTTGCATTCACCATTGAAATCCTGTGATGTTGAACGGTCGTTCTATAAATATAAAAACTGTTTGAGTAATCGCCGCAGGACGTTTCAGTACACAAATCTTCGGATGTATTTTGTTGTTCATTGTAATGCTGGCAACGAAACCGAAGAAGACGGAACCTTGCATACATAAGGTATGTATTCATGTACTTTATTTTCAATCATAACCAGACTGTACACCTTTGTTAATGTCCGCAGTGTGTGCCCAGTACCGAGTGTGTAAAAGTTATAGTCAATTCTTGCGTACATTTGCTAAAGTAACCCGGTTCCACCCTCTAGTAATAATAATGTTCATGTGTAAGTGCCAATTTTATAAAATCGTTTTAGTAATAAATTATTTCTAGATGGAACTGAATTTCCTCATGTTCTGACGGATTTCACGTTCTGAAATCGTTACAACTGGTTTTTAATAATAATTATTTCTAGATCTAATTTAATTATATTAGTCAAGACTAGAATTTCCTAAAGAGTCATAGTTATATCTAGATGTAACTGAATTACGTAAGTGAAAACTATAATTTCCTAAAGCGCTTTGTCAGAACTAGAATTTCCTAGAAACTTCGGGTTTTGACGAATTTCGTGTTCTGACTCATGAACTTCTAGTGAAGCTTCTTCTGCTGCAAAGCACGGGGGAGTACCGGTTTTTAAGCCTTCAGGAAAGAAATATAAGTAACCTACACGAAGTTCAACATCGAAATTCCGGATTGGAAGATTTTTATAAAGACGTTTTGTGCAGAACAATTCTTAGATATGACGAAGGACAATATCCAACAGAAAAAATTAACATTAGACAAAAGAGAGAACATTAATTAACAGCGTTTAATATGTTCTATGCGTAACATAATTAAGATGGTTGGTTTCAAGTATATGAAAGCAAATTTTTGTAGTTTTGTCAACTCTCCGAAGACATCTGAATCTCATAAGTGACAACAATAAGACATTATTCAGGAGGCAACTAAGTACAGGAGGTAATGGAGTAGGGTGACCAGTTCCTTTCCCCTAAAGTAAATTATGATAAGAAATTCATAATAGAAAGGGAAAACGTCTGTAGCTCGCATTAAATTTCTTAAGAAATTATATTATCTTAAAGTTTCAGGAGACAGTCGTCCTCGACCATTTAGTTTCTAGTAGATGTAACCTTGGTTAACCAAAATCATCCTAAAATATATTTTGCACAACATTAAAGGCAATGCTGGTATGAAAGTCCCACAGGCGAAAGGAAGTAGGCTTATCGTATGCCATGCGGAGTGAAAATTACTGGTTTTGTACCATTTAATTTGTTAAGTTAATTTGTACATGCTTTAACATCTGTGATCGTATCGCGTGTTTAGAATCTTTGGGTTTATCAGTAGGCCGTTTTTACTATTTTTGAATTCTTGTTTCTATTGTGTGTTATAGATGGCTTGTATTCATGAAACTGCTTTTAGATCTTGATCAATGTCTCTGACATTGATGATTGAAACGGTGATAAATCATGATATGTAAATTTCCAATCCGGCATTTGCTTTTGTGACTGAGGGAAACCATGAAAACCCCCAGTCAGATTGCCCTACCACGGGATTTGAAACAGAAACTTCGCGAATTTCAGTCTCAAACTTTACCGTCTGAGTCAACTCGTTCGGTTGTATCAAATTGTAATAGTATATTATAATAGACGTACGGAAAGAGCCCTATTGCAAAACGAGTAGCCTACATATGAAAGTTGGAACTCGAGAGAAGTGAATAGTGCTGCTCTTCGGAGTGACTACTACCGCGGAGGAATCGGAGATTATGAATAAAGCTCTCCACCGGTGACCTCTGGTACTATCGTAGGTGGAACAGGGGGCATACGGAGGGATGCGGTGGTTCGGAGCGAAGCGAAGTTGGAGGACGTAGAGCTCAAGGACGACCGGAGCGTACGGACTGAGGGTAGTTGTGAGTTGAATAAAATGGCACCAAGGCGGATATCCGTCTCATGAAAATTCTTTAATTTAGTTGAAGATAATAATAAAGTCCCACGCTGTTAACTTTGTGGGCGAATTCACTCTAAGGGTGGTGGAACTTCGAATTTGTTAGACCATTTGAAGCGATCGCACAATCGCGAACTTGAAGAAAGTAAGTAAGTAAATTTAACTGTTCAAAACACTTTTGAACTCTTTTAAAAAGCGTGTTTACTTTGATTTATATATAAAAGTTCTAATAAATAATTTCGTGGTTTTGTGTGCAGACAGAGTAACATTGCGAATGAAAAATTGAATAGCAGAAGAATTTCAGCAAAAAAAGGACCCTCTAAGATTGATCCAGCATATTGTTACGAGATGAAACTCCAAAGTTCAGTGATGAGCCGCTTACTTGAAAGGAAATACGAGTTGGTGATTGTGTTGCCAGAAAAGCCAAACGCTCCTAGGACGCTAACAGGTCCGTATTTGGAAATCTCTATGGCGTGGACCAGGTTAGATAGATTCTCTGAGTAGGTTGTACAGTAAGTGTTTAGGCTAACATTAAGAGCCGCGGTTGTGGTACTCGTACTTGCAGTCAAAAATAAATTATTACCATTCAGATACACATTGACGGTTAATTAGTGATATCATCGTTTTCGTAGTTTTGAAATTACGAAAAACATTTCATACGATTTTTTTAACTGCTTTAGTGCTATTGTTCCAAAGGTCCACAGTCTCGAAAAAAGTCTTGAAATTTCTATAAAACGTAACTTTCGAGGCAATAAAAATCATACATAACTTATATGGAATATTTAGAAGGCAACTTGAGTTATTAGATTAAAATATTGAGTTTCATTCTGAAACTAAAGAAACGTGCGGTAATAATATAATTACAATTATCCTTAAGTTGATATCCGCTTACATTTTTTATTACAGAGGAAGAGTGACGCGCTTTAGAAGAGACAGTTCAAATAGTGACACCCTTTAAAACAATGATCACAATCCTGTCTGGTGAAGAATCTTAATCAATTATTTCGGACAGGAAACTTTAACTCATTGATACCACACGTTTCTTTTGTTTCATTCTGAAACTCCCTTAATATATTTTACGTTAAACTAAATCGATTAGAATAATAATTGACAAAAACTGTTTGTGAATAAACGAATTTTTCCAGGAAAATTATAAATGTTTACATTAGCTACTGAAAAGCTTCACTTCTGCGTTAGTTTTCAGTTAATTTTAATGTTATTAATTTGATCAATGACATAAAACTAATACGCCTTTCCACATATACTAAGAATTTCAAAAAAAAAAAAAAAAAAAAAAAAAAAAAAAAAAAAAAAAAAAAAAAAATTGTCAGCTAACATAGTACTTCAAGCAAAACAAGAAAAAAAGAAGAGC
Organism: Periplaneta americana; assembly: GCF_040183065.1. Taxonomy (NCBI): domain Eukaryota; kingdom Metazoa; phylum Arthropoda; class Insecta; order Blattodea; family Blattidae; genus Periplaneta; species Periplaneta americana. The sequence goes on from NC_091133.1 coordinate 34,928,066, forward strand.
CGAAGAAAGAGAGAGAGATAAATAAAACAGAGAAAATAAACAACAAAAAATTACACACTTAAAAGATACGCGGGACGTCAGCGGACTCCAATCACTACCTGATCCGATTAAAGGAATGCTCAGCGGAAAATGTATGTCTGCGCCGCAGCACATATATAACCTGCGCGCCATCAATCGGAGGTAACCGGAGGTCTCCGATTGAAAGCGCACAAACAACCGCTCCGGAGAAAAACCTAATCATAAGCAGCACTAGAAGTGAATGCTAAATTAATACGAATTTTGTAATTGTCATTTCCGCAAGTGTGTTATACGCTATTTTTTCTACGAAAGTAAGAGAATTAAACAGATCAGGGAAACGTTTAAATGTGACATGAATAACTTGTTCCTTGCATTTCTAACTACAGTGAAACCTGTTAAAGCGGCCTTCTGAAGTTACCTTGTAAATGGCCGCTTCATCAGGTGACCGCTTGATTAAGGTTGCGGTTTTTTATGAATCAGCATGAAAATACTGAATTTCATTGACTTGTTAGTACTGTGCGCGGGCAACAATCGTGTATAATAATGTCAGCCTCTTCCATTCTTTTAACTAGCATTTTCAAAATTCGCTTGCGGTACCTCTGTTTAAATTACTGTATAATACCTTGATCAAGGGGCTGGAGGTGTGATGTCATATTTGAAAGAAGAAACACCAATTTCTTGGAATTGAAATCGCATAGCTAATTCTCAAACAATGATCATGTCATCCAAGCTTATTATTGGCAGTCCACTTCACCCCAATAAGCCCATGTCAACATTTTTCAAACATATCGGTTTCAATGATTTCCCTACCATTAAGAGTGATTCTTTTTCTCCTGCAGCATTACAACAAAAGAGCAGGGTTATTCTGTCTGTTGCCAACATCCCCCCTTTACACTCTTTCTTTTTTAACTTAAAGTTTTGTTAGGGAGGGCCCTGAAAAAATACATGTTTCGTCAACATTGTAAATGTCTCCGAGTTCATAAGAATTGATGGCAATCTATTTTTTCCATTCTTCAATAACATTGATTGCAATGTCACCTCCTTCACCAGACAGAACGAAATACAGTACAATGTTATGCCGTTTTCTAAAGCACTCTAACCACCCATTGCTAGCAACAAAATTGCTTACATTGAGTTCTTTGGCAATTTCAATAGCTTTCTCTTGAATCGTAGGCCCATTTACTGCAATTTCTTCGCCCTCGCACACTTGAACCATTCGTAAACGAAATTATTCCCATTACTGAACACAGATTCTCTCTTCCATTCTTGGCCACCATGCATATTTTTCTCCCATTCTTTTAAAATTTCAAATTTATTCTTAATTATACAGTCATTTGTGTCCTTCACATTTGAATATTTCTGCAATTTTTCTCTCAGTTCCCTTCTCACTTTCTTCAATCATTTTTCGTCTCACCCCCAAACCACTCTAGATTTATTGTTAGACATGATTTCTTCTTCTTCTTCTTCTTATTAATATTATTATTATTGTTATTGTTATTATTATTATTATTATTATTATTATTATTAATTACAAAAATATTCTTGTGTGCATGCATTTACTAGGAAGCGTGCAGGAAATCTTACTTTCAGGTCAGTTTTCTTGTCGTAAATGCCGTCTTACCACACGTTCATAGAAAAATAGATTTTTCGTTCTGGCCGTCAAAACTCAATTTCAGACTATCATTCAGAAATGAATTCACGAATATTTAAAGACCTGATCACAACTAATTTGCTGTGTCCTTTAGAAGAGGGTTCCGTAATAATATTATAGACAATGCCAGTTATCATTCCATCATCGTAAATAAAATTCCAAATATAATTACTAAGAAGCAGGAAATAAGAGAACGGTTAGGGAAAAAAAAATTATAGCGTGACAGACACCATTCCTGAATTATTTCAACTTCTTACACCATTTTAAAATGAACAGACACAATTCCAAATATAATTACTAAGAAGCAGGAAATAAGAGAACGGTTAGGAAAAAAAAATTATAACGTGACAGACACCATTCCTGAATTACTTGAACTGCTTACACCATTTAAAAATGAACAGACCCAATACGAGTTAGAGGGGGTAGCTAATGAAATGGGCCATGAAGTTATTACAAAGTAAATGGAGAAATCACCGATCGAACAGATTAGCAGATGGAGATAATTGAGAGGACACCCTTGATCGCTTATCGTTTCATTGCTTTAAATTAGCAGTAATTAATACCGGCAAAGTAAGATTTTAATTTGTGTATAATTGTTAATGTTCTCTGATGTACAGATTCCCTCCCACCAGTACACGCCTAGTAGGTATGGTAACATCACTCCGCATGGGCGTTGGCTGTCCTTCATATGTCTTTAATCGTTGTACTCAGTATAGTGAAAATGTTTTCCTGAGGAAAAGAAGTGGTTGCAATGTGTCTTTCAAACAACGAGCAAAAGGTAACTGCTGAAAACTTATTTTATTACCTTGATATTAAATAGACTACCGTACCATGTTAGGTGTAGTTTGCTACTCTTTTAGATTTAAGAATATAACTTAAATTATTAATTAATTTGCAAATCCATTTGAAAGTAACCAAGTGATGTCGGCCACCACAATAGAATATACCTACGTACGATAGGTACATCGTACATCAACCTCTAATACCGGATACGAGGCTGCTGATTGCAACTAGTTTAAGTGCCTCCGATAGGAAATGTTTATTCATGATATTAATTATTATTGTTATTATATTATCATTACTACTGTATTATTATTATTATTATTATTATTATTATTATTATTATTATTATTATTATTATTATTATTATTAATGAAAAATAATGTCACTCACCAAATAAGTTATGCTGTGATTTTCAGTGATTGAGTGTGGTGAAGCAACCCATGTTATTGTTGAAATTCCCATTTCTTTCTTTTCTTTTTATTTTTTCCTTTGACAACAACAAAAAGACCAACAGAAAAGTTTCTTTTGCACCATATTACCACTTAACCATTTATTTTGCCCATGCCAGGATGCAATAGAATCTCGCGTTTTAAGATTATCTGTCAGAAAAATTGTCTGCGATGTCGTATCTCGGTAGATTATCTCTTTATTTAAAACTTCCTTTCTTTCAATATTATTTTTTCTCGAAAAAGGACACTCTAACAATGAATTAACTACATCATCATTATTTATCGCATTTGTTTCTGTTTATATTTTCCCGTAACACATAATAACACTGGCCCAGACTCACTACTGTACTACGAAGTACAATAGTACAGGACACTCGCTTAAGTTATAAACTGAGACATAAGGGAAAGACCAGTGTGGGTCTCTGCCTACCAAAGAACGGGAATTTTTATGTTATTTGTGACGTATTTAGGAAGACAAGTCACCACTGCTATTTCCACCCCATTCTACCCTTGACACCGGTCCATGGATGGGAGGAATGAGAGCTGACCAGGCCACGAGGCCAGATGAATTGTGGCTCAACTACAGCTTTTCAAGTGCGACCTCAAAGCCAGCGAAAACATACGAAATGCAGAAATCAGACCCGGCACGAGCGATCCTGGCCTCAGGAACAAATTTTACTGCAAAACAGGTCTATATACATCACAAAGTTTTCAAATGCTTCTACAGCGATATGTGCTTCATTCAAATAACTAATATATTATATAAAAATACAGAATTTAATTAATTGATTAACTAGTGGTCTTACTCGTGTTAATTATGTAAGATTTGTCCGGCTTACAGCTGTTTCAGTGCTTCACACACCATCCTCAGAGCCTACTAGATCACGGCTTCATCTCGAACTTCTCTTCCTGTTATGTGGGTGTGTTTGATTGTTGAAAGGTGTTGAAGACTGGAGTCAAATAGTGTGTGTGTACTGAAATTGATCTGTGTGTTGAGAATTTGATCGGGGTGTGTTTTAATGTGTTTGTATATTTCGTATTGTTCTAGTGTGTTGAGTTTTTGGTTCTTGGGTTGTATGTGTAGGATTTCCATGTCTGTATTTATGTTATTGAATGTATGGTTAGCATTGGTTATGTGATTGGCGTATGTAGATGTATTGTGTCCTCTGGTTATTGCTTTAATGTGTTCTTTGTAGCGTGTTTGGAATGATCTGCCTGTCTGTCCTATGTAGAACTTATCGCAACTATTACATTTGAGTTTGTATACACCTGTGTGGTCGTATTTATTTGTTTGTGTCTTTGTGTGTTGAGATGTCTTTGTAGTGTATTTTCTGTTCTGTATGTTACGTTGTATTTCTGCTTTCTGAATGAAGATGTGATCTTATGTGTGCTTTTATTTTCATATGTTAGTGTGATGTATTTCTAGTGTCCTTGTGTTTGTGTTGTGTTTTGCGTGTTTTTATGTTTGTTAAGTTTTTGTTTTGTCTTATGATGTTGTCTATTATGTTTAGATTGTATCTGTTTTCTTGTGCTATGTATTTGATATTGTGTTCACTTCTTCATTGTAGTGTTGTTGGTTCATGGGTATGTTGAGTAATCTGTGTATCATTTTCCTGAATGCAGCATGTTTGTGTTGTATGGGGTGGTTAGATGTGTTGTGTATGTGTGTGGTGGTGGTGGTTGGTTTTCTGTATATTTTGAAGGTGTGTTTGTTGTCGATATTTGTTGTGGTGATGTCTAGGAAATTTATGGAGTTGTTGTTTTCAAGTTCTAGTGTGTATTGAAGTTTTGGGTGTCATTTGTTTATGCATTGGTGTAGTTTGTGTATTTGTCTTTTGTTTCCTTTGTATAGTATGAGTATGTCATCTACGTATCTGTGCCAGTATATTATGTTGTCTGCATATTTATTGTGTTCATTGTTGAGTATGTATGTTTGTTCTTACATAATTAACACGATAAGTCCACTAGTTAATCAATTATATTCAAGTGTTAAAACTAGTGTACGCAAGATTCAAAATGGACAGAATTTAATTTCAGTTAAGTCAAGTGATTGAGGCCCGGCCTCACTTATCTCAGTCAATCAGCCGCCACTGTCGAACACCTACATGTTTGAGTTCAATTATTTAAACTAGGAGGAAAAAAGAAGCCCTTCAGAGTACATGAAATGACTCAGAATGACTTCTTTACTTTTTCAAACTTACTAAAGGACCAATACAATCCAGAAAAATAGATGAGGAAAACAAAAAAATATCTGGCGTAAAATAAAATGGTTACAGTATACGAAGACCTCTAGTTAAAATCTTAATTGATCAAGACACATCATTCCGGACAGTGAGTTTCAGGAGAAGTGATAGTGGAGATGTAACCCTTGTTCCCAAGAGTGTGTGTAATAGACCACTTTCAATTTCTGATGAGAAGAAAAAAGATCTCCTTGTCCTTCTTCTCTTCATTTCTGAATTTTTTTTTATATATTTCTACAGACATCAGCAACTTGCAGTGACACTTTTCCAGTTAGTGACTGAAAAGTAATGTATTATATTTTATTTGCATTTGAAGATCTCTTCGGATTAAGGATGTTTATTCAAAATACGTTATAACCACTTCCAGAAATTAAAAAATTTTGACAGTGGCTGGTGGCAAATAGAGGGAATTTTCGACCTAATAGTGACTTTTAACAAACCTTTTGCTTTAAAATTAGTGGTTTTATGAATTCTAACTACTGTATATAAATTAATAGAATTTATTATTAGAAAGCAATATGTGTGCATAATCAATTATGGACAAAATGGTCTTGAGGTTTTGAATCTAAAGGATTCAATTCATATTTTTTGGAGAAAGCAAAATAATTTCAGGGAAATATTTTATTAGGCCTATATTTACTAGCAAAACCATGGTCTAATCAAGGATACAAGTTTATTCTGCTATTAAATACAATAATTTATTGTTATAAAGAAATGCTTAAAACTGTATTTTCCCACCTAAATCAAGTATTTCAATAATTTGTTGTTATTCTATTTTTGCGGGAAGGTCTTCAGTTGTACATGAGAAGACTTTCATTTTTTATGAAAAGTATTGAAATAGTGAACAATGTTGAGTGTATTAATTTATGTGAAAAGAGTTTGGTCACATACTTATTTTCATTTGTGCATGAGAAACCTTTATCTGTTATAAATACAGTAGTCATTTTATGAATAATATTTGATTTTTATTTCATCAAAGTATTAAAATAGTAAACAATTTTGAACATTTTTAGTTGTGTGAAAATAGTTAAATAGTTCATATTCATATGTCAAAGAGAGTATCAGTTTGGATGACACCTTAATAGACTACTATTAATTGCTTTTTTTGTGTACTCAAGGGTCATTCACTTAATTGTTTATACTCCAACATATTAAACAAATAAACAGAGAACATTACTGCAATGATATTCTGGCACTCTTTTTATAACCTGTGTTTCATTGCAGTCTAAACTTTGTTTTTCAGTTTCTCAAAAGTGCACTTACAGTGATTTATCCCCTTTTATTAGCGCACCCACGAACAACGCTCAACATCTGTAATAAACTTTTTAACTTTGCTAGCCACAACACGCATGCAATTTTTTCCTGCAGTATCTATTTTTTTTTAATTAACTCGGCCAAGGTCACAAGCTTGCGTATGAGCTTGACCAATATATGATAAAACTTTGAGACAATTCTTTTAAATTGAGCAAATCGGAAGTGTGTATAAATATTTTCCAATATATTTTATTTTGCATACCTTTCATCCTGACGCTGGCATGTCATATATCAACATTTTCTCTTTTCCCTTAGCTTTCAAGCCAGGTATACATACTTTGAAAACGTCTCTTTGGCTGTTGGGTTTAATGTTAATATAATTTTGTACAACTACATTTAAGTAAAATGTCGAAGTTCTTCAGACCATTATTCCGTCTCTCTAGAGAAGAACCACCTCAAAATTACATTCTGCTCAAAACTTTCTTTGCGTTAATATTGCATCCTCTTAAAGTTAAAGTCAGTTGTCAAAACGTTAATGCTCCGAGGCTGAGTTCAAACGTAGGTTCGAATCTCGCTTGGGATGACTAATTAAGTTTCTTCCGAGATTTCCTACACGGTAAGATAAATGCTATATATAACCACAGAATATCCTCGGACATCTTTCCAATATTATCACCTCGCTAGTACTTATTCTTCCTGACCCTATATAATGTAGTATTTCATATATAAATTTTAAAAATAACTGCTTTGAAAGAGTGTATTTAGCTGTTGAATATTTAAAAAGTATTAAACAATTTGAGACTTAAGCTGATTTATGCGTGTTTAATTAATAGGACGATCATGCAGCATCAGGACAATACTGTGCAAAGAAAAAGTCATTAAGTTTAATATAAAGTAAAAGGTTCCATTCTAGTAATAGGCCTACTTGAAATATGTTTGCCGCTAGAAAATCTTACATTAACACAGAAGCACTTTGGTAATTCATTCTCTATCTAGTTAAAACTGTATTATTATTATTGCCGTATACTTGCGGTTCAGTACAAGAAAGATCTGATGTAGATGACAAGTGTACAAGCACAGTCACGAACATACATGGTCTCTGCTGAATTGTGAATTTTAAGTGTTTTAAACAGTTTTCGGACATTACAATTCGATATATAAGACAAATGTTTGTAGATCTATGTAACTCATTCTTTGGAGTAGCTACTGTTCAAGACTTCGTAAGAAGTATTTCTGTATAATGATTTTGTAACATTCAATCAAATCTAGGCATACTAAAAAGAGGAGAAACTTCACAGTTAAATAATCGCTCACACATATTTTTGTTAAAATTGTATTCTTACCTTAACCTCCATAATGTTAATAAGAAATGATATCTGTCAATAGAACCCATGATATTTTGCTTTTGTAATCTCTAAAACCCACCTATCTTAAATTTATTAATACTGGTAGTCCTATCTACATTTCATGATAAGAAAACTTGTGAATCTTACTTTTAGTTGATTTTTTAACGCGGATGGTAAAATAATTCGTTATTTTACTAAGTTCCTTTAGAATCGACGACATATGGAATGAAGAGACTTTGGAAAGATAATAGCAGGAGAATCAACGTACATATAGAAAATCCACGTTGTGATCGAATTTCGAATAACCTGCTAGCGGTCGAATCATGTCCTTACTATAATTTCATTGAAACTTTCCAAGTAAACTTAATATTGCCTTATCCTGTTCATTAACAGTGTTGCTCATATTGCTGTCTTCCTTTCACTATTTTTTTACACTGTTTACTTTTCCCTTTTCCCCTATATCCTTACTTTGCCCTTGTTTTTTCTTTTCTTGTTTTCTTCTTATCCTGCCTATCATATTCTTTCTTGTATCCTTTTCCTATTTCCTCTTTCTCAACTTTCTTTGCCTCGTCTACTTCCTTTTTCCTGCTTTTTATAATTATTACTTTCTCTGCCTCCTTTATTTCTTTCCCTCTTTCATTGCCGTGCTAAATAAAATGTCGTTTTTTTTCTGCTTCCTCTTGACCTCTCGCCTGTTTAACCCTCAACTGGTATTGCTTTTTAAATGTACGTAAGGATATCTATCCATATAGGTCTATATTGACCCATAGATACCAGTTGAGGGTTAATTTCTTCCTCGTTTTTATTTTCTTGTCTTCTTTGTTTCTTTGCTTTATTTTACTTTCTTTCTCTCTTCCTGTCTTTCCTTGTCTCTTATCTTCCTCCCTTCCTAGTTACCCTGTTTCTTATCTTCTTCCCTTATTTCTTTCCTATCTATCATCTTCTTCCATTTTATCTTTCCCTGTCTATTACTTAATGTTTTCTTTTCGTGTCTCCTTTCTTTTATCGTTTCCTTCCCGACTGCTACATTCTTCTTTCTTTCCCGTCATTTTCCTTTCTTCTTCTCAACTATTTTTTTCTTTGTCTCCCATTTTTTCTTACTTATTCATCTTCTATCTTTTCCCCTTTTTGTTTTTCTGTCTCCTATCTTTCTCTCTTTCCTTGTGCAGTTTATTTCCTTTTTACTCCTCTTTTGTTTCTCTGTCTTCTTTCTCTCTCTTTTTTTTAAAGTAAACATTTTAAATGTGACATTTCTTTTAAAGTGTGCGAGACGACACCATTTTAAAGACTACTCATATTTCGTGATAGTTGATAAGCACTGAACCCGTATAATGAGACACGCAAAGCGAACTTGAATTGTAAAGGGAAGCTCTCAAGTTATGCAGCACTCAGATTTCAGATTATATTTATTTTAGTTCAAATAAGGCGCACATACTACAGTACAGTTTTTAATAGCAGAATATCTGTTTCATGCAAAAAAAAAGACCATGTGGACTATCAGGGCACACGGCTTAATTAGATCCAGTGAAACCAACTGGATTAAGTGGGAGTGAAGAGCGAACACGATTTTATAACTCGCGTTGTTAGTGCCCTGATTTATTGCCCATCACGTTAACACATAATTGGAAGCCTACACGTCTAAGCGCAATCCCATTAATTGACATATGTAATTATATTTCAGTATTAATTAATTGTTTACAGGGGTAATTCCGGTCTCGATTGTAGTACGGTTCGGTCAAGAAGCACAGAAAAACACATTAATAAAAGAAACAAATACGGCAGGAAAAGGAAGAGGCATTCTATGAAAACGTTATGTTACAAGAAACTGTCCTCCGTAAGAAAAAATTCAGATTTCTATGACATATTATGTTTTTGTCCTGGTCTGTTTTTACAAACTTAAGTTAAATTGAACATATTTCTAAATTTTCTGAAAGCGACTACATGGTTTTTATTGCTCATACAAACGTATTTATTTTATTTATTTATTTATTTAATAATAACATATACATAAAAACGTTACATTAAAATACCCCGAAAGAGCAAAGCTCGTGTTCGGAGACAGTTCCGTTACATAGATACACATACTTTGTAGACAAAATACTTAAGAAAAAAGCTCACATAAAGATTGTAATAAAATTAGTAAATAATAATACTAATAATAACTGAGTGAAAAAAGAGACGATGTTTAGATTGATGGATTAATATTAAATTATTATTAGTAGTATAATTAGTGCAGGTCATGTTGAGATAGTAACCAAGATAAAATAGAAAAATACACTTAGGATAGAAATAAACTTGTTTTACAATACATGGTACATAATATATATACAGGGAAGTCTGTCATATACATTTTTTAATTCTGGATCTGAAAATTTCATTGCTTAAAGTAGTCAATTCTGGATGAAATTTTATTATCGAATTATATAGCCGTGGACCATAATTTGTACTGTGTAGTAAAGCAGCAGATGTGAAATATTTAGGTTCAACTAATTTAAGAATTTCATTTCGTCTCGTATTATGAGCATGTGGCTGAGCTACAAATTTCGTTCTATTTTTATGATAGAATTTCATTAAAGAGTATTCATAAATTTGGTCAATTCTAAAAACATTCAATTCAGAATGGATCAAATTTGTTGGATAATCCAGTCGCCTTTTCAAACAAATTTTGATTATACGTTTTTGCAACATAATTAGAGGAAAAAGAGCAGTTTTTGTAATGCCTCCCCATCCAATTATACCATATTGGATAACAGATTCAACTAGAGCCAAATAAACCAAACGTAATACGTGAGTAGGCAAGTAATGGCGAAGGTTTACAAATTTGTAAATTGTTTTACGTATTCTGTTACATAAAAAGGTGATTTGTCTATCCCATTTCAAGTGCTGATCAACAATAATTCCCAGGTATTTCACATCTACAGATTCTTTCAGGCAAGGGCATTTACAGGTTGTAGAGAGTTTACAAAATGAGTTGTGGATTATTAATTTTAAATGAGAAAGTGATTTCAATTTGTTCAATCCAGAGACTGTTAAAGAAAATGGCACCAAAGTAGTTTTAGTTATATTTAGAGATAGCAAATTTGCATCAAGCCAGTTTTTGATAAAATTTATACCTACATTGGCATGTTTATAAGTGTCCTCCCAAGTTAAACCACTGAAAATCACCACCGTATCATCAGCGTAAGAATAACAGGAGCCATTATGTACTTTCAAATCAATGTTTAATAAATCATTAATATATATTAAAAATAGAATAGGACCTAAAATTGTTCCCTGAGGGACAAAAGTATATTTTACTATATTTTAGCAATAAGTCATATTTGACCAAAAATGGTAGAGAAGTATATTTTAGATCATATTACAATAGTTTTAATAATTCTACAAATACCTATCATTCACAGGCTTTGTGTCAATAAACAAAGAAATTTTGTTGGCGTTTTGTTACTTATTTTGGATTTCTTTTTCTTAGAAATATTTTGTGGTTAAATGAAGTATGAATGTAACTGGATTCGCCAACAGTAAGTTGTCAAAACGCAAGGGACAAAAGAATGTTAGGAATATTTCCAAATTATTGCTGGTCGATCTCGCCTTTACACTCTTCACAAACATGTGACAGTTAAGAGGTTCCAACCCGCTGCTGCCAGGTAGTAATTTGTGAACAGTCAGCTGTAAAAGAATTAGTCATTCCGGGGGCAGACATTGGACATTTTGCACTCCCCTTTTCTCCCATCTAGTTTATAGACCAAACAGTCCACTGTGGCCAATACAAGGAGTTAATATTCACAAAAACAATTTTGCATAAAGGTGAATAAAATGTTTTCTAAGTAATTTTGGACAATATTTAGTTTTACGTCATATTTCCAAATTTTCAAACAGTATTTTCGTATTTTACGCCGTAAGTGCATGCGTATTTCCACTGTTTTAGGTCATAGAAATCCGAACCCTGCATATGACCAAATAAACGGTCCGCAGTAGAATATCTATTATTACTAGAGGAGCAGTCACAAATGTCATATTACCAGGAAACAGGCAACGGCAGGAAAATATGTCAGAAAAGGATAGAGTCACGGCCTGAAAAGTCACTAGAGCCTAGAAATATAGCATGATATGAAACAAATATGACCAAAGAAATAAGACACAGCAGCGGAAAAATCACATGAATAAAGAAATAACGCCGAAAAGAATCATATAATCGAAGAAACAAACCAAAATAGTTAAGATTCTTGTCACAATAGAAAATAGTCACGACTAGAAAGTGCCAAGTGACTGAAGACATATATCATGACGTAAAGGAAGCCACGCGACCAGAAAATATATCCCACCAAGACAAAAGCAGCATGGTTCGAATCCCACTTGGGTTGATTACCGGGTTGGGTATTTTTAGAGTTTCTCCCAACTGTAAGGCGAATTCTCGATTCATGTATCACCAATAATTCTATCGAAGCTGGATTATAAAGTAGTTGATATATTGCAGTTAATTAAAATTAACCGATTAAATTCATATATCAGGTAAAGTCATATAACAAAAGAAACAGACCTCGACAGGAAAAAGACTTGTAGGTCCTAAATAAACAAACAGACCAGATCGGAAAAGAATCACATGATCGAAGAACAGGTCATGATTGTATAATATCACATTATCGAAGACAAAGATCATGGCAGAAAAATAATCGCATAATTAAAGAAACAGACAGCGCCAAGGAATATGGCCACAGAACAGGCGACGGCAGGAAGTTATGTGACAAAATATGTGCAGTGCAACTCTGTTAATGCGATTAAACGCGCTGATGTCTTATGATTTCTTGATCGTTTGGATCAATACGAGTAACGGTGAGGTTACGTAGGTTGATCTGTTTCGTTCATTAACACAAATTTTATTCCCAACATTTATTTATCGCTAGAAGTTTTTACTTAATTAGGTTACTCATAATTGTTCTAAAAAAACATAATTCTTGAAAAGTCTGTAACAGACATCACAGGTTTGTCCTCTGTGAAATGAATAGCTGTTCATAGTAAAGCAAATTTCTTTCTTTCGGTATTCCAAATCATTGTTATGAAAGACAGTTGAAATGACAATCCACGAGTCTTTTATATTCACTATCTCTTTAGAGATATTTTAAATATATATTCATAATTATTTTTATATGTTAAATAGTATCTAGCTACATACAGTTTTTATTTTTAACATATTAAGCTTCTGAACAGCCAAACCAATCTGTCGCCCCATTTTCCTTCTGCAGATTTTTTTCACAGCAGTGCGTATTTCTTGTTTCAATTTACAGATTTTCTGTACGGCTTATTACTGATGAATAAGTGTATTTAATTAAAGATAGAGAGCTAGGTTTTACCATCGACATAAATTCTGGAGGACCAGGCTAAACCTAACTTTATATTGTACGCAGGACACACCAGTTTCCTTTAAAATTGAGCTATATTAAAATTATAATAAAATAATACAAAAGTCACTAATCGCGTATATAGGATCTGAATGCATCGTTATTTTTACATAATACCACACTGTGTGGCGAAGTATTTATTAAATTACAAATACTTTTATTTATTAAATATTTCTAATATGATACACAAATCAGCTGCTGTTATCTTTAGACAGTGCACAACAGAACGTAACCGCATCTCCAAACACCTATACAAGATCATCTCCGAACTGTGTACTGTGTGAACAGGAAAAAAATCGGCATCGTAAAGATGACACATATTTCCTATATGCTTTGTGCATTTCACAAAGATTCAATTTTTATCCCCTCACCAATTATATTTCAACGAATGAATTATAATGATTTCTATGACAACCGGAAATGAAATTAGGCCTATATACCAAAGAGAAAATAAACTTTATTTATCCATGACCATAACGAAAAACATGCCTTTACTAAATACTTTTGCGTTTGTAAAGTAGGCTTTTATTCCACATTACTTTATTCCGCTAGTGAGATAAAGACTTTACCTCACAATTTGAACTTTATCTCACAGTTCATTAGTATTTTCCTAGTAGGCCTACCCGGCCACACAAGTATAATTTTCCATTCTACTATTGCTCAAGAAGTTCATATATTAGTTACTAGATGTCACTATCTGTACTTGTTTATTGCCATTTCTTAAATATATACATACACTCAATCTCCTTCTCTTTTCTCTATCTACTTCGTCGTAATTTGTGCATTGCATCTATATCTAATATGTATTTTTTTTTAATTTTGTAATAATTTAACTTTTGGGATGCGAGGAGACTTGAACCTGCGAAGTTGGGTTTATAGGATTTTAAAACTTTTGAAATTTCAAAACAACACGCGTTAATCAACTGAGCTAAACAGACACCATGACAACTTACGTTTTAATATTCCTCTTAAGTTTACAGAAGTAAAATGTGAAATGATTTTATTCACACTTCTAAATAATCCCTGAAACTTCAAAAAGACGAAAATACACGTTTAAAATTATATATATATATATATATATTAAAATTATATAATTAATTATAATTTGTTATTTATCCAACGCCTTAGATACAGGGCCTTCTTTAGTTACAAGCCGGAGCCATACGTCGGCAACACTGTAATTAACTGTCACCCGGAGGCCTACCATACAGGACACGTGTTTGTGCTAATGCCGATTTTCAATGTAAATTAATGTTACAAAATAAGTGTGTGTCGATGGAATTATGTTCGCGGTCGTACCAAACGTTCATTGTTGACGTATTATAAACTAAATGCGTGTTGTTGATAAAAAAACAAGACAATAAATGAAAATAAAATGGTTGCACTCTTTGGCAATTTTTACGGTTATTGATGGCAAAGTAGCCTAATTGACTATTCTACTGAATATTAAATATTGTATAACTACATTTTATAGTCCTATTTGTGGTTTGTGTGTATCAGAATTCTAGTCAAATTGTTGGGTCTCGCCTGCTATATCAATAAAGTTACGCCGTTGGTTTTCAAATTCATTGTAAACTGCTGTTTTGTGATCCCATAAATATTGCAGTTTTGTTGAAGATTCGGAATGCCTGCTATACGTCAGAACTACCCATAATATGTAGATGCATATAATCACTTTGTTGGCTTTCAAGGTTTGTTATTAATATTATTTATTTTGTGATAAATTAGGTATATATATTTTTTCTCATTTTTCACAGATTTTTTTTTACTTGGCTTAACTGTATTTACATCCTCATACTTTATTATAATAGGTATGTCAATAGTTTCTTCTTTTACATTTTATTTTAGGCTTATTTGCATAATTTACATTCTTAGCTTGTTTTCTGTAGTTATATTTATTTAAAATTATATTTTAAAAAGTTTATAACAAATAATGTAGGATAACAGTATTGTTATGGTAACTGGCCAGGTTAAAACTAAAAAACTGACTTCCTGGATATCTGAAATATTTATAGAAAAGCACGACATAATCACATGAAATTAAAATGCATATGATATCCTACACCTTTCACGTCAGAGGTGAAACAACATTAAGCGGCAAAACATTGTCAATTTATTAGCCACAAATTTGTTAACTAAATGGAACTTCAGAATACTGCGTAGGAACTTGAAGCAGTAATTAGGAGAGGGAAAGACCGATTTAATAGCGAAGTGATATCTCCATATTTTTGGTACATGTATTCGCGGGGATGTTCTGGCGACTTGGTGAGAATTAGTTTCCCACGCAGGTGTTTCGTCACTTGTCAGCATCGGACAGATTTACGGCCACCTTATGCGGGGTTGCCTATAGAGACTCATTAAAGCGTAAAATCCGAGAGTTGGACTGGACCCGTGGGAAAGCTATTGCAAAGCTCGGGGTTTTCCAAAAGAACGGGGATTCTCGAAATATCTACTAACTAATTTGATGTTGTGGGAAGTCCAAAGTCTAAATTTAGAGATGACGTATTTCGCGACCAATGACAAGAGATCTCGGTTCAGCTTATGAGGTCACTTTGGACCAATAGAGAATAGATTTTAGGTCGGCTAAATGACGTAGTTGTTAGCCAATAGGATAGTTAGTTTTAGCGTAGGATAAGTTTTTATAAATAAGGGTGACGGGGCGCGGAGAGCATAACAACTTCTTATCGTGTCGACGGCCCTACATACAGAGCATAACTTCTTATCGCGTCGACGGCCCTACATACGGAGCATATCTTTTTCATGTCGACGGCCCCACACGCTGAGCTTTTTGGTGTCGGCGGCCCAACTTAATAGTCTCTCTTCCGGCGAAGACTCGATAGATAGAACTTTGTCATCGACGAGACTACTCGTCAACGTTTAGAGTTTCAAACATAGTGTATAGAACAAAGGATTGAAGTTATAGTATTGGACAGAGCATATTCAGCGCTGCCATAGAGTCGATACAGAAGTGCGACCAACGATTGAATTACGAGTTCAGCCGGAAATACATACTCAAGAGTTTACCAAGTGAATACGACAATAAACTTATAGTTTTTTTGGAATCAACACTGCCTTTTATATAAGTAGCCGGCTTGGTATTATTCCCGACATCATCCTACACCACAACTGTACCTCGGCTACCCTGAGTGGACCTCACGCTACACCGAGCGTCGAAATAGGGTGGGCTGGCGCCCACTACTTAAAACGATAATAAATTCACCTACCCCATTCGCGCTTCTCGAAGGACGAGTGCTGACAGCCGTGGACCAGCAGACTGATGCGAGCGAGGGCATCATCCATCGCATCGATTGATTGAGGACCACGACCGAGACGCATCCACCCACAAATGGTTTCCAACGTGGGGCCTCAATAACGATAACCACCCTCAAATGGCGCCCAGCGTGGGGCGACATCAATCCCAGCTCAGCCACCCTCAAATGGCGCCCAACGTGTGGCCCCAATAACGACATTCACCCTCAAATGGCGCCCAACGTGGGGCCACAATCACGACGCAACCACCCTCAAACTTACTCTTTATTGCATTATTGATTTTATTATTTTCGGTGCAAGGAATATCATTTTTTTTTATTTACTAGCCGTACCCGTGCGCTCCGCTGCACCCGTTAGAAATAAATATAAAGTAATTACATAATTAAAATAGGACATTTGATCCAGGGAACATTCGTGTTTGATACAAGGATAAATCGTTTAATATGTTACTTAATTTAAATTGATCCAGAGACCACTCATTTGGTTATAAAATTATTTTAGGAAATACAGGAAACGAATGTACAGATTAGCGTATCAAGTTTTCTGTGCATAAGAAGCTATTTTAATCTTACCTGTCCTCGATTCACTCACAAGTTACTGTAATAACATTATAGCATTATGTCCATCTAGAGAAACTACACTTTCCAATGGTGAAATAATAATTAATTATACAAATCGGTCAATTTAGCTTCCGATATTACTTCATACAAACACAGAAACATTCTCTGTAGGCTGTCTTTCATAGCTTTTGATTGTTGCTGTCCAAGGTACCTTATAGACGAAGTCATTTGTTTTTTAATTCATTACACGGCCTTAGATGGCAGTTATTTTAATTTTAAAACTCATTTATCTCATTAAATATCAGTCCTATCAAAATTTTGCATATAATAAAACTTATCGGAAATTATTTTAAAGAAACTTTTGTTATGTAACATTTTTCAGAAAAATCAATAATAAGCGAGATATTTCGATTTATTTAATTCAGGCCCCCTTATAACCCCCCTTTTAAATAATGTATTTTGAATGCCATATAGCCCAAAATCTAAGTTACAACGAACTTAATTTATATTCCAACTTTCATCGAAATCCGTTCAGCCATTATCGCGTGAAAAGGTAACAAACATACAGACATACAAACAAAAATTTCAAAAAAGCGATTTTCGGTTTCAGGGTGGTTAATTGTATATGTTAGGACCAATTATTTTTGGAAAATCGAAAATTACCAGAAAAATTTCGGCTACAGATTTATTATTAGTATAGATTTAGCTTCGTACTATCAATAAAAACATGTTTTTTTTTTTATTATTTTAAGTGGCAGCCTTTGTATGTAAGTAGCTTACTTATGCCGTATTCTGAAGTATAGCTAATTGATTACAATAAAACACTATTTTCGAATCCGTAATAATTTACATCACTACTCTGAATCTTGATCTTGCCTTTGTGCATGAAGTAATATTGAAAAAATGCGCGTTACGTATAACGAAAGCAATGAGCAAATACAATATCACTTTAAAATCTCCCGTCTCCACTCTTCGTTGTCAAACCTACCCATGCTCCGGCTTGTAACTAAAGAAGGCTCTGCTTAGATACCATTCTTCACTAATCATGGCCTCCTACATCATAACCTACCTAGTACACGTATCGATTCTAAAATCCATGCTATGATATGTGATTATATGAGGACTTATTTTCAACATATTTTCCTTTATAAAACAGAATTATTCGTTATGGTCATGGATAAAATTACGTATGGTACTTGTGAGCGTGATCTTTATTGCGCTCGTGTAATTTAAGCACTCGGCTGACGCCTCGTGCTTGAATCTTTCCACTCGCGCAATAAAGATGCACTTATCTCGCAAGTACCATAAATAACTATTGTTTATTTACTTATTTATTTATTTACTTATTTATTTACTTACTTATTTATTAATTTACTTATAATTTTATTGTATTTCACATAAAAAGAAATATCCATCTTTAATTACAAATTGTACTACTTCTGTTGGTATGTTTAATTAATTTTGCAGAGATTCTCATTATGTAACTCTTCATTTAATTTAATCGCCAGTAGGCTGTTGTTACTTTGCTATTTACGAAAATTGGCTTTTAAATTTGAAGGAATATTAGAAACTATGAGTTGATTTCAACAACTTTCTTTATTTACTTTTCAAAACAATTAAGAGCACTATAAAGCCGTTAAAAGGAAAATATTGTATGGGCATTCTTCGCTAATAAAAAGTTACAATTGACTACAAAGCAGTGATACTCACTATAAATTAAAGAAGGGCCGAATATAAGAAACGGTATCTGTCGGAGAGCCGCACCAAATTTCACAGTACTCAAAACTTGGTAACATGCAGTCTTATTACATTTATGGATAAACACATTCATTACTGATTACTGCCATTGATTTTTATATTAATAGTTAATTAATTTTTATTATTATTATTATTATTATTATTATTATTATTATTATTATTATTATTATTACTCGTAGTTCCTTATGTTATTAGATACCTACTTAATGCGAACTTCTGATAATTTTCATAGTGTTTCATTTATTTATCCGCTAGATATTCAAAGAATGGGGTTAAATGTAAACCATTGTCCAATCTAAGTTAAATTGCGTGGAAAATAAAGAATCACTAAGTTAAAATTTACGTTATTTGTTACGATCAGTTTGACAATCGCGAAAGTCGCCGTGCCAACACTCAACTTACTAACAGAAATATTTAAAATTAAAAATGTTCATTTCAGCAATGTAACGTAAAATATCGTCATCTATACCTTACAGTTATGTTATACTTATAAGACATTTTACATTTTCAGTATAAACTGGAATTCAAAACCGATAGCTATGTTTGTTAAGAGATATTGATTTGTGCCACTAGATAAAGATCTGCGAACAGTGAGATCCAAGCCATGGCTAAGAGATCACAGTCATCACAGAGATCGGACGTTTAGGCATATGAATCATTAAAATAGGCAGGCAAAAGGCGTCATAAATAGCTAAAATAGGCAAGCAAAAAGGCATTATAAATAGCTAGAATACGCAATAAAAGGCAATTACAAGAACCTTGCCTAGACCCATTTATTTTCTAGATTATACTATTCAATTACTCGATCGTCATATTTTAAAGAACTTTAAAGTTTTAAACAAAATGGTAGTGTTGTACTTGACACAAAAATGAAAATGTTCCTAAAAGGTCTATGTATTGCAATGCCTTATTCGTTGCACACGACAACCAAATGCTTTTTTAAGTTCTCTGAGGTCATGTTGAGTCTCCTGTCAGATAAGAAATAATTTCATATAACAAAATGACCTCTCAACTTCGACAGAGGTTATTGGAGCAAATCTAAAACATAGCATCATTGTAGGATCCATGTCAACTGTAATAGAATTGTCACCTTGTAGGATTTTTGAAACGTTTCTAAGTTTATCAAGATCACAATTTTTCGAAGACACATTTTTACACTTTTCCCTAACTAATGAACCCTGTTTCCCTGGTACACTCCATTCTTTGCACTGCATCATCCATAATTTTCACTGACTTCGTCAAAGGCTGTCCTCTTTCTTGAAGCTGACAGATCACTTCGCCTACTTAGGATCAAAGAGACGTATCCACAAAGTCATAGTTTTGAGATAAACGGACTTAAAAGGTTTGCTCTTAGAAATTGGACACTTTGTAATATTTTTCCACAGAGTATTCTGCTGTAAATCTTTATTACACTTAATGTTATGATGTTATGACTTGATAGTCTTATTCATATGTCACTTAATAAGTTGTAATAAACTATTATTTTAATTTATGTATGTAGATACGTTTGTCTGATTCTTAATAAATACAAAATTGCAGTTCAACTTACGGCAATCAAACAAGGAAATTACAGTATTAACTAACATTATAATGCGTTCTATAATGTCTGGCAGGAGACGTAAACATTGTTGGCACAGATAGGAAGAGCATAATTGCTTAACAACGAATGGCAGAGATCACATCCCACGCTTATCTTGAAGTTGGACGGTCTGAAGCGTTCTGTCCGTCCAATGTCAACATAAGCCCTGGACTGTGATCTCTGCCATTGCCTCCCTACCTCTGCCGACAATGTTTACTTCTCCTGTCAGACATTAAGGAACGCAGTGTAGATATCTAATTTCACTGCAACTGGTGGGCATAAATTGTATAAACATGAGTCTGTGGGATTCAGAGAGAGAAATACGATAATAAAGACTTTCCTCTTCAATATAGTTGGTTTTTATACAATACAATAATGAAAGTCCATGTATTGTTTTCCTAAACGTTAATAATCTACAGGACTTTGAACTTGAGATAATAAATTATGAGGTAAATGGTATTACAGGATTTTTTATCTAACAAACATAGTACAGAATGTTCAGTTAAACAACATTATTTGTTAATAATATTATTTAGGCCCTACTCCATTGTTCATTCTTTGATACCTCACCCAAACTAAGAAATGAGCATTAATAAAGTACAGAATATAGTTAAATGAACATTACACACTTCACTGAGAAACTAATAAATTAATACCAGAATAATAATATTTCCAATTAATTTAATAAATATGTAATGAAAACTAAAATAAAACTGACTGTCTATTTTACCCCTAGTTATCCTCCACAGCCTCATCCCTCACGAGGTCAAACGTATTAAGACCCTGGAAGAATGCATGGTACCTAAGGGGTTTATAACCTTATAACACAAATCTAGAAAATCTTTTTACTTTTCTCTGCTTATGCAGAGGAGGCCGTCATAAATGGGGCAAAGAATAATATTGTTTTCATACTCTGATGACCTTCGTAGACCAGCTCTTTTCTTGGTTCGTAGAACCTGGAATGCGTCATTGTAGGAATATTAGTAGAATAGGCTATCGTGTAAGGAACTTTTTTCCGGTATTTTATCCAAACTATATTCAACCAGGTTACAGTATCACCATTTTCTGCAGTTTTCTTATTTTTTTATCATCTTCTTATAATTTGGCTGAAATCTAAAAAGCGATGTTATCCATCTCTATTACCATTTGCTTGTTTGATCTCATTCTCACAATAGAATACCATCCAGTAGAATCGAATACATCCATATGTTACTTCTTCTTTCTATGTTAGCATGGACAGAGTGCACTTCCATACGTGAATGTCAGGGATCGAAGAAACACTGGATTATTATAGCAATATTCATTACATTCACTGCATATAAACAGATAGTACTGAAGTTGACATTCCTATTCTGGCCTCCACATGTGCCGGAAACAAGGTTACTTCTTTCCTACTGCCTTGATTTTTAGGAAATTCCATACACATGAAGCCACGTCTATCGAGTTTCTTTTTCCGATCGTTTCGTCCCACACGTAGCAATATGCTCTGTTTATCCCTACATTAGAACAGTAAGATTAAAAACAGATAATCTCCTCTTGCAGAATATTGCTTTTGAATTTATTTTTGAACAGTAAAGCACAGCTTTCAAGTCAGTCGAATTCGACTAACACACTTTTACTTTTTCGCCTTTTCCTTCTGATCATTTTTGAAATCTTTTGCCATTTCTTTTTTTATGTGATACCCTTTTTCCTTTCTAAAATGTAGTCCATTTTTCTTCTGGAGAAAGATTTGCAACTTATCACACGTATCGTTTCGAGGCCTATGAAATTTCAGATTGAATTCTGTTTTGAATATTTGCCGATAGAACCATACGTTTTCTACTACCCTCCCTTCTGCATGGCACTCTTCCTGATACAAATGTGGCATTGACATGGGAAAGGTCGTAACTGCCAAAAATTCGAATTTTTAGACAGCTGGAGAAGGTAGTAACTCCTTTTACAACATCAGAGTGTGTCTAGACAAATATGGGCTGATAACTGTGCAGGGCAGAATAAGAATCGGATGATTCTAATGGTCCTGATTTACATTATTGTCAAGAAAGATTTTGATTCAGTGGACTTGAAATTCCCGGTTTTAGAACATTCCTACATGCCATGTGATAGGGAATTTGGCATCATAGAGAAAAGAAAAAAAAGATACAAGACCATGGTTCCAGAAGAGGTAAGGCCTAATAATGTAATAATAATGAAGGATGAGGATTTCTTCTAATTTTCTGCAGAATGTGCCAAAGTTTTTTAATACAACTCCTATCAAAATCAGCACCCTCAACTGGATTAGACTCTCAAGAGCTGATTTTCCTCTAATAAAAACAAGACAGTCATTTAATGACCTTGAAATGTGGACAGAGCACAGGAGTTTTAAGAAAGGACAGTCATTAACGTCAATCGCTAACTTGCAGTGCTTGCAACGCCTTGAAAGAAGATCAGTCGTCCCTGATGCCAAAAAGAGAGACTTGTTATCTATGTTAGACTTCCTCGATGAAAAGTATCATGCATTTTACCGAAACATTTGTGCATAATGCATAAATAACGTTAATTCTCAGTTGGGCTAAGGAGTGATTTCAATGTTGTATTTTCATAAAATAGGATTTTACAGATAAATCTGTCCCAAACTTTTCAAATTTCATATGTAACACAAACATGAGTGTATGCCTTTCATTTAAAGCAGTTTCTGTAATAATGTAAGTGAGAAAGTGTTCATATATTTGTTTTTTGCTTCCCATGAAAAATGTTGTTTTTGGCAGTTACTACCTTTCCCATGTCAGCGCCTCAAATCATCATTTAAATTATTGCATTGCTGAGAAAGAACATGGATAATAGTCGATACGTTTAAGAGGAATGTTGTGAACCATAACTATTTATCTAGGATCAGAGATACGTAAGCGCTGTTACGTTTCAAATATTACATTAAAGTGGCATTGCTTTTTAGAACCTAAAGACGGATCAGCTCTTACGTTTGTCTGATCCGTGCTATTATTCATCAAATGTAGATACGCTAGCATCTAAAATTCAAACTAGTTAAGTTACAGATAATTTTGTCTGATCCTCAGACCTCAATTCCTGCTTTCTTACAGTTGTGTCAGTTAAAAAATGGGGAAATTGTAGATACGTCTCTCTCATCCTAAGTAGGCGACATGTGGCAGGAAACCAAACTCGGTCGCAATGAAAGTTGAATCATTTTTCACTTCCGCAGAATTGAGAAGCTTCTTGGCTGCTACAATTGAAGATGCTTCATCCTCCAGAGCGTTCACCACCTCAGTTATATATTTTTTTTATTTTAGTAGGTTATTTTACGACGCTTTATCAACAGCTTAGGTTATTTAGCGTCTGAATGAGATGATAATGCCGGTGAAATGAGTCCGGGGTCCAGCACCGAAAGCTACCCAGCATTTGCTCATATTGGGTTGAGGGAAAACCCCGGAAAAAACCTCAACGAGGTAACTTGCCCCGACCGGGAATCGAACCTGGGCCACCTGGTTTCGCGGCCAGACGCGCTGACCATTACTCCACAGGTGTGGACCCTCAGTTATAATCAGGAAATTTGAAGCGTAGTAAAGTGTCTCCCATCTCACTATGATAGGTTTGGAGGACAAAAGTATATTTGGAGCAATAGATTTAAATGTCAGAATTTTTGATGGGGCTTTCAGGAAGATCTTCTTAATACTGGAAATCAAATTATCGACATCCGGAAACAAGGGTAGTATCTCTTCTGACGCTCTATGAAAGCCGTGTGCTACGCAAGTCACGTGAAGCATTTTTGGAAACAGCACTTTTAAAGTTATTCCAGCCTTTTTCATGTATGGTGCAGCGCATAGACAAATAAGTGCAGCGTCACTGATGAAAAGTAACACGTTGTCGTATTGAATTTCTTCAGGCCACAGAAACTGTATTGAATTGGTGAATAACTGCGCGATAGTTGAATTGTTAACTTTCTCAGACACTCTGTTGTAAGCAGGAATGGTTTCATTGATTCATCTTCTGAAGGATCTAATGGCCCAACAATGACATTGGCAATGAAACGACCCGTAGGATCAGGTGACTCGTCGATAGGAATCCAGATCTTCTTATTTTTAATTTCATGTTTAATGATTTTCATTGTGTCATCGTAACATTCGCCTAAGTAACATTTTCGCAAACTTGACTCGCTAGGCACAGATTCGTTCGTATACTTCTCCAAATACTGTTTTAATGTAGGATTCTGTAATTTCCACACAGGGATTTCGGAGCAAATGTAAGGCTTTTACATATGTAAGGCTTTTACATAAGTCGAATGCAAATTGAGATTTTCGACTCGATGTTGCAGTTACTGTTGGAAGCAAAGAAATATTCTTCCCAGTAGCCTTGGAAAGTGCATTTTTGTGTTTCGTTGTACTGATATGTTGCGATATGAAATATTTCTTTTCGTAGTTCACTGATTGCTCACATATTTTGCACGTAAGTACTTTACTGTCAGTACATAATACGTCGGATCCAAATGTATTAACGTAACTTTGCACTTAACTGCGTAAAGGAACACTGAATTTTGGCATCTTGTTGCTAGCTACAACAACGTCGCAATGATAACTGAAAGAAAAATAACAGTTAAAATTAACGTTAGACGGGCACTCATTGTTACCTTGTCAAATAAACAAAGGCGATAATTAAAACGCTTACTGTTATACATTTTTGCATGGCAGAACTCATTGTTGCAAAGAAAATATGAACTGACTGAAAGACAATAATATACATTCGGTGAAGTCACTTTCATTGTAGCGGTTATAGAAATAAATTAAAATATACTTGTAAGCAATTTTAATAATAAATTAATAAATAATAGATAAATAATCAAATAAAGACAAAAAACATTTATTTTGTAAATTAGTCATTTATATTAAAAAAGGCAGAAAAGGGCAAGATAAAACTGTAACGTTTCAATCACAAAGGTATAAGTCGTACAGATTTAATTTCAAAATGAAAATAGATTTAACACATTTAAAATGGCATTCTACCAAAGTTCCGGTCTCTCATCAATATAGCTACCTCCAGAGAAAACTGAAGATTCTGAAGGAAATAGAATTGCTACATGAAAACGATAATTTTACTGCTAAAAAGTTTGGGATCGCCAAATCTACCTTATTTACAATAATCAAATTAATGATGGCGAAAAAATATGTACATAATCCTGCTACATCAGGCTTCGGAAACAAAGTAAGCACCTTCATAGTGCTAAGTACGAAGACATGGAGACGTTACTTCTAGAATGGTTGGACATTCTAGAACGGTTCGCTGCAAATTCTGAAGTCTCCGCTGAATTAATGGAATTTTTTTTAATAATTATAGTTTGTCGTTAAATTACCAGGCACTTTCATCCCGGTGAGCGACAACGAATCATTCGTGAACTCTTCTCCAGGTTCTGATTTGTGAGTACCTTTATACAATAATTTTACTTATTCTGTTTCACACAATACAGTACTAAATTATTCCTGCTGTAATATTATGTAAATCTAAAATTTCAGTCTTCGGTTAACTCGAATTTCTTCAACATTAACTCTTTGTTTTTCTGTGCCTTGGAATTCGTGTTAATGAAGTTTTAGTGTATGTAGGCCTGGGCTATTACAAAAAGTGTGAAGAAAACTATTGAGATGCTAAAAAATATATACTATGAAGTTGTAGGCGTGATAGTGGTAGTGGTAGATGGTACCTAGCTATAGTGTAGTCGTAGTTGTGATGGTATTGTGGATATAGTAGTGTTGGTAATGGTGGTAGTAGTAACCAGTTAGTGATCTTGAAGATAGTGATGATAGTAGTGGTGACGATAGTGACAGTATAATATAGTGGTAATAGTGATATCTCTTCATTCCCCTGAGAGTATAGGGCCTTTATAAAACCTTGTCAGCGAATTCTGTTGTTAGCCATCGCCTTAATCTCAATCCAGGTTTTACCCGTTTGTTCTGCTTCAGTACTGTGTTAGGTCACGTGAGTCCAGGTCTACCCTTTCTTCTTATTACTAGAGGATTTCATTCCGTTGCCCTCATAGTTATAGTTCTATTTTTTGGCTCCCTAGTACGTATCGAAACATGATTTTGGCATGTCTGTAACTGTTGGCTGAGAAAGTAAGTACAGCAATTATTGTTTGAACATTTATTGGAGAGTTTGCTCATTTATATGAGTAATTTAAATTATTAAATATGCATCATAAATGTAATAAACAATTTTTACTGATAACTGTAAGTTACGTAATTATTTTAAATGTAGTAACAACGGTCTATTTAATTGTAACAGAAATAGGCTCGAACATTTTATTGTTCATACATTACGTAGTATTAAGATAAAATATTGTGATGATGCGGAATTAATTTCGATATGTTCTTTTCTTATAAATGTATTTTTAGTATTGTTGATACCGAACAAGTGGATTTCGATATACTAGCACTTTCTGTATCACTTCTGTATTTATTATAGACTTTTCTGTACAGTGTGGAAGGTAAAGTAGTACATTAATTGTAGGATGTGATTCCTTGAAATATAACGAACAGAAAAGTCTAATATCATTTTGCTCGTTTTTGCGAGGTTTTTGAAGAAATAATACTTTTATGCCGACATTTCGATCGCGAACTTTACGAATACTGTTTAAAATACGGTTTAATTTCTTGTGTAACAACGAAGAGAACGTTTATTATGTTCACGTTGCAGCAGTATTTTAATTAGAAAATTCACGGATTTAGAATTAATCGATTGAAGAAACATTGGAAACACTAATTGTCGGGTCACGTACACAATCTGGTATCGGTGTCCGGACGGCAGACAGTACTGACAACTGATCAGCTGTTGTGATGTTTACATTGCATTAGTGTGTAGTTGGACGTATAGCGATACAGTTTAGTTTATTTCAAGACTACGAGATGCCAGAGTTCACAAATCGTGAGTACTTAGACATGATCCAGGCAGCGGAAGAAATTCGGAACAGTGAAGAAATACTGGTCAGAGTTCGTCATAATTGGACTAGAAGATGTGAAGCTGCACGCACGCTGATGGTGGACATTTTGAACAGTACCTGTAAGATGTGAATGAAATGTGGTTTACAGAGTTTATTACTCTTCGTTTCATTATTAACGCCCAGAATTAGTGATTCGTAAAACAACAAACTGTAATGTTAATTACATCTTGTTCACAAAGTTACATCAGTTTTATTTTTTCAGTAATTGTAACTGAAACTTCAATCCCAAGTTTTTTCACTAATTTGTACATAATTTCCTGATTTTAACGTTATTTCTTGTTATTGCTGTATGTATTTCTTGCTTACATTAAAATTATTACGTCATACTTAGTATTGAATTGTTAGTGTATTGCATTGTAAGTTGATAACTCTGCATTCATTGTTGAACTGCGCCCGGACACGAGCTATTTTGTTCATTCGGGTTATTAATTTACATTTTCTCTCATTAAATTACACAAACTAAACAAATAACAGTTACGTCCCTATCTGGAGTTTACGTACGTCATTTTTGTGCGAAGATTTATCCCCAGATTAGCTCGTGAAGTATTGCACCGAAGCTCAGTAAATTTGAGCCGTTCAAAGCAGAAGTGATGTAAGTCAAGAATGGGTAATGAGGGTTGAAGTAAACATTCTGTAAAATACAGCGCAAAGTAGCAATTAATATTCACTTTACTTAAATTATTAGTAGTCAGTGGACAGCAAAAACGACGTATTAATTGCTACTTTGCGCTGTATTTTACAGAATTTTTACTTTAAACCTCTTTATCCAATTTTGACTTACACCACTTTTGCTCTGAACGGCTCATTTGTTTGCTGCCGTCCTCCCTTCACCTGCTGCAAGATACACGGTGAAAGGTAGTCGAACTTAACCCACCTCCTTCAAGTCACTGACCGTATGGAATGTGGGATACTGCTTATGCGGCGTTGAAACATCTTGCAATTGCCGTCAGCGCTTTCGAAACACTTGTAATTATTTCACTATCCGTAAGTCCTATAATTTTTTTTGACAAAACTTACTGTAAATAATGAGTTCTATGGCTCCTGTCAATTAATGTACTACCTTACCTTCCACTCTTCGTTTCAGCCAGGATTTATGTCTATGGAATAGTAAGATATTTATAAAACTCAATCGTTCCTTGTCTCAAAAATGTCTCGAAACAACGATTTAATCGAAATATGTTTATTAAAATTATTTCTTGTATGAAATAAAGCTCTAAATTAAATGTTATAGATAGCTAGTATGTTCTAAAATCAAGTTGTGTAGGAAAATTAACTATTATTTACATAATGAGAACTGAATTTGAACTTTGTGGAGATGGAAGAGGCCAGTAGGTCTAAGCCATACAATCTATGATGACAATGTCACAATGTATGTTTTAGTTTGGATGATTTGTCCGTTAATCATTAATTACTCTCCCAGTTGAAAACTTCTAAAAAGAAGTAACACTAACCCTCACGGAAGTAAAGCAAGAAAGTGAATTTATTCCTTAAAAAATCTGCAGGATTAAGTAATATCTCAGTGCAACACTTGTTCATATAATTTAGAATTTAACATTTAATTGTGGAGTTAACGCAATTCTGTCAGTTAAGAACTCCATTTTCTTTAAAATTAATTTTCTGTACACCTTACAAAAATAAAAACAGATATTTTTACTGCTACAAATAATTTAAATATAAAATAAGACTGGCTAGAAGAGTTATCTGTACTAAATGATTACATGCGTAGCAACGGTACTCATTACGCGACCCGCGGGCC
This sequence comes from Periplaneta americana, assembly GCF_040183065.1. Lineage (NCBI taxonomy): Eukaryota > Metazoa > Arthropoda > Insecta > Blattodea > Blattidae > Periplaneta > Periplaneta americana. Next base: position 34,957,102 of record NC_091133.1, read on the forward strand.
GCATGCGGATCTCGAGGACATTTATTGTGGCTCTTGGAATAATTTTACTTTCATTAGCCTACAAGGTCAAGTAAACTTATTACTCAGCTGACAAATGCAACTTTTCTTTACAAAAAAAAATTGAAAATGTATACAGAAGAACTGAATAATAATGATTTTACTAGTTTCCCATGTTTCCAACATCTTATTCCAGAAAACTCAGAGGAAGAAATAAACTTGTAATCCTTGATAGAATTGCTCACTGTACTACGCCATGATTTTAGCGCGAGATTTAATGATTTACGAAAGTTTCGAAACCCATTTCGATTAGCCGAAAATCCCTGATCAGTAACGACAGCATATGTAACTGGGTTGTCAATTTTTGGCCCTGAGATTAAAAGTCTCAAAAATGAACCTATTGATCTCCAGCAGGATTCAGAACTAGAAGATATTTTTCAAGAGAAACAAAAAACAAATTCAGTTGTAGAGTTTTGGAATACAGTTCCAGAAAAACAGTTCGAAAACTTGTTGTCGTGTGCATATAAAATTTTGTGTCTTTTTGGATCAACGTATATTCCTGAAATAACTTTCAGCATGGGTCAACGTAGATCTTATCTCACCAATGTGAACTTGGAAAACCTGCTGAGAATATGTCACAAATCAACCAGCTCGTATTGAAAAAATTGTCCAGGAAATTAGCAGAGTTCGACCTTCAACTTCATAGCAGTAGTCTACATAATAATAATAATAATAATAATAATAATAATAATAATAATAATAATAATAATAATGATAATCATATGTATGTATGTATGTTTGTTTGTACGTTTGTATGTAGGCCTATGCATGCATGTATGCATGTATGTATGTATGTATGTATATACGTTCGTACGTACGTATGTACATATGTTGTACGTAGGATGCAAATGGTTTTCTGTACCATCTTTTATGAGTCTAGATTTCCCAAATCTGAATTAGCGTACATCTCGCATTATAGTTCATCCATTCAAAACATCTCCAATATTTTCTGTCAAATTTTCGGTTATCTTGATGGTAATGGTACAGATTACCGTGGTGTAATAACATTGATTTGTTTTTTTTAGGCTATAGGTAATTTGGGCCACTCTAACATTATAAATTTGAATTTGACATTCCGCATGTCAATGCTATGGCAACGTTAAACGATTATTATTGAAAACATTATTCATGCGATGTAATTAATTGTGTGGGAAAGGCTTTTTATGGTTTGACCAATTTTATGTTGGACATTAAATATGGGACTATTTGACCTGTGAATATTTCAGCTACGTGGAACATTTTTGTTGTGGAATTATGTGGACCCTATTATGTGTGGGAATTAAATGTAGGACTATTTTGTGTGGGTCCTTGGTTGGGCATTATGTTAGTGGGGACATTTTCTGATGACCTTTTCTTCTTCTTCGGAGCCAACGCCACAATTGAGAGGCTCGGTGAAAAAGAGGCCCATGACACAAAAAGGAGAAGCGTTCATTCCACTGAGGTTCTCTTTCTTCGAATGAAGAAGAGGCATTTATAAATGCTTACCATGTCCAGTAGACTATTTTTAATTGGTGGCACTTGATAAATGCCTGTTTAAATACGTTGTAGGTCCCTTACGGATCCCTGCCATTCGCAGTCGTATGAAAAATATGGGTAATGTGACACTGACGTTTTCATATTTCCCGGTAGATATATGTCTCAAGACTGGAAGTTCATAAAAGAGGTCCTCGATGGCAAGATCTGTCGAATTATCGAAGAAACGGAAAATCAACAGCAATGTGGCATGGATCCCTTTTCCACTGGACCCCTCAATTTTAGACACAGTGTTTTACTGCTTCATGTATTTATCTTCCATTTCTTGTTGTTGATACTTCACAGAGTTCTAAAAGTTCATGAAACACATCGAAATTGTCGTTTATGTACCTCACAAACACAAGTAACTAAACATTATCTATCATGTCACAATTCTCATCAATTGCAATTGAGAAGTATCTGGAAACAACAGTTACACAGTTTATCAGACTTATGGTGGGTTGCAAGAACTCATTTATTCCTTCGTTAGTCACTAACTGTCCAATAACTTCGAGCGCCCGCCATTTCTCCAATGCGTCTAATAATTGTATTTCATGAAAGGGAAATATTTTCCACCATTCATTTTATGTTGCTATTACCAGCGTTTACTGTAAACATAATGCTTTTTTCTCTTAGAGAGAAGAAGTGATATCTCGTAAGAAGTCTTTATCATGTTTTTCATTTCTTCACTATTTTTAACAAATAAATTTTGCATACAATTAAGTCCTTTCTTTTTCTTTGAGATGTAGTCAATTCTTAAAACAGAGCCAAGGGGGTATGAGTTATTGAATGCATCATGTATTTGTTTCAAATGCCTTTCCAGAGTCCACTTTTTAGGCACTGCTACTCTTGTTGAACAGATCGAACAAATCGATTTCGAAGCATTTGTAAAAAGAAACTATTCTTCCCATTCTTCATTGAATGATCGGACATATATTTCACTTTCGCTTTTTTTCGTTAAGGATCCATGCTTGCTAAAAGCTAATACTCCTACCACACAACTTTAGTATAAACATCCTCTCCTACTGTAAAAATTCTAGCATTGCGCAAAACAAGCTGCACCTATAATCCTTTCGCTCTAAGGAAAATCCTAATATATACAATAACAAGTGACTGAAGTGAGGCTTCTTTGGCCGCTGTTTGGCGCCATAGATTCTCAGTACGTGTCCCCGCCTACTGTTGTACATTCTGTTTCATGTTAAACATTTCCCGTTACTCATCAAGTAAGCCTAACCTCACTACTATGCATTCGTTTGCTCAGGAAACTTTTACTTTATAATTACTGTAATTAAAACTCACATAAGTTATTATACACATTTAAAACTATTTGTTTTTCTCCGCTTTTGAGAGGGTTTCTACTCTTATGTTTCGTAACCACACACACCGAGGATGCAGAAGCCATACTTCAGTATCACGTGCTTACGAGAACTACGAGCTCAAGTGATGCCAGCTTGTTACAAGAATAGACTACCTCAGTATTACTGTTGGTATTCATCCGCGTTCATAGTACATAACAAAATATAAAAGTAGCTTTTCTTTTACATATCGTTTTACATTTGAGTGAAGTTATATGTTTCATTGTATTTAACAACTAGAATTCAATTTTTTATTTTCAAATTATACAAGATGATAGTTTCCAAATACGGACTATATTTTCCTGCGTCGTGTGAGTGTTTCGACTGTGAGCCAATCACGGGTATAACAGCAACGTGCTTGTGTTTACAGTAGGATTTTTCTTTTAGCGAAAACAGTATCGGTATACAGTGCAGCAACCCTACAAAGAAACATTAAAATTAACTGTATATCGACAGCTATTTAGAACCGTAATAGCTTCAGTGCGCCATCCTTTGCAATGCAATCAAGTTAACTGTGCTTTTCCTCTACTATTATGGATCGGACAGTTTACTCTGTTTTACTTACACCGAGGCCGCTGTGCCAATTGATATTGCCGCATAGCAAAAACCAGTCGTTAAAAGCCAGAACCAAAAGGTGCGTCTACACCGAGGCTACTGTGTCAATTCGCGTTGCCGCATGGCAAAACCAGTCGCTAAAAGCCAGAACCAAAAAGTGCATTTACATCGAGGCTAATGTGCCAATTGGGGTTGCAGCATGGCAAAAACCAGTCGCTAAAAGCCAGAACCAAAAAGTGCATTTACATCGAGGCTAATGTGCCAATTCGGGTTGCAGCATGGCAAAAACCAGTCGCTAAAAGCCAGAACCAAGTGGTGTGTTTACACCGAGGTCTCTGTGTCAATTGACATTGCCACAAACAAAAAGGTGCATCTACACCGAGGCCACTGTTCTCGTTACAGTGATATAGCTAAAGAGTCTTTCATCTCACTTACCAGAGGAACGGAGGGACATTACAGTCGCAAGTGGATGTTTCTTTTTTAGAAAATTGCTTTGTAAGTTTAGGAAAAATTATTTGTTTCACCTTGAGACCTCCCATATGAAAGGATTTTTGGGCCTCCATTGCCATCAGTTTCCAGTAACTGATGGTAATGGATCTGGTAATGTTACACAACCATATAATGATTTGGACAAGCTTTTCTTCCCGATCATTAATTCAATTAAGTGTTTACGAGTTACCGAAGTCCACTTTTGCTGGATGTTACACACACACACACACACACAGACATATATATATATATATATATATATATATATATATATATATATATATATATATATACCGGGTACCACCCGTATCAGCCTTTTGTCTCGAAAACTATATGATATTGATTGTTCATAAAAATTTTTACAACCAAAACCTATGTAAAGAATCTATTGCTGGTAGTATCATTTCTTGTAACAAACCACAAGAAAGTGTACCTGTGGTCAACTTCGAAATTTCTAATGACAACTGGGTCATTGGAGGTACCATTGAAAACAACTTTTAAAAAGAAACAACTTTTGTTGAAACTTTTTTTCTAACTTTTATTGTTTACTCACAAAGCAGCTAAACTTATTATCTTATGAGAAATGCTGTATGTTGTTTATGTACGTACACGTTTCATAGTAAATGCTCCACCCTGTGCTAAACAACGTTTTGATCTCCTCCTAACATCCTGATTGCACAGAGCATTTCAGTATATCTGAAAGACCCACAGGCCTCTCTAATTCTTTGTTTCATGTCTTCTTTAGTTGTTGGATGCACCTGGTACACCATGTATTTAATTCGCCCCCATAAGAAGAAGTCTTTGGAGCGAAGTCAGGGGATCTGGTCCTCTTCGTCCAATCCACCGTAGGGGGAATAACTGTTAATGATAATTTGCCGAGCCCTACGTGAAAAATGTGCTGGGCAGCCGTCCTGCTGAAGCCGCATTATTAACCGAAGCGTAAGGGGAACATCATGAAGCAACCGGTGCAAAATATTTCGGAGGAAGATTGCGTACGTTCTACCATTCAAGTTCTCTTCAATAAAGTATAGTCCTGTGACTCGATGTCCGAGGAGTCACACCATGAATTGAGGCTCCACACTTGCTTGTAATCCACTTCACGTAGCCAGTGTGAATCAACCGGAGACCAATAATGGGCATTGTGGAGATTCACTTGACCATTACTTTTGAAAATTGCCCCATCAGTCCACATAATTCTGAGCTCAAAATCACGATCCGTGTTTAGAAACCGATTGCAGAAATCGACACGAGTCCGAAAGTCATGCCCCCAAAGTTTCTAATGGAGATGTATATGGTATGGGTGAAATTGTCTTGGAGAATTCTAAATACTGTACTATGGTACAATCCTGAGTCACGGGTGGATTAATTATCACCGTAGCGAGGACATCGGCAGATTCTTTCTCACCTCTGTTGTATTTTGGTTGCATCATGCCGTTTGTACGCACACGCTTTGCAAGACGCTGGAAAACATTTTGCGAATAATGGGAGCGCAATGGATATCTCTCTGAGTAAACATGTGCTGTTTCTCTGCAATTCCGATGACATTCTCCAAGTATCATTAACATTTCAAATGCTTCTTCATTTGTGAATGGCATTTTCTAAATAAAAAAACCAAAGAGAGACGACATGATATGGCCGAATAAACAAAATTCACTCTTGTTTTGCGAAGACAGTAGAAAGTGACTTGGCTTCAAGACCTGCAGTATTTACAATTATGCTGTACCTACTACCGGTGCAGTACGCAGGCCTACATAAACGTACAACATTTCTCAGAAGATACTATTTTTGTTGCTTTCTGAGTAAAGAGTAAAAGTTAGAAAAAAGTTTCAGTAAAAGTTGTTTCTTTTCAAAAATATTTTTAATGGTACCTTCAATGACCTACATTCTCATTTGAAATTTCGAAGTTGACCAAAGGTACCCCTACTTCTGGTTTATTACGGGAAATGGTACTACCACCAATCGATTCTTTACGTAGATCTTGGTTACCAAAAATTTTTTTTATGAACAACCTGTACCATATAGTTTCCGAGAAAAAAGGACGATACAGGTGGTCTGAAACATCCAGTATACTTACTTACTTACACTGGCATTTAAGGAACCCGCAGCTTCATTGCCGCCCTCACATAAGCCCGCCATCAGTCCCCATCCTGTGCAAGATTAATCCACTATCATCATATTCCACCTCCCTCAAATCCATTTTAATATTATCCTCCCATCTATGTCTCGGCCTCGCCAAAGATCTTTTTCCCTCCGGTCTCCCAACTAACACTTCATATGCATTTTTGGATTCGCCCATACGTGCTACATGCCAACCCCATCTCAAACGTCTGGATTTAATATTCCTAATTAAGGCACAGCGGGGCTATTCTGCTCATTTCAACTTTTAGCCTTATAATGTGACATAGAACCTTTTTAAAAAATCTGTCAATGTGTTACAATTAATGGTACTTTAATCAAGAATAAAGTTCAATATGTAAAAAGTGGAAATTCCTTTACACAAACAATGTATTAAACAAACATCTAAAGAATGCAGAAATCACAATATGTAAAAATAGTGAGGCTATTCCGCCCAGTCACAGGGCTATTCCTCCCAGTACATTTCAATGTTAAAATCACAAGCATTTACCAAAAGTAAACATTTTTCGTCTTTTTGCACCCACACACACTTCGTGAAGTCAAGTGGCACATTTCTGACAATCTATCCAGTCTCCCTTCTTGATCGATTCTGACGAATAAAAGTTCAGGCCGCGAAATCCACAAGGAGGTTCTCATTATCATCTCCAATTTCAATAGGCTGTAAGTCATCACCCAATTCACTTAACTGACGAAGATTCTTAGTTGCATTGTCCTTGCTTCCTTTCTCCATTTTCAGCCTGCGTTTGACCTTCGTTGCTTCGTAGTTTGCTTCTGAAGTCAAATGTCTTGGTTCTGTTACTTCTTTTTTACTCCTTTTTAGACTTTCTTTTTGCTGGACTCGGAATGATTGTTTTGAAAGGAGAAATCTTCTGCTGAACGACACAAGAGGGTCCTGATGAAGGGGACTCAGAATTCAGCTGGGAAAGTTGAGGATTCTCTGAAACTGAACATGATGGCACACTGCAAGTGTCTGCCTGGAAATGAACAGAGGGAAGAAATTTTTCTTCGGGAATAGCTAAAGGGTTTAAAGGGAACAATCCAGTGTATTTAAATCCTTTAACATCCATTTCCAACGGTGGCAACTTTACTCCATGCTGTGGAAAACAGTTCTCCGAAGTTAAACTTGTTGATTGCGCCTTCTGGTGTCGAATGCATGTAATTTGTTGCAGCATGATGGTAGAAAACTTTCAATTGCTTGAAAACTGCTCTGTCCAGCGGTTGAAGGGCATGAGATGGAAGGCAGATCATCTCTATCTCATTCTGACGACAATATTCTAAGCACTGAAGAGAAGAATGATAAATATGATTATCCAAGATTAGGAGACACTTTCCAGGTGCTTCTGAAAGTGTTCGAGCCACTTCAGAAAAACATCTTAGTTTACATATGCGACTTCTGAACCCGCTGGTAGAGAATGTTTGTGCAATTCTCTAAATCCAACACCTTTGAAGATAGCGAAGGCGGGATAAAAACGCCACTAGCACTACAGAAAGCTGCAATAGTAACATTTTCCCCCCTCTCCACGCTTATCTTAACTACTTCCATGATACCTTTTGCTGCTACATATCTTCCTCGAACCATGTAGCGCTTGGCTTTTTTCTTTTGTATGTACGGAGCATCTGAAATGAACCAATAAAACATGTTGTCTAGTATTTAGCATTTAAACACCAATTAAGCTAATAATTTTACTGAGCGGAAATAGACCCGCGTTTACTAGGCGAAATAGCCCCAGGTGCAGACATATGGAAAGACGCGCCAAATTAATACCTTTGTGAACAAAGTCAGTAATATTTGTGAATACACACATTGCACAACCTGTGTCCTTATAATAGTAACAACAAGTGTTAAAACTTCGCATTATTGTACATGGTACATCTTAATTTGTAGGGTTGCATTCTTTAACTATGGAAATAATTAATTACAATTATTCGCTTACCTCTAGATTTTGTTCTTCTGTTCTTCCAACAATGGAACACAAAACATTTTTACTACAGACACGTGCGGCGGGCAAGACACAGAGGCTCATACTAAAGACAAAACAACCTTGACTCTGTGCGGAGGTCAAGCGCTGTTGAAACATTTCTTATTTCGGGCGGATTAGCCCCGTGAGTGGAGAAGCCCCGCTGTACCCTATGTCAGGTGAAGAATACAATGTGCGCAGTTCTGCGTTGTGTAACTTTCTCCATTCTCCTGTAACTTCATCCCTCTTTGCCCCAAATATTTTCCTAAGAACCTTATTCTCAAACACTCTTAATGTTTGTTTCTCTCTCAAAGTGAGAGGCCAAGTTTCACAACCATACAGAACCTCCGGTAATATACCTGTTTTATAAATTCCAACTTTCAGATTTTTGTATATTATATGTATATTGTATATTAATTATGTAACTTTTATTTTATGTACAGAATAGTGTATAATCTCGGAATTAAACATTTTTGGACTTGAAGAATAATATTTTCAGAGAAGCTTATTTTAAAAATTAACAGATTGTTATTTCCAGTAGGCTTAACAAACATACCACTGTACATTCATGACATAATAATACCACAGTCTAATATATACAATCACGAAGCTTAATACTTATTAAATATGCAAACATAGACAGTTGAAATATGCATCCATAGATAGTTGCTCACCACCAGGATCGCTACTATCGCCTCATCACAGTCTCTTTCCCTAGCAGATCATAAAATGTATTGTACTTTCGATATCGTGTCCTTTTGAAAAAATTAACACCTTCCTTCCACTATTGAAATATGAAATACATAAGGTTTATATATTATTTTCATAAAATATATATTATATTCTATAAACTCATCTTCCTGGATCATTGGAAGAAGGATAACTCTAACCTATTTTTCTCACAATTTATAGTACTACAAACGTCTCCTTGTCCCATATTATTATTATTATTATTATTATTATTATTATTATTATTATTATTAAAATTATTGTATTTTAGCCATTTACATTTATTACAACCGATAACGAACATTTCACAGTTTACATAGCTTTTCACAAAATTGCGAAATACGGCACAGTCAATGCTTTTTCCATCTAGACCAGGCCGTAATGTTTGTTCGGGTTTTCTATTTCAGTGTATCGAGCTCAGTGAAATATTATATTATAACTTTATTGCTTATCATTGCTAAGCTTTATTTAGTGTAATGTATCCATAAGTTCCGTTTACTTCTTGTTGCATAATATGTTGCAGAAATAATTACAAAACTGTGTTATTTTAATGTGAAGAGAATTTTACATGTTAACATAATCTGTTCGCGTCAACATTTCAAGTTTAGAATGAAAGCAATTTTGAGTTTAATAAAAGAGAATTTATATTATGATTTCAATTTAGCACATCTACCGTCCTTAATTTTAGACAAAACATTTACCATACCACTCCTATGAAATTAGTGTACGTACATTTGTGTTACGTCGTCTCTTAAGTAGTAGATAAATAAGTATTCAATTGTAATATTAAAATACAGACAAATTGAATGTCCGGGGTATCATACATGACATTATGCTTAATTATAATGTATGCATTGATTAAAGTTCTCGTTAACACTTTGTTAAAAACATAAAATGTACACTGTCACACGTTAAAAGTGTTAAAATTGTTTAAAAAGGTATTTACCTTCGACAGACGGCCCGTTTCGACGCTATTTGTCGTCGTCTTCAGTGTCTCTTGAACCACTGCTGATTTTGGCTCTGCGATGTGCAGTTGTCGATGGTAGGGGTGGGGGTGTGTTGTTCCTATGGTGGGGGTTGGCTGTCTGTATGTTATGACGTATTATGATGTCAAACAATGTGTGCGTATTGAACTGTAGTTGCGTATTAAGTATGTAATGTGGGTGTGCTATTGTATTCTTATATATTTCGTATTGTTCTAGGATATTTAACTGTAAACTTTTTGGTGTGATGTGTAAAATTTCCATATCTCTTTCTATATTATTGTAGTCATGATTATTGTCGATAATGTGATCTGCATAATTTGATGTGATGTAAGGTTTGGTTATAGCTTTAATAGGTTCGTTGTATCTTGTATGAAAGGATCTTCCTGTCTGTCCTATGTAAAAATGTGGGCAACTATTGCATTTTAATTTATAAACTCCAGTTGAATTATATATATTGAATGTTTAGTGTGGTTATTTAAGTATTTCTGTGTTGTATTATTTGTTTTGTATGCAATTTTGTACTTTAGTTTTCTGAATGAAGTTGCGATTTTGTGGGTATTCGTATTGTGATATGTTAATGTTATGTATTTATTCTCGCGTGCTGTTTGTGTTGGTTTGGTCTGTTTTTGTTTTGCCTTTTTTATTAGTGTGTCTATTATGTTAGGGTTGTATCCATTGTCTTGTGCTATATATTTTATTGTGTTTAATTCTTCCGTGTAGTTGTCTTTGTTCATTGGTATATTAATTAATCTGTGTGTCATTGTACGGAAAGTTGCATGTTTATGTTGTATGGGATGATTTGATGAATTGTGTATATGTGTTGTGGTTGTAGTGGGTTTCCTATATATTTTGAATTCGTGTCTGTTATTTGTTTTGGTTATGGTGATGTCTAAGAAGTTTATAGCTTGCTTATGTTCCATTTCTACTGTATATTTTAATTTGGGGTGTATTCTGTTGAGTTGTTGATGTAGGTTTTCTATTTGTCTTTTGTTTCCATTATATAAGACTATTATGTCATCTACATATCGATGCCAGTACATTATTTTATGGAACATAAGCAAGCTATAAACTTCTTAGACTTCACCATAACCAAAACAAATAACAGACACGAATTCAAAATATATAGGAAACCCACTACAACCACAACACATATACACAATTCATCAAATCATCCCATACAACATAAACATGCAACTTTCCGTACAATGACACACAGATTAATTAATATACCAATGAACAAAGACAACTACACGGAAGAATTAAACACAATGAAATATATAGCACAAGACAATGGATACAACCCTAACATAATAGACACACTAATAAAAAAGGCAAAACAAAAACAGACCAAACCAACACAAACAGCACGCGAGAATAAATACATAACATTAACATATCACAATACGAATACCCACAAAATCGCAACTTCATTCAGAAAACTAAAGTACAAAATTGCATACAAAACAAATAATACAACACAGAAATACTTAAATAACCACACTAAACATTCAATATATATAATTCAACTGGAGTTTATAAATTAAAATGCAATAGTTGCCCACATTTTTACATAGGACAGACAGGAAGATCCTTTCATACAAGATACAACGAACATATTAAAGCTATAACCAAACCTTACATTACATCAAATTATGCAGATCACATTATCGACAATAATCATGACTACAATAATATAGAAAGAGATATGGAAATTTTACACATCACACCAAAAAGTTTACAGTTAAATATCCTAGAACAATACGAAATATATAAGAATACAATATGAAGCGGTCGGACCTCGTTGGGGCGCCGAAATATGCAGCGGTCGTCTGTCGTCGTTGCCCACGACGCCTTTCCTTGCCCTCGGCTGCCAGCTCAGTCGTATATGGAAAGTATCTCAAGGATGGCACGTCGATGTCAATAATTAACTACGTACACTGATTAATTTGGGCGCCAGCCTCCTCGAGATTACTCCGGTAGAGGATGAGGTTCCCAGGTCAGCTGCAAAACGCTCGGGACATGGGGTTTGGGAGACGTGCTCGTAGGTTGAAATGATGTAGGCGCACACCAGAAGTTGTTGGTAAGAACTATGAAAACGTTTATTATTATTAAGTGTTCGTTTCAGATTAGCAGAAATGCGCGTCCAAGTGTATAATATCTCGCTCTCACTTCCCGCAAGTTGGTAGACTAATTTCTGAGCTCACGTAATTATATATTTTGTACTATAAAACACCAGTAATATAACGGACAGTTGATAACGTGATGAGAGGAAAGAATTCAGATTATAATAATATTGCAACACACGACTTCTTACTACACCCACTAAAAAATTCTAAGTCCGTAAATTGTTATACTTCCGAGTTAGGTTTGCCGAGAATATGTGGAGTGTGACCTCTCCGAACACTGTCTATCTGCCTTCTGTCTATCTGCCAAATCTATCCTCTACTTTCAACCACCAAACATACAATTTCGCCCTCCTATCTATATATCACGTGTCTCTATCAAGAATCCTGATTGGCCATGATTACACTTACGTCACTTAAGACGCGTTCTTCAAAAATTGTTCGTTAACTAGAACATCTCCTTACTTCCGGCGTCCTGACAATTCTCTGACATATACCAGATCATCTCTTTTGGAACCTGGCTTGGCGTCATCTTACTGACCACCCGAAGGCAAAGTCCATACATTCCCTCATCAGTCAACTCCACGCCTGGACACATGTTTCCTGTCCGCCTAGCTTTCCTTCGGCCTTCCTGTCCACCTGTTACTTTCGTCTCACATTCTAGAACTTCTTACACGTCCCACACTTACTATCCATATGAGAATATTAACACGAAATACTAATTTAATCAAAACCTCCTTATCCTATACGAGGAACCGTCTCAAATAGCACACCCACATTACATACTTAATACGCAACTACAGTTCAATACGCACACATTGTTTGACATCATAATACGTCATAACATACAGATAGCCAACCCCCACCATAGGAACAACACACCCCCACCCCTACCATCGACAACTGCACATCGCAGAGCCAAAATCAGCAGTGTTTCAAGAGACACTGAAGACGACGACAAATAGCGTCGAAACGGGCCGTCTGTCGAAGGTAAATACCTTTTTAAACAATTTTAACACTTTTAACGTGTGACAGTGTACATTTTATGTTTATAATGTATGATTGCGAATTTAGGAATATAAGTTAAATATAGTAAACATAACATATAATTTTCATATGAATGGCAAGGCATTGGAGATCAATAAATTCAGACAGAAAGGAGTAACTCGTACAGTAAACATAACCTATAATTTGAACATATCTAAATATCCGCGTGGTGCAATTCAGAATTATTGAATCGTGCATAAATGAATGTACAAGAATTTCGCAATATTTAATCGAAATAAAGGCAGGTATTACACATACGAACAACGTAAGTTTCACACCATAAATAATATTACATCTTAACTCGCAAGTGAATTATGTCTGAAGTGTCTCATAATCATTGTTTTAAATTTTATTAATGGAATTACACTACATTTTAGAGAAACATATGTTACTGTTTATGCATTCCAACTAATTTATATGGTTAAAACGCCGCCCTTCGTGATCGGATTAAGCGAGTTACATGGTCTGCCTTACGGCTTGTATTAGATCACGATGGCTATGGCACAGTCTATTGTTCCTAGTACTCACAGCGCACCAAGCGACTGGCAACTATCTCGAGATTTGCAAACAATCATCCCAAGTTTTATGACTGTATAGACTGTGATAATACATATATAATTTAGCAATAACACATATTCGGACATGAACAACAGTATTTTGAAGGACAATTATACTAGAATTAATACACTGTTATTTACAGTGCTTATGTACGTACAGTACATTCACATAATTGTATGGTAACTTTGTTTGAGACAGCATAAATAAAATACTACGGGTATATTATTTTATGTAGTAAAATCTCCTTTATATCGGGTTAAAATAAAATAACGTATCTAAAATAATGTAAACGAATTATCAAAATAATAAAAAAATGAGTGCGTCAGGTTCAAACCTGGATTTCTTTACACCAAAGCAATTCACTTCACCACTACGCTATAGAGAGCTATGTAGTAAAGCAATTGAATTTACGTGTTATGAATGCTTTCATGTTTGCTGCCTGTTATGTTTGATTTTGAATTCTAAACTAGTAAACAAAAATGTGTTTTATGATATATTATATTGTATAGGCTATTCATGTCACATGACACATTCAATCAAGAGATCGTCCCTCATTTACGTAATTTTAATTTAATGTTATTTTATTTAATATTGCAGTATAATTGTACGGTAACTTTGTTTGAGACAGCATAAATAAAATACTACGGATATATTACTTATGTAGTAAAACCCCTCTTTGTAACGATTTAAAATAAAATAACGTATCTAAAATAATGTGGTATATTAATTATGTCATTTTTATTTTACGTACAGAATATGGTAAAATCTTGTAATAAATCATTTTTGGACTTTAAGAATAATATTTTGAGAGAAGCTTATTTTAAAAATTAACAAATTGTTATTTCCAGTAGGCTTAACATACATACTACATATATTCGCGACATGATAATAGACATAATTTAGCAAGAACACATATTCGGACATGAACAACAATATTGTGAAAGACATAGACTATATTTTAGAATTAATACACTGCTATTTTCAGTGAGCTCAAGTACGTACAGTAAATTCATATAATTGTATAGTAACTTTGTTTGAGACAGCATAAATGAAATACAAAGCATATATTATTTATGTAGTAAAACTTCATTTATGTCGGGTTAAAATAAAATAACATATCTAAAATAATGTAAATAAATTATCAAAATAATAATAAAAATGAGTTAAGCGCTGGTTTCAACCTTGGTCCCCCTGCACTAAAGTCATTCACCTTATCACTACGCTACAGAAAGCTAAGTACAGAAGAGCTTGAATTTATGTGCTATGAATGCTTTCATATTTGCTGCCTATTATGTTTGATTTTGAATTCTTCAATATTAAACAAAAATGTGTATTTTGCCATACTAAATTGTATAATATTGCCACATCACACATTCAATCAAGAGATCTCTCTCATTTGCGTTATTTTAATTTAATGTCATTTTATTTTATATCTCAATAACAACATGGCCGCTTTTACAACAGAAGAAGAGGTGACTGAATGACGTCAATAAAAGACAATTAACTGTTGAATCGCCCATTTTAATATCATACATGCCGTATTACTTCCTAATTTTTAGTGTTTTCAATAATTTAACCTCCATCGGTACAATTTTAACGTAGCCTATGTTCTTCTCCGGATTATGAAGGTTAAATGTGCAAACTTTGGCAAATATCGGTCAAAGCCTGTAGATTTGTATAGAGTACATACATACATACATACATACATACATACATACATACATACATACATACATACATACATACATACATACATACATACATACATACATACATACATACATACATACATACATGCATGCATACATGCATACATACAAACATAGCCATATTGACTTTTATATAAGATATTATATTATATTATATTATATTATATTATATTATATTATATTATATTGTATTATATTATATATTATATTATATTATATATTATATTATATTATATTATATTATATTATATTATATTATATTATATTATATTATATTATATTATATTATATTATATTATATTATATTATACTTACCTACTGGCTTTTAAGGAACCCGGAGGTTCATTGACGCCCTCACATAAGCCCGCCATTGGTCCCTATCCTGAGCAAGATTAATCCAGTCTCTACTATCATATCCCACCTCTCTCAAATCCATTTTAATATTATCTTCCCATCTACGTCTCGGCCTCCCCAAAGATCTTTTCCCCTCTGGCTTCCCAACTAACACTCTATATGCATTTCTGGATACGCCCATACGTGCTACATGCTCTGCCCATCTCAAACATCTGGATTTAA
Organism: Periplaneta americana; assembly: GCF_040183065.1. NCBI lineage: Eukaryota > Metazoa > Arthropoda > Insecta > Blattodea > Blattidae > Periplaneta > Periplaneta americana. The sequence goes on from NC_091133.1 coordinate 34,972,892, forward strand.
TGTTCCTAATTATGTCAGGTGAAGGATGCAATGCGTGCAGCTCTGCGTTGTGCAACTTTCTCCATTCTCCTGTAACTTCATCCCTCCTAGCCCCAAATATTTTCCTAAGAACCTCATTCTCAAAAACCCTCAATCTCTGTTCCTCTCTCAAAGTGAGAGTCACAACCATACAGAACAACCGGTAATATAACTGTTTTATAAATTCTAACTTTCAGACATTTTGACAGCAGACTAGATGACAAAAGCTTCTCAACCGAATAATAACAGGCATTTCCCATATTTATTCTGCGTTTAATTTCCTCCCGAGTCTCATTTATATTTGTTACTGTTGCTCCAAGATATTTGAATTTTTCCACCTCTTCGAAGGATAAATCTCCAACTTTTATAGTTCCATTTCGTACAATATTCTGATCACGAGACATAATCATATACTTAGTCCTTTCGGGATTTACTTCCAACCCTATCTCTTTACTTGCTTCAAGTAGAATTTCCGCGTTTTCCCTAATCTTTTGTGGATTTTCTCCTAACATATTCACGTCATCCGCACAGACAAGAAGTTATATTATATTATAATATATTATATTATATTATAAGCCGTCACGGTGGTTGAACTTATAATCGTAGGACCCGGGTTCGATCCCCGGCGGACCCTCGATTTATAACTTTTGTTGGACAAACCCGTGGTCCAGGTAATACAGGTGTTTTCCTGGGAGCGTCTGTTCTCCTGTGGCATTCGAAAAAATCTCCACCATCATCTCATTTCATCACAAATGTAGTGTAGATCAGCCTCATATGGCGCACCTGGGCAACGACTCTGTCAGTAAATTGGTCTATATAACTGGCTTCATATGGCTGAGTGACGAAAAGTCAAGCCATTAGTACAAAAAATATATTATATTATATTATATTATATTATATTATATTATATTATATTATATTAGCTCAGTCGGTAGAGCGTTGATGAGTTTAGCCAAAGGTCACGAGTTCGATACCCGACCCCGGAACAATTTTTCCCTTTAAGTTATTCAATTCCGCTTGTGAAGCTAGATTTTCATAATATACGTCACTGTTCGTTAACAGAAAATCACAATTCAGGTCACATAGAGTTTATGTGCAAATAGGCATAGAGAATAGTTTAAATTAGATCTTCATTTTTATAATAAAATTTACTGATTAAAGACTAGATAGTATATAATGTTACTGTAAACTACAAACTTACGTAAGATAACAATATTGTTATTCAAAATGAAATAGTATTATACAGTAGTTATTAATCAAGTGGCATAGGTCTTTTTCATATAGAGTATTTAATGGCGGTGTAATGTAGATAGTTATATGTATGATTTTATGGTTTTCCTAGGTAGTAGTGCAGAACTACTATGCAAGAAGTATTAGTAATTGAGTCAGGCTTCCTATTTTATCTGTGTCTTTAACTACATGTAAATTAATTTCATATTCCTTTGGATTAATCAATTACATCTCTGATCACTACCATGCATATAATTTTGTTGTAGGGAGAAATAGCAGACAAATTCACTTCTTGCTGCCATGATAAGTTGGTTTATTTCCCGCAACCAGCAACGAATGAAAACTGAAAGTGGTAATGATTTACGATGAACAATTTTATTTAGGGCACAATAAGCTACGCCTCATTTTCCGCATCTTAGGAATAAATTCCTCACAACTGAAAATACAATTCTGCCTATCAGTTGCTATGGCAATAGCTCGATACGAAGTGATCAATTGTTGCTGAGTCCCGGTCCCTTAACGCCGCGCTGTTATTCAAAACCTTCTATTAAGTCTTCGAAAATGTGTAACAGACTGTGTTTTTTGAGACCGGAAACTAATTAACTTAGCGTTCTAGGTTTCATTAAAAAAATTTGTTCTGCGGCCAATAAGATGGGATTCATACACGTTCTTTTGCTTACATGCGGAATTAAATGAAGATCTCTTAACATTATACACATCGATGTCTCAGAACGAGACTGTTACAACTCAAAAAAAAAGAGATTTTTCAGTAGAGCCATTTAAAGTTTTCCATTGTAGTTGGTAAATCAGAGAATAATGGCACAACAATGAAAATTGGTATGTATAATTATTATTGTTATAGACGTTTATTGAAATATTAATTTTGTCGTTATTTGTTTTATGTAACTTGTATGTGACATTTTTTTGAGTTGAAGGGGGGGGGGAAGAGTTATTAAAGAAGGACATATTACTGCCAACACAATGGGTACCAGTACTGAAATTTCCCCCCAAAAAAGGTAATATATACAAAGTCAATGAACTAGATACACCAGATGTCTTAGATTTGAAAGACTTTTTTCAGCAATAAAAATGGTGATAATATAAACTAGTCTACTATGATTGTTGTATAAACTTATGTATCATCAGATGTGCCAAATCTAAACTCGAAGCATGGATATTTTCAATGCGAAAATGTTACAAGTCAAAATGGAACATTGCTTTTAGCAACAATGTTTGCAGTTGAGAATGGAAAACTGTTACAACGCAAAATAATAACACTTTCCAATTGAGAAAAAGACTTAATAGCATAACTTTAAAACTGTTATATGTGCATTTATGTCCCACTAGGAAATTTTTAGAGTTGTAACAATTTCACATAGCACAGTTCTCAATTCAAGTGTTCAAATGATGGTAATAACTCAAAAAGTGAATTTTTTGAGTTGTAACAGTCTCGTTCTAAGCCATCGACATGTTAGTGAAGGACTTATTTTGGAGTTCAAAATGGCGATATGATTTAGTGAGAGATATGCGCGTGAATAGAACCAGTTTGTATGAGATCATTCGGTTTTAAAATGAGTGTCAAGGTACCTCGGTTAGATGTCTATTTTAACCGTTTAATTTATAAAAGCATGGAAAGAAACGTGCGAAAAATTTAAGACAATTGCTTTCAGTTGCTTGAAAAGTTGAACAGACCAGATTGGCCTATTCGACTGATACCATATCTGAAAATATGTGATTCTTGTCGCGTAGGAATTTGAGAAATATCTAGTACAAAAACAATACCAGGCACACAATCATACCACGCATTCTTTCCGGTCTCAAAAACAAATTATATCAGCGAAAGTGTACTCTAATTCAGATGCTCAAAAATTGATCAAGATTACTCGTGTGTAAAAGTATTTGTACTTATGGTATTTTTAAAAAAAGTCTTGGTGTAAACATAACGGAAATTAGCTTAAACTTTTTTTATAAATAACAGTAATATTACAAAAAGTATATCGCTATGAAAATGTGGTAGCGATAGAAAGAAAGACTATTTAATTTCCTTCAAAATGAGCTATCATTTGTTTTCCTGCGATGGATGAAAACACAGTTACGTTCATTTAAATTTTATGGTGCACTCCAATCTAGGCTTTTCATGCGGAACTACAAAAATTCGAAAATATAATCTCAATTTCGTAAATAAAAAATACGGGTCTAATGAATTTTCTCATAGAACCTACAAACAATATGTCCAAAAAATCTGAAGAGTTGCGATTAAATCATGTTTCACTTGGTATGGAATGCCCCAAATTCGTTTCTTTTTTTTTTTTCTTTTTTTTCTTTGATTAAACTTATAGCATATGAATGGTTCCCAGATGAATTGACTTACAACTGCAGAATCCGAAAAATCCGTCCACTAATTTAAGAACAATCGTTATACACAGATAAACAGATAGGTGGATGAATGGATAGGCTGACAGATGTCAAACAGAAAAGAACCTTTTCGGTAACAGAAATATTAAAAACATGACGTTTATAAAAATCCCGAAATCAATACTTTACACATTAAATGCATTCGTTTTATATTTCATATAACGAAAAAGTAAGAATTCGAAGCTCCTTGTGGAAATATTCAACACTGGTCGCTAGAACTCTAGATCAACAACATACAGTGGAAGCGAAGACCCATGAAGATGGTATCGAATTACTGCAAACAAGATTGCATTTTTCTCTGAATTCCTACGTGAAATAGCTGACACAAGCTCATCTTATCCTTGTAGGTTTTCAGTTTGCTCACTGCTGTCTTGACTAGCGTATTCTTCAGCGCAATAAAAATGTAATGCATGGCGTATTATTAAAATTTGTCATAGCGTGTTTAGTTAAAAAGCCAGTTTATTGGGTTCGATTCTCGGCAGATTTGTCTCTCCCACTTTTTAAGAGTGGGTGTTTTTTCTTTTTTCTTTTCTACGCTGTAATGAACGTTAACTGATCATATTACAAAGAAATTCCTTAATTTGTGAATGTTAAATATTCATTCATTACCAGAATTAAATTACCTTGTGAGAGACATGAAACTAACGAAAAAAAAAACCGTAAATATCTAGACCCAGACTGCAACAGTTTGTTCTTCTGGCTGTCATGTCGGTATCAAGGTATGGTGATTATCAGCTAATGTATTAGAACTTTATACCCGGGCTTATGACAGACTGAACTTTGTATCTGGGCTTATGACAAACTGAACATTCAACAAACCCTAAGATTTAGAGGCTGTTCATAGACACTTAAAGCTAATTCAAAAGCAATTTTACTCCGTAATGACCTGAGTTGTCATCAATTTCAATATGTTTCTCAGTATAAATGAAGGAATATACGCCAGCATGGAAAAACTTATGAAACCATATAGGCTACAAGGTGGTTATAAACTGACGGTGTTCAGCGTGGCACAGCACAGCACGGATCTAATGATAGTTGGAGTGTGAAATTTCGTAGATATGCGCATTGGTTAATTAGCATATCTACGAGGTTTCACATTCCTACGATCATTATAGTCCGTGCTGTGTCACACTAAACACCGTTAGTTTAATTATAACCATCCTGTACAAAGGAATATTTCTGGTGACTTTACAGTAATAGTAATACTTCTTTGTCTGCAGTTGGGCTATACTAAGTACTATTTTTTAGTTAACTATTGTACGTTAAGATGTTATGTAAAAGAAGGTCTGCCACTTCGAGAGTCTTCGGAACTAGGAACAAAAAACGTTCAACATGTTTCTTCCACAGACTTTTGTAAAATCTTACCTCCTTCGTTGCACATTAAACTCGGCTTAATGAAGAACTTGAGGCACACGGTAGGATTGCAGTAAAATCGTAACGCTACAAAGCTTGAAGGTCGGGGGTTCGATTCCCGATGGGGTCATTGATTTTCTCCATTGACCTAATCCTTCCGGTCGCATTATGGTCCTGGGGTTTACTCAGATTCTAACAGAAATGAGTACCAGGGGAATTTCTTTGGAGTAGCATATAGGCGACGGAAACTTAGGACTGACATCCCTACTGCAATTAATGCCGATTTTCTGGAAAGGTGAGACCCTTAACTTCCCGCCACCCTCTCAGCCGAATTGACCTGAAATGGGGTTGGCTTTACCTTCTAGAGAAGGACGTTGTAAGTTTAAGAACAAAAAACAAAACTGGAGATGTGTTCAAATGTCTTCTAGTTAAATTTCCATAATTCAGCGACAATAAATTCAGGGAAGACAATTTTATTGGCTCTCATATCCGTTAACTTCTCAAAGACTAAAATTTTGAAACACTGATTATTGATGATGAACATACGGCACGGGGAGCTTTCCGGAAAAATAGGAAAATTTCTAGGAAATGTGAGAATTGAAAATTATAAAGAACTTGTGGAACACCTAGTGTCATCATACCAAGTAATGTACTGTAATTTAAGTCACTCAAAATACATAATATGTTGCATTACTATTTAGACTTGATGCAGTGAGTGACAAGCGTGATGAGTTCTTCCACCAAACAATTTCTAGACTGGAATGACGATACCATGGCAGGTGGACATCTATATGCTAGCTGATTACTTTACGTTCATCATAAGGAATGTCCCGGAAATACAAGCGACAGGCAAAGATGCGCCATTTATAATACTATAGAAGTATAGAGAAAACTTATAGCTTTGTTAGTTAAACTGTGCAAAAGATATTCAGCAACAATGCACTCAATATGTTTCACGATAACTCATGAACTATAATTAATCCAGAATTTTTAACGTTACTTTTATATTCAGTACAGAACATGCTTTTCAGTTCTAAATCACATAATAAATTAAAATATGTTGTCTAGGTCAGTAGTTTAAACTACGTAAGTTGTAAAACTTCATGAGAAACATCTAGACATGGCACAATAACTACAAAATTTCAACAGATTTGTAGTAAAATCAATCAATGTCTTAAAAACAAGACAAAATTAGGTACTATCAGGTCATAAGGTCATGGTACTCCCTATCTTGTTATATGGTTCCGAAATATGGGCTCTAACAATCGCAGACAATAAGAAAATCGAGGCAGCATAAATGAGGTTTATATAATCAGTGACAGCTATGTCTTTTCTTGGTCACAGATGTAGTGAAAAAATAAGAGACACCTTTCAAATTAAATCTGTATAAACACCAGAATAGTATAACAAAGAACTACTGGTTTCAGCATAATGGAGAGAATGGGAAGTGACAGAATTCCTAAAGTTTTATTGGAGTACGCTCCTAGAGAAATATGAGGTTTGAGAAGACCGAGAATGCGGTGAAGACATCAGATGCAATGGGGACGGAATGCGCAAAAGCTAAAGTCGTGAATGATGATGATGACGATTATGATGATGATGATAAAAATTTTTCCAAATCCACCACAGTCAGAGATACATGCTAACAGAAGAAATAAAGACATTCTGGTAATGAACAGAGGTTAAAACATCTCAATTGTCATGTCATTATAAGAATTATCGCAAAAATGTAAATATCATAACACTGAGCTGCTTCCAATAGCCTTACAAAAAGGGGGAGACTGGTTCTAACAGATTGATGCGTAAGTTCGTAGCGTTTTTGTTTCACAGGGCAATAGCGCTTTTGTAAAAATTTGTATTTTTAATGTCATAGTACTGTGTTACTGCGTAGGCATACCCGGACATATTTCCGAAATCAGTTTTCCGAACGGTCTTATTTCAGAAATCAGAATATTCCGAATAGTCTTCATTCCGAATGCGTTGTTTACGTATAGCAGTATTTCCGAAAACAAAGATTATTCACCATTCCGAAAAAAATGATTCCGAAGGACTTATTTTTTCCGAAATTGTTATAATAATACATTTCATTACGTATATTCTAAAAGTAATTAACAGATTAAACTGATGCCGTAAAGCTCGCAGATATTCCAAGAGGCGATCTTCTTCCTTTTATCTGGAAATTGTAGATCAGTGGTCCTCAACTCAGAGCACTGTGTCGTCATCAGACCTTGCCCGCTCACCCGCTGGGCAAGGGAAAGTCGTAACAGGGCAGGTAAGACGTTCAGCGGCGGGACCACAATATGAATTTACTGCATAGGTATGTGATTGTTTTCTGATGATAAAAGATACGGGCTAAATAGAAATAACTAAATAAACTATCTTAAGCAATTTGAAAAAAAAAACATTATAGCCTATTTTCAACAAAGTTAGAAGTTAATAAATTTATAATTACTTTCAGAAATATAATACATATTTCATGTTAATTATTCGGGCAATGCATGACAATTACTGTAAATATATAAACTGCTTTTGTTAAAGAAAATGTTGAAAAAAACATATATAAAACCTAGGAATAGTATTGTAGAAATTAATTCAGTTCACTCAACACTGGCATTAGCACTGATTTTTCAGGATTTGTTTAATTCTGTTTTCCCTCAGCAATTTCTCAACGTTTGGAACTATTGTTTGTATAGTGCATAATGTGACAGCACATTTTAAGTTGTGATCCGATACTTGGCTTCCATGACATGGCTTGTTTATTTTCTTCATACGAAAAAATTACTGTTCGCACAGATGTGAATCCGAAAATGCATGTCTATACAATCAGGGAAATCTAACACATGGAAAAAGTTCATATAAAAGTCAGATAACTTCTTTTATTGTGATATTTGCCCTTCAATTAACTATCGTAAAGTAAATCAATAAGTTTCAATTACGAATAATAATCGAAAATCAAATTGCAAATTTTCCTAGTCCTTAAAATTAGAATTCCTGGCGCAGATCGCATGATGTATGAATATATTCTTCGAAATCCAAAGTATTAAGAAACTAGTATGCCTATACCGTTGTTAATTTTGAAAAATGTGCTGTAACTTATCTTTTAGTTAAGCTAACATTCCACAATTAGAGGTGGTTTCATATTAAACGCCTTCACTCTGTCATATAACTGTATAATAATCTTGTTCTTACCTTGTCGAAAACAATTTAAAGCATTTAGATAATTCCGTTAAGAAGACAAATTCACAAATCCATTTTTTCATTTTTCACTTATGATACAGGCTTTTCTTTTTTTCTCCGTGAACAATGCCAAGTTGCCAAGGATATAAGTTTATTCCAAGGAAGTCGAAAATAATTTCTACAACCTCTACATGAAAAATCGGAACCAGTAGTAGTATCCTTTATGAGAACAATATGTAAGAGCTCTCCTTAATCTGAAGGTTTTCAATAACGCCTCTTACAAAAATCACCACTTGGGGATTATCGCTTACATAAGTATTTTCATCTACTGCCGAAGAATAACAAATGAAAGACTGACAAATAATTACTAGTTGCATCTGAACATCCTCGGCTAGACCTCGGATGGGACGCATCACGCTGGAAGGAGACAAGCTGATAGATTTAAACTCCTACACTTGTTGTGAGAAGTTCTTCAGTTGTAATTAAAAATTCTTCAAATTTTCAGTCTTTAAAAGGTTTCTAATATCTTACTATAACAAGTGAAATTTTATAACTGAGTCGCTCAGCCGATTCACTAATATTATATTAAACAACTTCTAGCTCATTTTCCTTCAATTGTTGAATTAACGCTGCATGCTCTTCACCTTCGTATCTGCCATATTCGTTACTGTGAGTTGTATAATGTATCTGTAAGTTGTTTTTCTTCAGTGTGTTCTACGTTTTGAAGTGTTTTCTACTCCTCACATCTCTTGTTTGAATGGATGGCAAGAACCGCCTCTGTTCACTACAACGCAACATCACAAACCGGCCATCTGCCCGGTACAGTAAGCACGCGTCAGCCAAGCATTGCCCGCGTCCGTTCATACGCGAGTTGATGATCACTGTTGTAGATCGATGTTCCGAATGGATTTATGCAGGCGAAGCTACTTCTTTTTTGGTTGTGTTCGCACAGTCAGCCCCATTTGGAACTCCCTGACTATGGTTTCCGTGTTTCCTTGCTCCTTCTAGAGTTCTTGTATGGCGTAATAGAAATTCGGGTGTTCTTTTTCAACAACCTCTTGGAATCAGTTATGGAAGTCCTTACTAAGGTTGTTGGTTCGATGTTGGTTATGTATTGTGGCATCGTGCTGGTTCCACAAGTGTATGGGGTAGCGTAGGGGCACTTCACACCCTCTACCTTGCGCTCTTCTGCCACAAACGCAATTTACATAAAAGTAATTTACTATTGGAATCATTATGTCAGAAATGTCATCTCGAAATTCCATTAATCACTGACCAACATCTTTTGGGGGCACGAAAGATAGTCCCAACACCATGTATGTTTCCATTTTCTCGTGGCGGTCGTTACCATCGTTGCAGGCCCTTTGCAGTCCATCTGCTGTACTCGGCGATACACCGACTGTCTCAAGTGAAAGAAACACGCGACCACGTGGCTGTCGGGGAAAATAATTTGTGGTCCCGCCTGCATTATAAGCTTAAGTGATAAACTACCTAAAATTTTGAAGAATTTAAGTCGAATTTTGAAGAATTTTGTTACTAAGTAACGAAGAATAATGAATTCAGTAAACATTGTTTATACGATTTTAGGGATTTCTATTTCGGAATCGAGAATATTTGGTTGGATATATTGCTGTATCAGAAATAACGCATTCGAAATGAAGACCATTCGGAATAGTCTGATTTCGGAAATAAGACCCGTCGTAAAACAAGATTCGGAAATACGTCTGGGAATTCTGCATAGGCCTACGTCCTAATTTTTAACAAACTTGATCTTAAATATGGATTAAAGAAAATTAAATGTTAAGTAGAAAAAACTAATATTTCCGACATATCATTCTGAGCTGAACCGAGAAGTAAAGGCATCGGAGGTCACTATAGGCATAATCATTTCTATCGTTTATGGGGAGAACGCTGTCGGAGAAAGTATGGCACGAAAATGGTTTTCTTGTTTTGATGTGAATAATTTTCACATTCGGGAAGATCGTCCGACTTTGATGAAAACCGTTACTTTAATTCACAATGATCCATGTCAATCAACTCTGGAATTGGCCAATATATTGAATTATGACCAATCAACTATCGTACATTTACATTGCATCGTAAATTTAAAAAAGACTGGGTGAATGGGTACCTTACGTTTTCAGCGAAATAAAAAAAATCAGCGTGTTACCACAATGTTTGTTTCTTTGCTACCTCTCCATGATTTAGCCCAACAACATCAATCCTTTTTGTCCAGATTGTTACTTGCGACAAATAGAAAAGAATGTCTGAGCCCGAACAGAAAAGTAATTCCCCATGCAAAAGTTGGTGTTCATTCGCCAGAGCTTATATTGTGCACCTGATAGGACAAAAAAGATGCCATCTATATGAACTGCTTTAGTCGAATGTAAACATCGCTGCTGAGGTTTATTGCTTACAACTCAATCGTCTTGAGGCCGTAATTCAAGAAATATGACCAGGAAGACCTCATCAAGTGATTTTCCAGTTTGATAATGCCCGTCTGTTTGCTACTAACGTTACAAAAATCTTTATCCTATAGCTCTGTTGTGAGGTTATTCCACATTCATTGTATTCTTCTGATCTTGCTTCAACTGATTTTTATCTGTTCCTCTCTATTCAGCAATCTACTGGGAATCTCTTTCAGTAACAAAACTCCGCAACAAAATATGGCTTGATTTCTTCAGGTGTGAAATCGAAAAACTGTCAGAACATTCAGAATCAATCATAAACAATGCATGAGAAGATATTATTTTGTATATTTTGTTTATGTGAAATAAGTCATTTTGGATTTAATCAGACGCTACCAATTTATGCAGCAACTTACTAGATAAATCTGTTCATTATACAAATGATAATTATTGTTACGAAAAGTAGAGTATACCTTGTTCTATTTTATTATCGGCTAGAATAGCCTATGTCTGTATTATAAAGTGTTCGATTGTAAATATAATTATATAAATTATTAATTTCTCTGAAATGTTTTTGGAGTCATATTGTGAAACAAAACAGTGGAGAGAAAAAGTCTGGTTAGATTTTAAGTAAATATACACTGCACGGGTTCTGTTGTTATCATAAAAATTAATGTTTTTGAATCAGAATTTCATACTGATTCCAAAAATGAATCCGTTTTCGTGTATCACGTCAGAATTTTTCACAATTCAATTTTTTTTGTTTCTAATATGTCTCATAATATAGTAAACCATTATTATTCCTCTGCGCTTGACATTTCTTAGAAACAATTATTAGAAAGAGACGACAGTTTACAATCTGAACTTTATTACTTAAAACGTGAAAGAATAATTCTTCCTTCTATAGTGAGTAAAACCTAGTTTTACTAGTGCCTTAAAATGAACTGCGGAAAGACATCCGTTTTATATATATATATATATATAAAACAAAGGCAATACTTCAGGTATCTTATTTGTGTCCTCCCAACATCATCGATAAACAGAAAGTTGAAAACCAAGTGTTTTCACATCATAAAAATTTATTGAAAGAAATATTTACTCTTTTAAGAGCATGCTATTGAAATAAACCATGAGGGAGTTAATTGACATAGAGTCAGGTATACAGATTTATTGGGGATGCGATCCAGCTTGTGACACTACACATTTAAAACCTTTCAGAGATAACTTTCCTCTCTTTAAAAGTAGTTGTAAAACAAGTCGTCGTGTTCAATTGAAGTGTGTCACCAGTTATTATTTTTCCGTGAGAGTACACAATAATGATGTTATTTCATAGAAATATCGAAACGTGTGAAATTAGGTTTAATAAAACAATTTTGAAAGAGCTAGATAAATACAGTGAATGCTTTAAATATCTTTGTGTTTAATTTCCCTCAATAACCTTTAAAAAAAAAGGGAAGCAGGTATATTCATTGGTCCACAAATTCGAAAATTGATGAGTAGTAGCAGTAGGGTTTAAGATGGGCGCGTCAGCTACTATGGCTATTTGCGCCCTTATCTAAAATTCTTAATGTAACAAATACATAAATAATATAATAATCAGAGTGCTAAAAGAACTAAAAAGCGTTGTCACGATAAAACGAGGCACACAAATGCAGTATACATAAGGTGATTTCTACAGAATCATAAAAGTTAACAATTCTACCACACTAGGTGGTATTCAAGACGAACAAATAAAACAATAAAACTAAGGCCACCAGATATGACTTGTCAATCATATTTTAAAACCATAAAATTTTATAAAATATTCGGATGTATAAAGTCCGAAATGTCAACAATGTAAAATCAAATATAAAACAACAAATGTAACCTCCGGATGTAAAGGGTCCGGAGGATGAGTAAAACGGATCAATTAAAAACTAAATCACCTTATCCAAACCTGTAATTGATAAAATCTCAGAACTGCATTTGCACAATTAAAATCATTTCCAAGAGCGTCACGTAATGTCGGCCGAATTCCAAATTGCCTCCGTGCATGGTCATATTTCCTGCAATGCAATAAAAAGTGTTCCACCGTAAGTGGAACATGGCACATATCGCACTCCGGCTGAGGTTCGCCACGTAGGAGATGGCCGTGTGTCAGATGACAATGGCCAATCCTCAACCGGGTGAGTAAAACCTCCTCGTGTCGCGACGCTCTTGTAGACGAATCCCAAACTCTTAACAGTATTCTTTATATTTCGTAATCTGTTTCCCTCTTGTGCAGACCATTCTCCTTCCCATTGCCACCAAATTTTATATTTCAAGTAGTTTCGAATGTCCTGCCACCTCTCGCGCCAATATACCAGAGAGCCATCCAGTGCGCCAGCCCTGGCTGCAGCATCCGCGGCCTCATTTCCTGCAATCCCTACATGGCCAGGAATCCACACTACTCCAATCTCATAATCAGAGCAAAGGAGAGTATGGAACAGCTGCTGAGTTCTTAAGACAAGCGGATCATCACAATTAAAAGACTGCTAGGACTGGATGGCACTTAAAGAGTCGGAACAGATAAGGAATCTGCCCCGAGGTTGCCTAATTAAAAACAATAAAACTCTGTAAAAAGCATAGAGTTCAGCAGTAAAAACACTAGTATATTGGCTTAGTCTGTATTTAAATATCTCTCTATTTGTAACGAAGGAACAACCAACACAATCATTTATCCGGGATCCGTCAGTAAAAACTAAGGAATAATTTGGATATCGGGATAAAAGTTCACTAAAACGAAGTCTATACACAAAAGCTGGTGTAAAATTCTTAAAACAGCGGCTCAGACTTATATCAAACATGGGACGTCGCATAATCCACGGTGGAGTGGTGGTATACTCCAGTGTGCGGACTAATGGTAGATGTATATCCAGCTCAGAGAGCAGTTCACGAAACCGCACACCTGCTGGACGAGGTCTCCGTGGATTTTCACTGTATCGGCCGTAAAGAGACGAATGATGGAAAGAGTCGTAAGAGTTGTGCTCAGGCTGCGAGCGGAGCTTAACAGCATATGAGCATAACAAAATATGACGTCGCCGATACAGTGATGGTTCTCCTGCTTCACAATACAGGCTCGCAATCCGACTGGTTCGGAAGGCCCCTGTCGCGAGTCGCATCCCATGGCGATGTACAGTATCTAAAAGACGTAATTTAGAGTTATTTGCTGAGCCATAAATAAAACACCCATAATCCAGCTTTGATCGAATAAGAGCTCGGTAAAGGCGTAAAAGCACTGTACGGTCTGCACCCCATCGGACCCCTGACAAAAGGCGTAAAATGTTTAAGGATTTCTCGCAACGCCTTCTCAAATCACGTATATGCGCCTCCCACGTTAACTTATAATCAAAGATAAGGCCCAAGAATCTCGCAGTGTCTGTATATTGCAATTCCACTCCATTAAGACGCAGTTCGGGATGTGGATGTAGTCCACGTTGGTTGTAAAAGTGGACACACTGCGTCTTCTGAGTGGAGAATTTAAAGCCATTGCGAACAGCCCATTCTGATAGTACGTTGATGACCAGCTGCAAATGTCGACCGATGGACGGAAGATATCGGGAGCTGTAATATAAACTGAAGTCATCAACGTACAACAGAGAAGATACTCGGCCACCCACACAGTGGGCAATTCCATTGATCGCAATGCAGAAAAGAAGAACGCTTAATACAGAACCCTGCGGAACGCCGTTTTCTTGGAGGTGTTCGTTAGAAAGTGTGGTGCCTACTCGAACTCGGAAATACCGCTCTGCCATGAACTTCGCAATAAACGTTGGTAGACTACCACGAAGTCCCCAGTCATGCAGAGTTTGCAGAATGCCATACCACCATGTGGTATCGTAAGCCTTTTCTAGATCAAAGAAGACGGCCACAAGATGTTCCTTCTTGAGGAAAGCATCTCTAATGGCGGTCTCTAGCCGAACAAGATGGTCTGCGGCGGATCTGTGCTTACGAAAACCACATTGGATGTTAGATAATCTGTTTTCCGATTCGAGTACCCACATCAGGCGTTTGCTTATCATTCTTTCCATAACCTTGCATACGCAGCTGGTGAGAGAAATTGGTCTGTAGCTTCCAGACAAAGAAGGATCCTTTCCTGGTTTCTGGACGGGGATTACAATGGCGGAACGCCAAGCAGATGGGAACACTCCCTCAGTCCAGATTCTGTTATACATTGCCAGAAGAAAGGATTTTCCAGCAGGCGGAAGATGGCGAAGCATTCGGTTATGGATGTTATCAGGACCAGGGGAGGTGTCAGGGGATGTGTCTAGTGCCGCCTCCAGCTTCTCGGATGTGAACGGTGTATTGTAATACTCTGTATTATCTGATATAAAATTGAGGTTTCGTTTTTCCGCAGCATCTTTGATTTTCAGAAATTCCGGGTCACAATTATTTGAGCTGCTAATCTGTGCGAACGAGGTAGCGAATATTTCTGCAATTTCTATTGGACTGGTGGTCGCTAATCCATTGCTTATAATTCCCGGAATTACAGAACTACGTTTCCCCATTATTCGACGGACTTTGTCCCATACGATGTTAGATGGGACATTCCTTTTCATTGAATTGACGTAGTTTGTCCAGGACGTCTTCTTAGCATCGCATACAGTGCGACGAGCTTTTGCTCGAAGACGTTTAAACTGGACAAAATTTTCTTGGGTCGGATGGCGCTCAAATTGGCGTAAGGCACATCGGCGGTCTCGGATTGCATCTCTGCAGGCATCCGACCACCAGGGGACAGAGAAGCGTTTTGGCCTGCAGGACGACCGGGGGATAGATAATTCCGCTGACTTGATAACCATATTTGAGAAATGGTCTACTACGGAGTCCACACTTTCATGTCCGTTGTCATCGAATGATATGGACTCCGAAAATCCGACCCAGTCCGCCTTTTTAATAACCCAGTTTGGAGATCGAGATTCCGCAGGACGTAAAGCGGACATACGCATTCGGATGGGGTAGTGGTCACTACCATGTAGGTCGTGAATCACAGACCATTCGAAATGCGTGTACAAAACTGGGCTACAAATGGAGATGTCTATCATGGAGTATGTACCATGAGCCAAGGAAAGGTGTGTTGATTCCCCTGAATTCAGGGTAACAAGATTTAGACGGGTACATATCTCTGCTATTTTATTTCTTCTGTCGTCATCGGAATTTGAGCCCCAAGAGTGGTGGGATGCATTGAAATCCCCCACCAAGAGATATGGTGCAGGTACTTGTGAAAGAATATGTTGAATTTCAAGTACTGTAAAGGGTGTATCTGGGGGCATATAAACGGAGACTATGGAAAACTGTATGGTAGGTAAGGTTACTCTGGCAGCTATGCATTGATGAGGACTGTTAATGTTTAGAACAGAGGAAAAGATATTCTGGCGGAGAAGGAGGGCACAACCTCCGTTAGCACGAATACCGGCAAGATGGTCATACCGGTAAACATTGTATCCCGAGATTTTCAGGGAATGTTCAGGTCGGAGGTGTGTCTCCTGTAGACATAAAATAGCAGGGTTCTCACGATAGATCAATTGCTGTAGCTCTGCATATCTGCTGCGTACACCGTTCACATTGTATTGTATGATATCAGTCATTATGTGGATCTAAATTATCATGGTGGCTTGACGGGTGATTTTCTCTTCTTATCTTTTCTAGGATTTCGTGCCGTTGACTGAGACTGCTTGGTCTTCGACCGTGGGGATTCGCTCGCAGATCGCCGCACGCCCGATCGCGATCTTGATCGAGACCGTGATCTCGACCCGTCACCAGAACAGGGAGCGCGACGTCGCGGCGATCTACCAGGCGTAGAGTCTTTCTCTGTCGCCACGGTAATAATCTTTTTTGGAATATAAGGCCTTATGTCAAGGCCACACGAGTCGTCTGACTCAGCAGTCTGAGTGGAAACGTCTACAAACGTCTGGGTTGCGCTTTCAATACGCTTCCCAGGTATACTAACAAGAGGTGGCGTTTGCGTAAATACATCTATTGCCTGTGTTGACTTTTGCAAAACTGCTGCATAGGACTTTTCCGTCGCCTTTTTCTGTTGATCTAAAATACGCTTACGCGCCTCGAAAAAGTAATATTTTCTCGGACTCTCAGTTCTTGGATATCATTCTCTACCATATACTTCGGGCAATTTTTAGAATTGGAGGCGTGGTCCCCAGCACAATTCACACAGTGCTCGGCGCTGGCACACGGGGATTCCCCATGGTCAGAACCGCCGCACCTTGCACATACGATGTTGTTTGTGCAACGTTTTTGCGTATGTCCGAACCGTTGGCACCTAAATCACCGCATTGGGTTCGGCACATACGCACGAACTGGGACACGCTCGTACCCGACAAGGATGTATTCTGGTAGGACAGGCTTTTCGAAGGTCAAAAAGACAGTGCTCAGCGGAATAGTCTGTCCGTCCCGCTTACGTAATAAACGGTAAGCCTTGGACACAGACTGTTCCGCCAGTTCTAGTTGGATCTCTTCATCAGACATACCGTCCAGAGAATCCGTATGCACTACTCCCCGCGTGGTGTTCAACGAGGAGTGCCGTTCGACTTTAATAGGGTAAGACCCTAGCAACTTCGCTTTTAACAGCGTCTCACTCTGTTTTGGAGATACCGTCTCGACGAGGAGACTACCGTTGCGTAGGCGAGTTGCATTTTTGACCTTCCCAACGAGTCCGTCGAGTGCGCGTCTCACGTAAAATGGACTAATGTTTTTCATTGTTTTTTCTGTTCCGTCCAAGGTGATACTGATAAACTTCGGAGGCGGCACTTTGACAGTTACTTTCTCAGGGTCCAAGTCCATAGCAATTTTCGTCAAAATTTGACCACCAGTCATATCAATTCCTGTCTTCTGTTTTTTATTATTTTTTTCTGAGGGAGGAGAAGAGGAGCGCAAAGAGGCCATTTTGAACTGGCCTCCCCTACGGAACTGTCGGCGTCAGCCTGCCACCGGGGGGGCGAAAGAAAAAGACACCTAAGAATTCTTCGCGGTCTGTGCCGGCCGTGGGGACCCCCCCCCCCCACAGCCCGATCCCAAGCAACCCACTTCACGCAAGTTACCCTTCAAACTGGTCATTACACACCTAATGGCAAGTCTTACACCAGAGGCGTGTCGCAGTTTTATGCCCCTACCACGGGAATAACCGCCCGTGGCTCCCCACTCTACACCGAATACAAGTGCCAGACTACTGCGGCTAACTCCGACCGACCCTCCCAAAGCCGGAGCAATCCGAGACCGCACGCAGCTTCAGGGGACTTGTGGTTGATTACACTGCGACACCCATACGTCAGCGGTAACACGTCGGAGCGATATATCCGCCCCGGCGAGCAGAGTCGGTCACCGGGACGTTTAAGTCGCTCCGGACCCCCATTGGGGTTCTACGTGAGTGTACATGACTACTGGTCCGGGCTCCGCACCTAGACTTGCATATAGGGGCAGTATGAAGGGTCCACTATTGCTTCGTTGCTGGGCGCCCTGTCGGGCCACACAAGTTGGAAGTCGCGCTCGAAACCGTGGGACAGGACCACGGAGATAGGAAAGATCCCCGCTGGTGAGACGGGAGTTATAAATCTAAGAAACTTAACCTAATAATAGATATAAGAATTAGAAGAAGAAGAATAAAGCCTCATCAGGCATTGTTAACAAATCCCGTCAGGGTTGCGGACGTGGCAAGAACAAAAACAGCGGGGATGGAGAGGTGAAAATGGCTGTGATGATGTGGTGGGCGTTCCGCATGCAATGGCGGCCGGCGGAGAGAAATAGTGATGAAAAAGATGAGAGAACGAAGAGGAGTGGTTGATGATAGGACGAAAAATGGCCGAAAAGAAGAGCACGAGAGCCACCATTGCACCCCCCGGTCACCACTTGGAGGAACCCACCTCGACCGGAAAATTGATGATGAACAGGCAGTTCGAGAATAGCCTACTATGAGTGAAAATGTAAAGGATGCATGAAATGCCTTCAGAAAGTTGTTTTTAATTTTCTTCAAAATAAAAAACTCACATTATGTTAACATAGTGAAAATGATGTTACAAAGTTTGAAATAAATTGGTTCAGCGATGTAGTGGAGATGGAGCGACGCTCCGGCACTGTGTTCGAAGGTGGAGCGGAGCTCCGGCACTGATTTCGAATTTTAAAATCTGTTTTAACATCACAATACTTTCCCAGTTAACGATATCTTAGTTAATGTCAGAATATTTAGTGATTATATTTTCTGTGCTTCCTTTAGAAAATCGGAACATGTTCGGAAGTAAAGGGTCGTGAGACCACTAGGTGCGTAGACGAAGTGTGTGCTGAGAAATGGAGGAAGAATCAGTGACAGGAGAACCACCAAACTAAACTTTAGTACGCCTGCGCGAACTGATCACATTCCTAGTTCACTTTCACTTCGTATCGTGTTTCGTTAGTTTTCGTGTCTTTGTAGATACAGGAGATTGTCTATGGTAGTACTTACCGAAATATTTTGTTTCCCAGTTATTTTACGAAGTGAATTTTGAACGGTTAATTTACTGCCTATAACGTGACTAAAACACTGTTTGAAATTTTTGTTTTCATCTATTGCCCTTCAGTAAATATGGGACGAAATAAACATAGGCAAAAACATTAACTTCTTTCTTTTCTCGTGCCATTGCTGATACTAGTGGAGTCATAAAAGATTTCTCTCCTGATATTGTGATATCTCAAGTCCATCGCTTCTATTTGATGGACCTAGTAATTCAACCAGAGATACCGTTATAAAAGATACAGACAGTTCCAGTATGACTGCGAAGAATATTCAACGTTATAATGTTCAAAATAGTGAAAGCCAAAAAGCCGGCCTACAAAGTGAGTGGCCGAATATATGAAATGAAGAAAATATGTGGTCAAAAAAAAAAAAAGCTGGTCCGTGTATTGATTGTAACCAATGTAACCTAGGCTGTAAATGTGTAAGTGAGTATTTCTGTATCTAATGAATGGCGCTCATATTCAGTAAATTACTACGGATCGAACAGATCAGATCAGCTTAAGTCACTACGAAATAAAATCATTGAACACAAGAAATCCTGTGCTCATAATATAGCACAAAAATTATTGGTACGTCTGAAAAGCAATCAATTGATAATGTTCGCGAATAAACGAGTGCACCCCACCATGAAACAACAAAAATGAAATTTATATCAGCTTCAATTTCATGTTCGCAACAAGAACTCAATTATCCTACATTCAATAATAGGATAGTAAACTTAACAACCCTCAAATTAAACACCCAAGAAGTAAACATCCTAAATAATGGATACAAACACAACTATCCACCAAGCAATATTAAAAAAGTAATAGAAAATACAGCAATAGAAACCCAACATATCATAGGCCTACAGAATAGTGAACATGAAAACAAAGAATTCCTACAATACAGCACCGCTAAAATAATATAAAAGTATGCAAAAAACCCAACCACCAAAAAAGAGTTCAAAATAGCCAAAAATCAACACAAAGAACTAAAACAATTAAAACAAAAACTAAAAGAAAACAACATTTTACACATAAAAGCAGACAAAAATGATACAGTAGTATTGATGAATAAAATAGAATATATAGATAAAACCAACGCATTTTTCAACAGCAACCAGATCACGGAAGTTAAATCAGACCCCAAAGAAACATACCAAAAACAAATAAAAACCGCTATAAAAAATGCACCTGATCTTATACCAAAAAATAAAACCCAAAGTTTCATCATGAAGAACCCCAAAGCACCCAGCTTAAAAACACTTCCTAAAACACATAAAAAAGAAATGACAATGAGACCAATAGTGAATTGCAGAGAAGCCCCAAATTATAAAATTAATAAATATTTATACAAATTCTTAAGTAACAACATCATTCAAGACATCCAATATACCATTATCAACACGAAACAAATCATAAAAAAACTCCAAAAACTAAAAACTACGAGCAACACCGAAATATTTTCACTAGATGTCACAAACTTATACACTAACATACCAATAGATGAAACCATCAACATTATTATCAAAAAACTTAATGAAGCTCAATTAGACAACAATCTAATTCAACAAATAACCCAATTACTAAAAACATCACTAAAACAAAATTATTTCAAATTTGATAATAAAATATACACCCAATCAACAGGATTAGCCATGGGTGACCCCTTATCTGGATACCTAGCTAACATATTCCTACAAGACCTATAAAACAAACATATAAGTAATTTAAACAACAAGTTCAATTTCAGCATCTACGCAAGATACGTCGATGACACAATAATAATATACGAAAACACCCAAAACACAGACAGTCAAATACTAGATGAATTCAAAACATAAAATTTACATTAGAACAAAGTAATAAGAACAGTCTTAACTTCCTAGATCTAAATATAATAATAGCACCCCCAACAATTACATTGAACATATACAGGAAGCAAACAACAACTACACATTCTATAAACAAACATTCAATACATCCCACCACACATAAAATTAGTAAATTCCGTTTCCTTATTGACAGATTACTCACAACTCCGCTAAATAAAGACAATTACAATAAAGAACTCAATTACATAAAGCAGATAGCCTCTGAAAATGGGTACGAAAAACAACTAATCAACAACTTAATACAAAAGAGGAAAACAGAATTACATAAAAAAGATTTTACAACACTACAACCCGAGAAAACAGAAAACAAAAAACAATGGCATAGCCTAACATATTACGGCAAGATTTCAAATAAACTCAGTAACTTTTTTAAAAAACAAAACATCAATATAACCCCCGTACCAACAACAAACTCAACAACATAATTCCCAATAACACCAACAATAATGAACCCCTCCTAAACAGCGGCATATAAAAGCTAAGTTGCAAAA
This sequence comes from Periplaneta americana, assembly GCF_040183065.1. Taxonomy (NCBI): domain Eukaryota; kingdom Metazoa; phylum Arthropoda; class Insecta; order Blattodea; family Blattidae; genus Periplaneta; species Periplaneta americana. The sequence continues at coordinate 34,994,375 of NC_091133.1, forward strand.
ATTGCACCAAAACTGACATAGGACAGACCCGGCGCAATTTTAAAATAAGATTTCGTGAACATACCTCCGATTTCATTTATAATAGAAACAGATCCAAATTCGCACAGCATCTCATAGATGAAAATCATGAACTAGCAAACATCAATGAAACTTTGAAAATACTAAAAATTACAAATGACCCCACAATAGAAACCGCTGAACAATTCCACATCATAAAAGAATACAACTCAGGAAGACCCCTTCTAAATGAACAAATAGCTAACACAAACAATCCACTCTTCAATTTATTCAAATTATTCCTGCCCAAACAAACGCACACACAGGTCCCACCAATCCCCCCTCCACTTCCGGTACTAGATAACGTAACTTAAAATACTGTGAGCAAGTCCATCACTTTAGTATCAGCCCAGCATCAAGCACGAGCAGACCAACACATGTCAAACCGTAAGTTAATTTTCTTTCGTAATAGCCATTACCCCAAGCAGTTTTAACCAAAATTAATACAATACCAGCTAAATTTTCAAATCAATTTATTAATATTTATTCACATTGTTACAGACACGCCAGGCTGAACTAAATTTATGGACCTGACAACCTCAATATTGTATCAGTAATATATCTATGATTTACATCAATTTCATCAACTACAATTGGATGAAACGTCTTAACAACACGCATTGTAACAAAATATAAACATGTTAGTGACAAAACGACACTGCGCTTTAGTTCAACGTCAAACATCAAGATCAACAGAAACTGCCCCATTCAACGAACTTTAAATCGGCAAATACAGCCAACATATGTTCAACGTGATTATAATCTCTCAAAGTGATTTTACAAAGTGTTCACATTTCAATGACTACGCTAACAGTGGTTACAATTCTTAAACAGTTTTATTTTTTATATATTTTAGATCAAATCACATGACTTGCAGTGATTTAAATCGGCAAATACAGCCAACACATGTTCAAAGTGATTTAAACTTTTAAAGTGTTTATACAAAGTATTCACATTTTATTAACTACGCTAATAGTGGTTACAATTCTTAAACAGTTTTATTTTATATTTTAGATCATATCATATGACTCGCAGTGATTTAACCTAACATAGTATGTATATCATAGATCAACCTAAGTTAAGTCCAAGCAATCACACTAATATGACCCGAAAATTACCACATTAAGTTCCATCTAATAGGCAAGGTTTTCATCATATTAATCTAACATTTCACATCTGAAGATGATACACAAGTATCGAAAACGTTAATGAAAATTTATTTATTTTATGATAAGCAAAGGCGGTTTTGTACACATATAATTATAGTCAAACATTATATCAGCTTATTACATTGAGCAGAATGACCACCCTTACAGTGACCATTTGAGCTCCAGAAGTTAAATGGAGTAGGTATTGGTGTGGACTTGCATTCTCCTCACAGTGCTGTTGAGATTATAGAACATGTCTCTAAGGAAATGAAGGCTAGAATTATTAGAAAAATAAAGGATATATCTGGGAAAATATCCGTTGTAACTGATGAGTTTACCAGCCTAAGTTCAAAATCAGTATTAATAGTCTATTCGAAATGTGAAATACGAAAAAACAATCATCTAACTATGTATTTTAGACCTAGTCGAACTTTCTCATCGAAAATCTGAGACAATATTTCAGAGTTTCAGTTCTACAGCAGTCAGCGCTCAGGACAGACGTGTGCGAGAAGCTCTGTTAGTTAGAAGGCAATATAGTGAGGTCATAGACCGGAGTGTAACGAATTCCGAACAGAAGAAATGGAGGTTACAATGAAGGGGTTGAAAGAAAAAGTCGAGGATTTCAGCAGGAAGATGGAAGAAATGCAGCTTGAAAAGAAACAAATGAAAAAGAAATTAAAATTCTGGGAGGATAAGCAGAGGAAGAAGAACTTACTATTTTTCGGCGTAGAGGAAATGGAACGGGAAAAGAACGAGACAACGTGCGACACTTTATTCAAAGTGTGCTGGGAGATTTTCAACATGGACGTGAGCGACGGACAAATTGAAGACGCCTGCAGGGTCGGAAGGGGGTTAAATCGACCTATCGTGGTCAAATTAAAAAACATGTTAACAAAGGAAAAAATTCTGTGCAGAAGAAACTCAAATATTAGCCTCGAGTTGGACTATGATTATGAGACGAGATATAGAAGAAGACAGTTGCTACCTTTTATGTGGGCGGATAGGAAGAACGGACATTTCGCCAGGCTGTATGGAGATAAATTGAACATCAATAATGAGACTTTCGATCTAGAATTTTGCTTAGAAAATTTAAATCAAAAGGAATTAGAGTCAGAGGATATGGAAGGAAACAGGAAGGACTTGAAAATGAAAATGAGGAAGATCATAAACAAGCAAATATGTGGAAGAAGTGAGATTAGTAGCCAAGGAAGTGTAGCAGAACTACAGTCTACGACTTTGGTGTTTAAGAGTGGGGAAGTGATAAAAGAGTGGTTAAAGATATAGAAACAATTAAGTGAGTGTTCAAGGAGTAAGAGTAACTATCAAAATAATCGGAGGGATAATGTATGAACGAATAAGTGAATTAGTGTCCAGAGAAACAATAGATGATAAAGAAGGTGACTAGAGGAAATGGAAGTATTTGTTAATAGAAATTGAAATTATAGAAAGAGAGGAATTATTTCAATGTAAGTTTACAAATGAAGGTTAAGTTGAATTACAAAAATTTATCGGGGTGAAAGTGAACAAATAAACATGTGATTCAGTGACTAATGGAGAAATAGGGGATAAGAATGATGACAGGAGTGAGGAGAGGTAGAAGTGATTGTAATAGCCCAGAAATTTTCATCCCATTATCCAAATATAATAATTGAGCATTGTATGAATCATCGACTAGAGTTAACTCTAGCCGACGCCGTTGATGAAGTAGGTGGTGTCAATCATTTTGAAATAGTCTTGGACATTCTATAGCTTTATACAGCAGGTCACCAATGAATCAACGTCAGTTAGCTGAATGCGCTGTACAGCTCGATCAAGCAATGAATAAAATCGGCCGCATTCTAACAACTATGTAGGTGGCCATTTGATTATGAACTGTTTCAACTGTTTGGTTTGGCTACAGCTCTTTATTTAGCCATTTTTTTAAACCAAAGAAGATATGAATAGGTCGTTTACTGATAGAAGCATGTATAACGGTTTATTGAGGTGATTTTCATCTATACAGTTCTTACTGGATTTGGCCAATAAAGTATGACATTTTAGCAGAAGTATCTATTCTTTCTGAAAAGTTACAGAATAGAAATGTCTCTATATTCTATGCAGACAAACTAATTATGCGCTGCATTCGCGTCATTGAATCTCTCGATTAGAAGCCTAACACGCGAGTTCTAGAGCTCCAAATAGCGATCAAGAAAGGACACTTTTGTTCCATACTATTATAATAACCTGAAGAGTATTTCCATTAACTGACAACAACTTTTGTCTAGTGTTGCAAACAACCTGAAGAAGAGACTACTTACAATAATATCTAGCCATGAATCTACGTCAACAGCACTTGATTTTAAAACTGTTGAATATGAAGAGCTCTTGAATCAAATCAAAGTTCTTGAATATGACCAGTAGCCTACCGATTTACCTGCGAGGTATGGCGAAGAAGAGATAGAACCTGGGGCGGCTCGTCCATAAGAGCTGAGAAGCTGCAGCACTCCCTGCTTTGACAAGAAAATAAAAATAATATTTATTTTAATTTTTAGAAGAATTGTTACAGCTTTTATTGGTAAATTGCTTTATATTTCATCTGGCCGGGAATATGTACTATTACCTTATGCATAATCTTTTTGCGCGTCGACTGTATTGGAATTGACACTGCATTCAAAGTCGTCCTGGGATCTGCAGCGTAGTCAGCTCATAGAGAGTGTGTCTTGCATGGTCAAGGGGTAGCGAGGTGAAAGGAAGCAGAGGGAAACTGCCGCTGTTTAAAACCCATATCTCGCTGCAGTGGTTTGCAGAGTCACCACAAGGTATCTTTTCTCTCCTCCCACACCGCTATTTTAATGCTGCGTCAAATGAATTCTCTATTCCCTTGAAACTTAATGACAAAATTTTTATTTTCTTTTCACATACTTATTGTTGTAGAATCTTATCGAGTTAATATAACGAAATTAATATTCTCTTTTGCCTTATTATTACGTATATATCCAGCCTCCAGCGGAACCTAATATTTGCCTTAACTCAAAATGATTGCACGAGTAGAATCCTTTTGATATAGCAGGTAAAATACGAAAGAGACTTCTTTTCCAGTTTTAGAAAATTGTTGACAATCAGTATATCTGAGTGTTGCTTTGGTGTGACGTTTTAATACTGTAACTTAACCAGTGCAAATTTGCAAGCATGAGTGTGTGTGAATTACAGGATATTAATTTTATTTTTCTCAACTTTCTCTTGCGGAGAATATTGATACAATGAAGCGAAATTAAAGGGTCGTCCGTTACCCGACTTAAATCTTACTTAAGTTCATCCAGCCGAAATAGTGCATATATATGTAAGGAAGTATAAAAATGAAATTTACGCTAAGCACTTGTGGTTACGTGGATGTGAACAAAAAAAAAATCTGTATTTTGTTTTCCTTGCCTCCTCTTCGATGGTGATGCTGCATGGACTAGGAGTGGTGTGACAGATTTAGTACATTTGCCCCTAAAAAGCAAAATGCACGAATTTTCGCAGTCTCACCTGAAACATGTTGTTTCATTGGCTATGTTACGCAATTGATACTGCTGTGCAATTAAGTGAAACGAACAGAACAAACATTCTCAAACATAATCAAGAAGTGAGAAAAAATCGTGAAATTATTTTTAAAAAATATTGATTGTATCAAATTTTGTGGCCAATATGAACTTCCCCTTAGGGGACATGATGAAAAAAACGATTCGAAGAACCCTCATGTATTTCGTGGGTTGCTACAGTTCGTGAGTAATCTAAACGAGCCTCTCAAAAGTCATTTGGAACATGCCACTGTTTAAGGTTATTCTAAGACAATTCAGAATGAACTGGTAAATTGTAAGTTGAGTGCCGATTTGAAATTCAGACTGAAATCGATGGTATTAGTTTTTCTTAGGGATAAGCAAATGGTCCCACAGACATCTCCCAACTAAGTCAGGACGTTTTGGTTTTTCGATATGTAGTGCATTTATTTTTGTCCTATACTTATTAGTAATGGTATCAAGAAGTGAAATTTGTATGTACCGAAATCTACTGCAGCTCTCCCAATCCACAAGTTGACGAGCCGCCACTAGATAAAACAGCTCTGCAATATGTTTAAACTAAACATATTCAAAGTCAAAATTGATTACCTTGACCACGTCCCCGAAGAATCAATTGCATAAAACTCATACCATGCAGTTCAGCTGAGTGCGAATGGGGATTTAGTATAATGAACATAATCATATCTCCTACCAGGAACAGTCTTTTAATATCACTTGTATCTTCATTAAACTGCATGGGTCTGCCCTGAAATATTGGAATCCGGAACCTTATATTTCAACATGGTTGATATCGCATCGTTCAGCTGATGATACCTGAACACGTGTAGCGAAATGGTCACATTAATATGTTGAGAAAAATGTATATTCTGGAATTTTGTAATATCGATATATTGTACAATGTGATGTAGTATGGTTATACTGTACTTTTGTAATACAATTTGTCTTATTTTTTGCATCCAAACCTTCTCCCTTCCCCAAAGGTTAAAATACATAAAGAGCTCCGATACTGTAAAGTTTGGGACTACAACCCTGAATTGGTTGCAACATGAGTGTTAATATATATTTCCTTCATTATCATCTAATTATTTTCCTGGTTATTTAGGAGATTTTTAGTGAGGAACAAGGTGCAAGATTCCACTAACATATAAAAAAAATAGAAATGAGGTATGAAGGAAATGGAGTGTTAACATGGTGATTGACTATTGTTGGATGTTGTAAAGAGACTGCTCTGAACAATGAGAAAGGTCAAAAAAGAGGAAATTTTAAATCCAATATTAAAATGAGGTTGTGAGTGTGATTGTTATTGGCTAACAGAAAATTATAGTGTATTGTAATCTATTTTTTTTCTCTACAAAATGCTTGTTGAAAATAATTGTTATAACGTTCCATAAAGTTACAATATCATTTATGCGAGATCGTGCGTATTTGCTTGCTTTCCGCACAAAACCAATACGCGGTAAGTGTGAAATACCACATTCAGTATTCCCAACTTAACACACATAACAATTTCCCTCTTCTTACCGCTTAAGCGCCATATTCATTTTACAGCTTTAGGCTTTTAACATATTATTTTTAGAGACGTTTAACATAGTAATAATTATAAATTGGAAACTTACCACTGCAATTTTACCTAAATTGCATTGTTAATTATTGGTTTTAAATATTTGCAAAAGTTAAGTATACTCTACAACACCACAAAAGTTACTGCATTTGTAATGCAAGTAACATTAAGGAAGCCGTGAAAAAATCAACAAGATTCCAGATGCCGATGTTATTACTGCAATATGTTATATAAATAATATTGTTAAAATATTAAAATGAAAAATAAATCATTACATAACTTTACCGTTTGTTTTAAGTTCGCATTGATAGACTGGGGAAAGAAAAGACAGACGTATATCACGGCCTGCTGGAATATAGTAAACACAGAATACATTTTATAGCAACAATGTTGAAGATAGATATTTTAGTTTTTAAAAGTTGCCGTCATTGAACAGAAACCAAGATGGAGATTTCATTGCAACTAATTAGAAATTCCTCTTTCAGGTATGTAATAAACGATCTTCGCACAAAATAATGTACGATACACGAGCGGTATGTTTGTTTTCATGTTCTCGGAAATTAAAAAAGCTCAACTACGTTTCGCTTTTTTAATCTTTTCCTCGAACATGAAAACATCAACATACCGCTCTTGTAACGCATATTACTATTCTAGGTAGCAATTAATTTGTTAGCATTTATTAACATTTTTATGATTTGTATGAAAACCTGACGTGTTGGGAAAAATTGAAGGTTATTGTTTAATTGAGCACAAAAATACATTATGAATCGTTTATCAAATGACAAACAACAAAAAAAGTTTCAAATTTCAGACTAGTGTTACCATCCACCGCTGTGGAATAACGGTTAGCCTATCTGGCCGTGAAACAATCGGGTCCGAGTTCAAAATCCTGATTGGGCAAGTTCTCTAGTTGGGGTTTTCCCTCAACCACCTGAAGCAGAATTGCTGGGTAACTTTTGGCGTTGGACCTCAGACTCATTTCGCCTTCATTAGCACCGTTTCATTAATCATTTTTAATAGTTACAGGTTGACCTGGAGGACTCGGCGGACGTGGTTCCGGGATTACCTTACAAGTGACATCTGTCTGCGGGAGCTGCACATATCCCAGAGAAACTGCAGAGGCTTCAATCAGCAGACTGCAGTAGACAGGGGAAGTGTAGCTCCCTCTGATACGGGATGGCGCCTTGGTAAGTCGCGGAATCCTCTCGTTAAGGATATAGCAGATTCATGTATGTGAATTGCGAACAGATGACATTGATCTGACTAGGCTGCAAAATAACATCACAGGGAGGCGGAGGGGCATTTCTGTTCACGCGGACTCCGTTAGACTGGATGCTGTATCTGAATCGATAATCCGGCATCAAGCAGTAAATCACGTGCTTGATGAGCAGTCCTAAGGACTTCAAAACTTATCCCAATAAAAGGAGGTTGCACAATAAGTCTAAGGTTTGCGGTGTATGCCTATGGGCCTCAAAAAAAAAAAAAAAAAAAAAAAAAAAAAAAAAAAAAAAAAAAAAAAAAAGTGAATTATCACTTTGTATCTCTTTCTTTCTTTCTTTCTTTCTTTCTTTCTTCCTTTCCTTCTTTCTTTCTCAACAAAACCTATTACTTTTCAATATTATGTGACATGTGCATCATGACATATATGAGCCTTAGATATTAAATATTAACAAAATCTGCCCAATAATTTATTAGAAACCACTGTACACATACGGATGTCATATCGAGATCCAATTCTTCAGTATCAGGGACACTGAAAACGTGTGTAGTAGTTTAGTGAAAATCTCAAATCCGATATCTTGTAATATCACATTAGTTCCTTTTTTTACAATGAGAAAGTAAAAGTTGTTACTTCAGTGTACTGGGACTTATACAAATCAAAAACAATTTCAGACATTACAGAGGTTAGGGGATCGAATCTTATATCTTCCGCATTAGGTGTCAACCTAGACTGCAACATAATTTGTGCATCGAGAAGCTTTGCCTTATGTAGATTTTGCGAACGTATTGAATCTATATTAAAGAAATGACTAGCTTGCAGCGCTGCAGTGTTATGAATGAGTTTGTGGACCGAGTGGGGCGCAACTGTTGCTGGTTAGAATATGCAAGCAAATCTCGGCCACATTCAGAAGCATAGAGTCAGAAACTGATAAGGGAACTGAAACCACTTGCAGATTAATGAGTTCTCATCCGCTTCTTGTGAGCATTCCAACTTCTCGTCATCAATTTCCCTTATTTACTAAGTATTTTCTAGAACGGCTTTTAAAAGCTTTCGAGCTGTAATTTCACCAGATCTTTTCCGCTATTTTAGTCTGATATTTCAGGAGATAAAGAATGGAACGAAGAAAGATAAACAAAAGATTCCTTTGCCAATATGACGCTGCATTAAGTTGGCAAGTTTTCTTTTTTATTTGTACAGAAATGGCAAACATCGGACAATTCAAACATGGTCTAATGATTATGAACACAACATTCTTAGTAGGCTACCATACTCGAATTAGTATAATGTCAAACAAAAAATAATAAGTTCCATACCGGGTGAGGCACTTAAAACAGGTCTTCTGAAAAATACGGCCATTTTTAGTGAAAGAAGAAAATTCTTAACACAAAAGTTGCTTAGCTTGAAGGGAGACATAATGTGAATATGGTAGTTTTCTCATAGGTGGATCTGTAGAGGAGTTATGGAAGTCAAATTCCTTACTTTACTTTAAATGGATTGATATATTTTATTATTTACCTCTCTATAGTGCAGTTGAAGACTCATACAAAAAGATGTGTTTTGAGGACCAATCAAGATAATTGAAGGTCAGTGACTAAGAAATGTAGGAAAGGAAGACTGTAGACTATCCGTGGTAATGATTCTCCTTCATCAGTTTTGATGAGAAAAAAACATAAATTTTTCAGTAATATACTGAATTAGATGATGACATCACCGCTATGAGAATTGTGACTTTGATTGTTTTTTTCATATATATAATAATTTTGAAAGTTTCACAACAATTCAATTCTTTGCCATAATATCAATAGCGTATCTGTTTCCGGTATACTTTCTCGAACTAAGATTTAAAAAGTAAATGCATAAAAGCACTTTCATAATCTCATAAAGTAAGATATGTTATATAATTAATTTTGCACAAATTCACATGAAATACTTTTTCTTATAGGTCTTAATCTCTTTTAATATGCTTTCGTCAGCAATATGAAATATGGGTACGGCACAGACCAGGACTGTGCTCGGGCGTGTTTTCGACAACTTCTAAACGTATTTTCTTTTCAAGTTTTTCTCAACTGTAAGAAACATTTCTGGAAATTCTATGGTAAATCCTCGAACTCCTCTCGCCATCAAATATCCTACCGACGCTACATAACCGTGTAGTTGTTGCACCATTATTAAATCAAAATGAGATTCCAAAGACATAATTCGCTTATCAAGTAACCCACAGCATTGTAGAAGTATATCAGTGGACATTTAAAACAATATTTTATTACGGTATACTTCCTGTAAAACGGTGTCAGATTAACAAGTTTTGCAACTGAGTAACGGTGTGAGACAGCTAAGGTACAATACAAGTTAAAATTGTAATTCTAAACTGTGAAATTTAAATATTACTTGCTATCAAAATACAATTTAAAAGTAATGTAATTATAAACTAATAATAATAATTGTCAAATGAGTAAAATATATTTTACCCACAAGTGAGGCTCATGCAGAGTTTGCTAACTTCCACGAATGGATTAAATTCATTTAATAAATCGTTGTAATAAATAAATATTATAATTTAATATTTAATACAGAACCATCAATTTGTTTTACACCTCTCTCGGTCACAAAATAATACGGCATCAGGTAGCTGCTCGCATCGAAACACAGCCCGCTCAATATCGGTACTACGTAATCTTTACAAGGTTATTGGTGTAATCGAACCTCCACGCTACTCCCGAAAGCGACATAAAACAAATGGTTGTCTCTCTCTCTCTTAAATATTAGAATAATTCTGTGTTTTAACAAGCTTATTAGCCAGACAGCGGTGCCAAACAAATGGATGCCTCTATATACATTTTATTCCTTATATTCATGTTACTGTTGTTCACGATAGATGTTGTTATTATTATTATTATTATTATTATTATTACTACTACTACTACTACTATTACTACTACTATTTACTACTATTTATACTGATTTCATTTAATTCTCTCTTCTTTGGTTGCTATTGCTAAACTGTGAACATTATTAGTTCATCGTGTTCGTATAAATAAAGCAGGAATTTATTACGTTGAATTTCATTAGACATATACAGGAACCAGTAAGGTGCTTGGAGACGTGACCCGCAAGCTTTGTATCGCGCTCGTTGAGTAGGTCGCAGAGAGGAAGACGAATCGGAAAGCAATATTTGGCAGGCAGAGTGATGCGGGGTGGGCGGTCCCACAGCTGCTATGCATCCGGACCCTATTGATCGCCGCCGCCGCCGCGTGCTAGAGCTGAACCAGGTTTGCTAATTGATGAACGACGATAACGAATAAAATGCGACTATTATCGCGATTCAGATACAGGGTTTCGATTTCACGCCAATCGTCGTGGACATGGTTCTTACTTTGAAGAGCACGATCTTTTGTTGATATGAATGCAGTTCGCTACGTTATCGAGTGATCCCGACGACTGCGCGCGCAAGGGCGTGTGCCGAGCAGACTCCGCCGTGTGTGTGTGTATTGTGTGCGAAGGAGCTTCTCATCCATATAGTTTTGTCATTGAAATCAGGTTCCAGATTAAGAAGAATTAACGTTGTAGTGATTTAACATTTATATCAATTGAACTTGAGTGTCGTAGTGACAAATGCTAGTAGTAAACGTTTAGCTGCTCAAAAGGTGTGGATGTTTATGTTGAGATTCATCTTTCAATGCCATTGTGATGTGTCTACGCATCAAAATTTAGTCCTAGCAATACCTCAAATGTGTTCTTAGACAGTGTACTAAATAATACTCCGTCTGAATAAGTGCGTGTACGTATGACTGTTTGTATAAAACTTTGGGTGTGCATTATCGCTGCCGAATATATCAATGAATTACACACTACGATATACCGCGATCTACATAATTTATTATGATATAATACAATTATCTTAGCTGCTAATTACTTGTACAAAACACATTTTATATGAGAATTCATTAACTTTCCGGCTCAACATAACTAGCTCATATTATATAAATCTAAAAACTCTCTCGTTCGCTCGACAGTTATGAATTTTGTTCTATATGTTGTGGGATTTTGAGAAGGAAACAATATACAGTTCAGATGTTATTTTAAGATTCACAGAGGCTTTCAATTACGAGAATATAATGAGCGGTCGTTCCATGAATAGCAGCATTATCGTAACCACGGGAACGGGCGGCAGTGTCCGGCAACACACGGGCAGTGGCCTGCCCAATGGCGTTAAGTTTGCGGGCGAGGACTCTAAAGATAAGATGTACGAACCCAAACACACCAAAAAACTTATCAGAGTCTTGACGGTGGTTGCTTACATATTTTCTGTGTCGCTGGCGGCCATCATGTTGTCTGTCTATTACGTTTTTCTATGGAACCCAAGGGACATCCATCACCGTGCTGTACATCTCACCACTCCAACCCCCATTTCATCCCCTGGCACCGCCTGCCCTCAGACCATTGGTGCTTCTCTTCAGGAACAAGATAAACCTCAAGGTAAGCTGCAAATTCGTGTATGCTGACGTTTAATAGTACGTACATGCAATGTCTTGCATACAGACTCATTGTTTGCCTCATTTTCAATCGGTGAATTTCGTATTCCTCAATAGTAGTGTGTAGTAATTATAACTCACGTCAACTGCCATTTTCCACACTTTCACCATCCGATCATGCTTCTATTTCAAATTATATAGTACTGTCGGCTGTTCTTGATGTGTCCAGGTACCACAGCACATAGACAGTTTTGTTCAAATATAGTTTATTTTCTTTATGGCTACCCATTTTACCGATTTATATATTAGAGAGCGAATTATTTACTGCTCGTCTCTGATCGGTTTCAGGAGTGTTCGCACCGGTAGGCCTACTACTATCCTTTTTAGCACATGGAAAAGCGAAGTAAACAGCTTCTGCATATATCATCACCTTGTGTAATTCCCTTGTCAATGGTTTCTGGCTTCGAACATAAAATATGCTCGAAGGTTTCTGGCACGTATTCAATTGTTCTTGTACTACAAAATATGCAGCCACTAATAGTCGAAATGATGGTATTATACTATTCTTTGATTATGTCGTTACCATAAGACAATCTTCTTATAGTTTTTAATTTTATTATTAAGATCTTCGCAAAGTTAAATAATTCTTAAGTGTAATGCAATAATAAAATGTTTGTTTACGTGGCCATTTATGAAAGAGTGTGAATCTTAACTCACCAAACAAAAGAAATAATAAGGTACAATTCTATGACAATGTGCTTCATTTCATTATTATAAATTTCAACATACACTAAATTTCATCCACGACCCGCACAAAATACACGTAATAAAATCAATAATAAAAAAACAGGGCTACTTATACTCAAGAAATATAAGAACTTGCAAAGTTGGATAAATCACGAATTATATATAGGCTATCTGTGTGTATGTATATAGAAAATAATTATGGCAACATAATCATGAAAAAATTAATGACATGTGACACACGTGTTGAAGTCTATATTTTACCGCAACTGTATTGTACTATATTACTTTATTTACATTACATGGTGTTCACACATCGTTTCACAGCTAGAATACGGAACATGTGAAAAAATTTAATAGTACTACAAAGCCTTATCATAGTCACAGTCTAATTTAAATATATACAGAAGAGTTTTACAATATACTAGTACAACACAAGAAGTTAGTATTGATACTTAATACAAGACAGAAATATTCATGCAACGTTGTTGAATGTCATAAATTCACCTACAGAATAGGAGCCGTGAGAAATTAGGTACTTCTTTAATTTGGCCTTAAGTAACCTTATGTTTTGAATTTGATTTCCCATATCCATAAGGAGGCTATTACAAATTTTTACTGTCTTATGACGCACTTCTTTTTGACAGTACGATGTATTTGCCGATGGAGTATGAAAGTCATTTTTGACGAGTATTAATTTATGCTATGAACTGTTGAATTAGTTACAAAGTTTTTACGATTACATAACCGAGTGAAAGTGTGCAAAGTATATTGTTTCTAAGGTATAGATATTTACTATATCTTGCATAGATGTAATAGTAAAACATGCTGAATTTAATTTGGGAATAATTTCTTCAATATACTTTTATTCCAATTAACATATTATTGACTTGTAAGCCAAGAAATTTGACTGTTGTTGTTTCTATTAGGGACCTGTTGTTAATTATTGCTCTTGAAATTTTCGAGGTTGAATTTGGCAGAAATTTAAATTGGATTATCTTAGTTTTGTTACAATTTAATACTAATTTATTAGCTGAGACCCAATAACATATTTTAAGGAGAATTGCCTCTGTTAAAGATTGGAATACCTAAGAGCTATTGGCTGTAGTTACTATACTTGTGTCATCTGAAAATAATATTGGGTGAACTACATCCTTTATTAAGGGGGCAAGATCGTTTATAAACACTAGAAAAAGGCCTAATATTGACCCTTGTGGAATTCCATTATTAATAGTTCCCAATGTTGAGGTTGATTTCATAGTGGTATTTATCTCGACTTTATGTTTCCAATCTATGAAATATGAGCGAAACCATTGACTTGCAACGCATTTAATTTCATAATAATCCAATTTGTCTAGCAGCATTGTATGATTTATACAGTCAAAGCTTTGGATAAATCACAGTAAATCCCCCAACTTGGAATTTTGTATTACTTGCCTCCATAAATTTGTCAGTTAAACTAAATGTTGCATTTTTCGTGGATTTATTTTTTTTTTAATCCAAAGTGTTCTGGAACTAAAATGTTATACCTTTCAAGATGATTATATTATGTTTTATTTAACGACGCTCGCAACTGCAGAGGTTATATCAGCGTCGCCGGATGTGCCGGAATTTTGTCCCGCAGGAGTTCTTTTACATGCCAGTAAATCTACTGACCCTTTCAAGATGATGATTTATAATCTCTTATATATTATTTTTTCAAAGACCTTGGATAAAACTTGTAGAAGTGATTAATTCATTGATAGCGTTCTGCCCAAGGGCAGGTCTTTCACTACAAAACCAACATTTTCCATCCTTTCCTATTTTCTGCCTTTCTATTTATCTCCTTATATGATCCACATCTGTCATCTATCATCTGATACATTCTTCTGCCCGAACTCTTCTCCCGTTCACCATTCTTTCCAGTGCATTCTTCAGAACGCAGTTTCTTCTCAATCAGTTATGCACCCAATTCCTTTTCCTCTTTCTGATCAGTTTCAGCATCACTCTTTCTTCATCTATTCTTTCCAACACAGCTTCGTATCTTATTCTCTCTATCCACTTCGTGCACTCCATCCTTCTCCATATCCACATTTCACTTCACTTCGTCGTAATGTCCATGTTTCTGCCCCATACAACGCGACATCTCACACAAAGTACTTCGCTCCTCTTCCTAAGTTCTTTTTCCAGAGGTCCACAAAAGATGATCCTTTTTCTACTAAATTCTTCCTTTGCCATTGCTATTCTCCTTTTGAGTTCTTGGCAGCAGGTCATGTTACTGCTTATAGTACACCCCAAGCTGTCCATTTGCTCTATTGTCTCATTTAGAATTCTCAGGTTATCTTTCTTTGCTTTTCTTCCTGTGACCATGGTCTTCGTCTTGTTGGCATTTATCTTCATTTCGTACTGCTCACAACTGTCATTTAGGTCTAGTAGCATATACCTTAGTATCATCTGCTCTTCTGCTAACAACGCCATATCATCTGCAAATCTTATAAACTTTATCCTTCTTCCTCCTACATCACTTTTCCCATGTTCTGAAAACAGTTCTTCACCAAATCTTCCTATTAGATGTTGAACAGGGTAGGTGATAAAAGGCATCCTTGTCGAACTCTTCTTCCTATTTCACTTTCTTCTGACATTTTTTCTCCTCTTCTGAGCATACCCGCTAGCAGCTACGAGAGCACTATAGTGCACTGCGTTTTCCGCGGGTAAGAGAGGCTAGCCCCAGCGTGCTCTGTACTGACGACCCCTGCCCTAAGCACTAGTTCAACTTCTTTCTTTAAAATAGAAAATCCTTTCTCGTCTTCTGTTACGGCTACTTCGTCTTCTATAGCCAAGTCATCTGAACAATTCCCTGTCTCATATAACTCTTCTACATATTTCGTCCATCTGTTCAGTACTCCTGGTCTGTTTGTTATTTCATTTCCGATTTCGTTCTGTATCAACCACATGAATTTGTTTTCTTATTTGTGAAATCCAAACATTTTACTTCGCGGTATATTAAGTCATATCTTCTTTTTCTCTCCCAATCCTTTATTACATTACATTACTCTTTCATCCAATGTTCCTTCGATTTAACAGTTTCTCTTCTTAATTCGTTGTTAAGTTTTCTGTACTTTTCTTCTTTATTCTTCTGTGTTGATATTTTTCGATTGTCTCCTTTCCTCCATCTTCTCCAACATTTTCTCTGTGACCCAAGGTTTCTTAATTCTCATACCTTCTCTGTATCCTATTGTTTTTAGTGGGTTATTTTACGACGCTGTATCAACATCTTAGATTATTTAGCGTCTGGATGAAGTGAAGGTGAAAATGCCGGTGAAATGAGTCGGGGTCCAGCACCGATAATTACCCAGCATTTGCTCATAATGGTTGAGGGGAAAACCCCGGAGAAAACCTCAACCAAGTAACTTGCCCCGACAGGGATTCGAACCCGGGCCACCTGGTTTCGCGACCAGAGTGCTAGCCGTTAATCTACCGGTGTGGACCCTATTGTTTCTTCTGCTGTTGTCTGCATACAGCTTTTTAGATGATTCCAGTACTCATTACTATTCTCAGGTGTGGATTCTAATGTAGCGACTTCCTCTTGAAAATTTGTTTCAAATCTTCTTCTTTCGTCTTCATTCTTCAGTTTTTTCCATGTTCAATTTCTTCGTCACTTGTCTTTCTCGTATATTCTTCAGACGAATATCTACTTCGCCTATCAGGAGAACATGATCCTGGTATGCTAAAGTCTTCGCAGTTTTTAAGAAGTGATATGGGTTTGTAATTTTTGGAGACGTTGTTTCTCTTTTTATGGAGATTGGAATAACCATTGAATATTTTAATTTATCGCGGAATATAACATTGAATATTGAATAGTTACATAAGAATATTAGTGGCAGAGCTATAATATGTGAACTCGCTTTTATATTTTGCTTGTTATTTCATCATACCGTTACTTTAAATGCTTAATAATTGCAATTATTTGTTGTTTGTTTATTGAAAATATTTGAATATTTGGGAATTTTGTTGGAAAATATTACTGTGTATACTAGTCTGGTATGGCTCGAGTTCTGAAATTGTCCGAGGATTTTTTCTCGTTAAGATTATTCATACACGCTTTAAAATATTTCAGATCATATCGCATGTGTATGGTATTTAGGTATTTATCAGTAGGCCGTGAATTATTATTGTGATTTTTTTTCATTGTCATTCGTTATGTAAATGATTTGTATTCATCTTTAACCCCTGTAATCGTACTCATATTACTGTTATTCATAAAATTATACCAAAAAATTCGGTCCATCCGTTTCTGGGCGAATCTAAACCAAAGAGCATACATAAATTCGTATATCCTTCCAATTTATTTATATTCTTTTATTTATATCTGTCCTCATATAACAATACTAAAAAAAATACAATTTTTTATTATATATAATATTTTATTGTAATATATAAAATGTAAAGCATCATTAGTATGGATGTCCCGGGTATAGATTTTCTCGTTTGGTTGCACTGTTTCAAGAGTTTAATTATTTTCTGGACTGTACAAGTATGTTGCTATAATCACAATATAACAAAGAATCAAATAATATATTAATATATTTTTAAACTAATTAACATAGGTAATATTAACTTAAATGGTAACTTTGCTCTTTGACATTTAAATCACTAGCATGGACAGAAAACATAATATTGGTGTGGGAAGGATTTTTTGTAATTTTTCTCTAATTTTCGTGAGGACATTCCATTTCGTTAAGTTGGAAACGGCAAAATAAATGTTTAGAGGAAAGAATGACCATGGCTGGCTAGTTTTACACTATGAAGATCAAAAATTCTTGTGAGGATGAAAATTATATCATTAGTATGGACAATTTAACACAATGGATATCATTGGTACAATTTTGTTAATTATTTTTATGTCAGTTTAAGTGAATAATATCACAAAGAAAAAATTAAGTAACAAAATACCTATCATACAGTTATAAAATTGATCTAACCTATTTTTATCATTAACATGGTTAGTTTTAATTGTTATTAGTATGGACAGTATTATCCATGTTAATGATACATACCCTTAATAATAGCTTTCAAGTTCTGTTTTAAAATAGGCTGTGTAGATATTATTTATTAATGAGTGAAACATTTTTCAGGAATCAGTCTATGTAATTATTTTGAAAACATAATAGCGCACTAGTGCTTAAGGAATAAAAAATTAAAACAGTACTTTGAGATAGAGGTTTTTAATATTTATTAGTATTATTATTATTATTATTATTATCATCATCATCATCATAATCATCATCATCAACATCAGTATTATTGTTTTCTACAATCATTAGAATTAGACGATAGTAATATAAATTGAATTTATTTAAATTGTAGTATTTTAATATTTTTGCCACTTAAATTGCTGAAACTCTTATTAAACATTACATTTAATTTCTTGTGATTTTATGATAATCTCTGAGATTCTTTATTTAAGTGATTTTTAATTGTATATCTAAGACAGCTATGAGTAATGAAGAAAGGCTACAGCGATAGAGGGAATGTAAAAAAGGAGAGAAAAAATGAAGCACGACCCTGGAAAATTGCAGCTTTTAAAAGTGTGAGAACATGAAATATACGTTAGAGTCAAAAATTGGCAAAAGGTATGACTCCTTGAGAGCTCAGAAAGCAAATAAAGTTTTGGAAAATTGCTACAAAAGACTACAGAACAAAGAAAATACGGAAGAGTGTCTTGGAGAATTTCTAAGGGGAAACACACCAGAAAATTTCAAGAATGAGCAAGATAATGTATCTGTTGTAAGCTGTAGTTTACAATTCTGGATAACCAATCTAAAAGTCCTAATAATCCTAAATGAACTTAAATTTAAGAATTCACAAGAAAAAATGTTGCCAAAAAGTGAAATGGCTCAAACGTTAAAAGACAGTAGAATGCCAGAAGCTGTAAGAAGAGAACCAGTATTTGGATAAGTTATAACAAAGCAATTAACAGAGAAATTTAAAAGTTTAAAGAAATCACAAAAAAGAAAACCACTGTTCTCAAAAAGTATGAATAATAAAATTCTATAGGATGCTCCAACAAATTAAATCGTTTTTCGCAAGATCTGTGTACAAATCAAATTTTAAACGATCTGGATAACTACTGTATTGTATAAATAGAAAAACAATGGCATAGTTGCATTCATGAAGAATAATATGATTGTGTTTTTTTTAATGATAGCAATACCTCCATCTGCCCTGCTGAAAGAGATTTATTATCCCATAAAGGCATTCGAAAGCAAACAAGATATTTGAATTGAACATTGGGAAATCTACATGCTATGCTTCCAGCTGTGGAAGGAAAATTTAAGTGGCCGGATTCAAATACGTAATATTATATGCTGTTAGATGTTGTCAAGGTAATTGAACGACACATAACATGCAGCTGTCGAGTTGCGTTTTTCATGTTTAGTGATTTGTGCTATTTGACTAGATCTGTTTCACTGTTCTTATTATTTTTTCTTATTTATAATTCGTTAAATATGATGTATAAAATCATTAGCATGAATACTACTGTCATTAGCATGGGACAAACAAAATTAAAAAATCATCATAATTTTTTAAGTTTTCAGTGTTCCTGATGTGACAGGGTGTTTATACTGAAATTCATGTATTTTTTTATTTTATTGGGTTATTTTACGACGCTGTATCAACATCTAGGTTATTTAGCGTCTGAATGGAATGAAGGTGATAATGCCGGTGAAATGAGTCCGGGGTCCAGCACCGAAAGTTTGCTCGTATTGGGTTGAGGGAAAACCCCGGAAAAAACCTCAACCAGGTAACTTGCCCCGACCGGGATTCGAACCCGGGCCACCTGGTTTCGCAGCCAGACGCGCTGACCGTTACTCCACAGGTGTGAACGTAATTCATGTAGAGAACATATTATTTTTTATATTATTTGAAAAACGTAAGAAATGTAAAGTTTTTGTAAGCTGAAATCACCCTTCTGGGATAGGGCCAGAAACGTATCAATATGATTACATGGATTAAAAATGAATATGTCATTTATAACAAGTGACAATACGAAAAGAATAACAATAATAATAATAATAATAATAATAATAATAATAATAATAATAATAATAATAATAATTCAAAGCCTACTGATAAATACTCAAACATCATATACACGCCATATGACCTAAGGCATAACAATCTTAAATTAAAGATGGCTATGTCTAAGGTCCTAAGATTTTAAAGCGTATATAAATAAACTTAAAAAAACCGCCAGACAATTCCGCGACGAGCAGGGCATAGTTGCGCCGCACGGTTAGATAAAATGCAGCAGATAAAAAAGGGTCCCTGTTTTGTGGGCATAGTTGCGCCACGTTCCCATCAGGTAGAGAAAAGGGGATGGCATAGTTGCGCCCCGATGAAATAGGCAGAGAAAAAGACACTACGGAAATTCGATCATCGTAATCAACCAACCTTATTGATTTCTTATGCAATTTAATATTCATTATCGATACGGTTAAAATGAACACCATGAAGTTGCCAGTGTTTTATTAACTTTTTTTCTACTGTTTATGCAACGATTAGGGGAGTTAGGCCTAAAATGACATACTTGGGTAAAATGACATACTATGAGTTTTGTGAACACACTGTAAGCTGAGTTTGAATTTACAGCTCTATAGTGCACAGAAGCTGGAAACAGTGGTTACATTCAAATTTCAGCAAGCGAAGGCGCTTTTTAGTGAAGCAGGTGCAACTAAAGGAAAAAAGTACAAGACGATATAATATTGTTGAGGTATGTTATGTATTTTTTGTCCTTTTAAGCTTCAGATATTGGTGAAATAATGTTCATGACTGAAAACATGAATATTTCCCTCTATAGAAAGCATTACAATATCCAAATTAATAAAAAGGTTAGGTCGTACTAGCACTACTTATTCTTCTTCATTCCGGGTAAAATGACATACCACCTACTTGGCTAAAATGACATACTATGTCATTTTACCCAAGTGCATGTTTCTGACTGGAAATGAGAAGCCATATATTATGGGCGATAGCGATTTGCAAAATTGGTGTCAAATTTGTTTACAATGGCTGATTAGTGATTACTTCTGTGAAATTATGTAATATATAGTGGCATCTCTCTCATTGCTCGACTGAATTTTTCGTAAAGCTAACTGATTTTAAAATAGGTGAGATGGGGATTTCTTTAAAATAGATAAAACCTTAAAGTTTCTAAAATAAATATATTTTCAATATGTACATGCACTGAAGTTTGTTACTCTAATTTATCCTCTTATGAATGAGCTAGGGTTTGCGAGTCTGAAGTTTACTTGCACCTACTTCACCAAAAAGCGCTTTTGTGGAAAACATTGTAAGATGAGTTTGGATTTACAGCTCTATAGTGCACACATGTTGGCAACAGTGATTATACGTCATGTTAGCCTTCCCTCGTTACTGCACCCACCGACTCCAGCCACTTGATATCTCTTTCTTCGGGCCTTTGAAAACATATGATCAGGCCGTTACAAAGTGGCTGAGGAACCATTGTGAATAGGTGATAACACAGTTTCGAATTGCGGACTTATTTTATGAAGTCTATGGAAAAGCTGCAATCATCACCAATGCATTGGGTGGATCTTCTTCAACAAGAATTTGTCCACTCAATTCGGAGATATTTCCTGATCACTTATTTAGTCCTGCAGCGCCTACAGACAGACCTCTAACGAATGCAGTTCCTACAGATGGGCCAAAGGGTGCAATACAGAAGAGCAGTTCAACAACAAGGAATGCAGAAGAACATATGATAGAGCCATCACCAACAACTGCTCCAGCTGCGGAAACGTCACAAACGAGGCCTTCACCTCATGTGACACAGCAAGAGAGCTCCCCGATTCCCTCTGGCACTAGATCTGTGGCGAGAAGAAAGAGAACACATGAAGGGTCCAAAATCGAGCATCTCTTTTATTAAGGTAAAGGTAAAGGTATCCCCGTAACATGCCATGAAGGCACTTGGGGGGCATGGAGATAGAGCCCCATGCTTTCCATGACCTCGGCACTAGAATGAGGTGGTGTGGTCGGCACCACGCTCTGACCGCCTTTTACCCCCGGGAAAGACCCGGTACTCAATTTTATAGAAGGCTGAGTGAACCTTGGGGCCGTTCTGAAAGTTGGTTATTAACCAATTAAAATTAAAGGAAGCTGAAAGAAAAGCTGTAGAAGAAAGGCGTTCAGCAAACAGAGGAAAAACACAGCTTCAGTTTGATCTAAGCAATGGGGACCAAGATGGAGAGAGTGACTTCGATGGTGATGTTGAGAACGATGCACTTTGTCTGTACTGCAATGAATTTTACAGCCAATATAAACCAGAAGAAACATGGCTACAGTGCAAGAAATGTTTCTCATGGGCACACAATGAATGTGCAAGTGTATCTAACAATTTTTTTAACTATGTAAAAATTAACTTAAGTGTGTCATTTTACCCTAGTAACTTGGGTAAAATGACATAGTTTGTCCATTTTCAAACATACCTTTCATTTAAAGATTGTCAGTATTTTTTACTTTCTGTTGATCTTAATATAAGTATTTATGTTGTAGTATTAGTTATATAATTGACCAATACAAATTTGGTAAGAATACATATTTTTTTCAAGATTTCCTTAAGGTATGTCATTTTAGACCTAGTTCCCCTATCGATAGCCTACCGTTAAAATGAACACCATGAAGTTGGCAGTACTTTATTAACTGTTTTTCTACTGTTTATGCAGTGATTATCGATAGCCTAGCGTTAAAATGAACACCATGAAGTTGGCAGCACTTTACTAACTGTTTTTCTACTGTTTATGCAGTGATTATCAATAGTCTACCGTTAAAATGAACACCATATAGTTGGCAGTACTTTATTAACTGTTTCTCTACTGTTTATGCAGTGATTATCAATAGCCTACCGTTAAAATGAACACCATGAAGTTGGCAGTACTTTATTAACCGACATATTCAAATGAGTGAGCCGTTGGAATATGGGGGCTTAGCAGTCTTTGACATTTTATTAATGATTTTCACACCGTCTGTGGCGTATAGTGAGGTTAATTTAAAATGAATGCTAAGTTTAGTGAAAAGGGTAAAGAGTTAATAATTCACAATGGTTCTAAGTTTCAATTTTCGAAACCCTGTACCGTAGGATTAAGATATCGATGTACAAACAAGAAATGCAGTTCATTTATTGTGTGTGATCGATAAAAAAGTGTTATTTTAAATAGTAAAATTGATCATATGCCAGGCCTACCTGATTTCAATGCAGCTATCACTGTAATATTTGTAAGTAAATTGTTTATATTATGACAATCACTTTCGTGTGTACTATGCCCATCGGGGCGCAACTATGCCATGTCCATTCTGCTACCTGATTTCTTCGGGGCGCAACTATGCCATGTCCCTTCTGCTACCTGATTTCTTTGGGGCGCAATTATGCTATGCCTAGGCCTCCAAATTGACCGCGGAGCGCAACTATGCCATACCGTCCGCGACAGTAGAAACTCCAGTCATATCAGGCAAAAACAGATTTGCATTAGTATACACATTAATAGCACAGTAGCTTTATAATATTGTCTAATATCAACTAAACTGTAATTCATTAAGTGATTTCTGGCTCTATCTCTGAAGCGGATCACATATAAAATTATTCAAGATGAAAGTTTTGAAATTAACACGAGATACGATGTTTAAAATTAAATTACTTTCTGTCGATTGCAGTGCAAAAATGTTAATGGAAATGTAAATGTATTTATTTTTGCTAATAATTGCAACATAAAATATAATATACACAGATAAAACTTTAGCTCACCCCTGAAAGAGTAGAACTTGTGCTCAGGGACGGATTCCTAAATTTAAATTAAGATGTATATAGGCCTAATACAATTTGTCTTATGTCTACTACACAGTAAGACTATATAAATCTAAATTGGCAAGTTTTCATTATTTATAAAATTCATATATAACTTTCTAAATTTAATTCTAGAACTATTAGAATTGACAAGATAAGGATATTTAAATATAAATTTGTTGCATGTCCTTGGGCCTAAATTACTACTATTATTAAATACTGTAAGAGTGTTGCATTTTGGTTCAAACAATCATAACTATGAGAATACAATTCAAAATTATTTCGATTTTTATGTATGAATTTTATTAATACAATACAATAAATTTGTCTTATTTTAAAAACATTAAAGTCTAAAAACAATTTTTTAGATTTATGAAGGCATATTTTAATTATTTTCTTCTGTAATAAAGTGGATTAAAATTGGTTTTGAATATGCTACCCCATCCTATAATTCCACACATAATTACCGATTGAAATAAAGTTAAGTATATTGTGGGCAATAATCGCATTGACAATTCCTCGATAAACAAAATAGTATAATAATAATAATAATAATAATAATAATAATAATAATGATAATTTATTTAACCTGGCAGAGTTAAGGCCATACGGCCTTTCTCTAACACTCAACCAGGAGTAAAACTGCATTGCAAAAAACACTACAAATTTAGAAAGTACACTACAATTTTTACACACAAAACTGAGTAAGATAATAATAATAATAATAATAATAATAATAATAATAATAATAATATGTAAACAACAAGTAAGTAGAAATCAGACATAATATATAACATACAAAAAGAAAGAAAAGAGTATAATAAAATGTGAACAGCAGGTCAAAATAAATGACACATACAAAGTATAAAAATATAAGACAATTATTGGTGATAATATTAATAATAATAAGATTAGTAATAATAATAATGATAATAATAATAACAATAATAATAATAATAATAATAATAATAATAATAATAATAATAAAATAGTGCAGTACAAAACATACAACGAATACAATATTTTTAAGTACACACAGTAAGGAAAATTATGATTATATACAGCTTAACTTATCACATTATCGATATACTAGTACCAGTACCATTATCGGAAAATATGAAAACAAAAATATAAAATAAGTTAAATATCACTAGAACATAAAAAAATGTGAATATGTGGAAACATTCAATACAACACTTCTCATAATAGTAAGTAGTTTGGCAACTCGTCATAAGATAATTTTCTAACTTGGATTTGAAAGATTATCTTACGTAATTTATTACAGAGGTAATTAATGTGTTGGTTCCATTTTAAATTATTGTTGAAAATTATACCTAAATATTTCACACATTGTATAAGGCAACAACCAGAGTTATGTAAAATACTTGATATAGATGTAGGTGATTTATTACATTTTTCAGATAATAATGAGAGTGGAATAATTAAGGTTTTATTTTTGTTGATAGAAACATAATAAATTTATGTCAAATCATTTTCTTATTAATTTAAATCCATTATTTGAATTATTATAGTATCATACCAGGTTTTTCCACCAAAAAATAAAACTGTGTCATTTGTATAAGAGTAATGAACACCATTGTATTGTTTTAAGTCAAGTTTTAATAAGTCAGTAATATATATTAAAAATACAATAGGGTCAAAAACTGTGCCTTGGGAAAAACCTATATTAATAAATTGAAGGTTCGCTTGAATAATTGTCAATTTTCGTTATATAAATTCTGTTGTTGAGATACGATTTTATTAACTTTAAAGCATTACCTTTGATTTCTAATAAGTCTAATTTCTCAATTAAGATATCATGTTTCACTGTATCAAATGCTTTTCTTATGTCCAGGAAAATACCAATGCAATTGTTACCTTGATCTAATTTTCTAACAATTTTTTTAGTAACTTGATATAGGCCTATAGCATTACCTGTACTGAATTTTTTTTCGAAAACCAAATCGATTATCACTTATTAGTTTATGTTTATCAAGGTACTTTATTAGTCGAACTTTAATACATTTTTGTAGAAATTTTGAAATACATGACAGTAATGATATTGATCTATAATATTTTTGTCTCCTGTTTTAAAAATAGGTTTCACAATTGTATTTTTTAATTTAAAATATTTAATGAAATCAGTATTTGCCCAAAGTGGCATTGTGTTGATTCCATACAATTTTACTGTGCCAGTTTAATTTGTTAAATTTGAAGCCACATTGAAGTAAGTTATACCTGACTGAGCAAACACAGTAAATTTAGACTAGTCAACTCTCTATTAAACGACTGCGCAACGTTCTTTTATCGCCTAAAAGCTATCAACCTGTTATAAATAATGCCTTGAAAATTAACATAGTTCATCTGTTATATCGGAAAACAATCTGAACATTATCAATTTAAATCTTAAATGCTGAATTCGATATATTCTGGTGCATTATCTTGCAATTTCTGGACTATACAGTAGCATAAAGAATCTCAGTCAAGATGTCTGAAATCGTGATCAGTAATAGTACTTAGCCTACTAGTAATCAAATAATTATATTATTTTCATATTACTCGGTTATAGTAAAAGCATTCGAAAGAAATTTTTCTAATGAGAAAAATATTTCTCAATGTTGTATAGTCTGCGACTACATGCTAGATCTGTACTCTGTTTATCTCCCAGTCTTAACAACGTATTTCAAACCATAAGGAAAAGACAGCTTCAATTCCAAAGCTCTCACCAGGAACACTTGAGCTATTCTCCGAAATTTCCAAGAATAGCAAAGTCTGTTAAGAACGCACAAATTTTCACTATAAGGCCAATTGCCAATATCTAATTAACTCGTGTTTATAGAGCACATAGAGATGCAGACTACAGACGAAATAGCTGTTGAAAGAATGCCATTGTTCAAAATAGAGTGCATTGAACATATGTACAGTGACATCAAAAACCTTTTCCTTGCATTTTTAACTATGTCCTTATTGTACCTAAGCAGTGTCACTCCTTAGCACAGCGAATATTGTCCACATGCATGCGGATAGAGCATGAGGCCGAGGTTCTGATGAAAATATAGGATGAGCAAAAGGTATGTCGCTGATATTGGAATAAAAATGCAGTATACAGTGTGTCATTAAGAAATCAACAAAACACAGTTTATTTTATGTTAGCAAAATCCACAAATACTTAAGTCTGGAGAAACCGATAACACTATGTGCCTAAGACCGACATGTGGATATGAAATAAAAGTTTAACATAATTACATAAACAAACAAAATGAATCTCTCGATATATATAAATTAAAAATTAATTTAAGAATTCCGCAGGAAATGCCCATTTCTGGAGTGAATCTCTGTAAGGACTTATGAGGAATATTCTGTATTTATTCTTTTACATTTGCAACTAAATCTTGTGTTTGTTTTGTAGCCTTTCCAACATACCTTTTCCGTTCTGTGCATCCGGTTTCTATAAATTTACTAACCAAATTATTAAGATGTTTGCGGAAGTTTTCAGTGATTAGCTTTCATAATCAGGAAAACGACAAACAAACTCTACTTCACAGTCTACAATATTATACTTCCAGTTTCTATCTCCATCCTTGCTGCCTGTTCTGAAGTATGCTTCAATAATTAATATTTTAGTTTATTTTACTTATCCCTTGCTTATTATAAAATAAATTGAGAATAATTTCAAAGCCATAGGCAGTACATTATTTTTGCAACAATTGTTATTTAGTATGATTGCACTTCTTTACTCAATTTCTGCTTATATACCATTATAAATCTTTGAAAGTTCTTCAGTTGTTAAATGTATATTTAAATACAAATATTAACTTTTAAACTTGCAATATTGCGTAACTTCTTTTATTTCTGGCTGAGTGAAACAGAACTCCGCAGGAAGAAATAAATAAATTCCTTATATAATATGTGAATGTGATGGTACATCTATTTTCATTTTGATAATGACACCAATTCGAAAGCACTCACTCTTTCATTACACGTATACTTATACAGGGACATCATTTTATTTTTATTACCATTTCTAATATTAACCTGACTGTACCTTTGGATTAACGGTTGAGAACCTGAAACACCGATTGCTAGCCCCTTCTACGACTGGAGTACGATGATACTGGCGTAAAATACAAACACATCACTTTACTAGGTATAGGAGAGAAGAAAAGTAGTTCATCCATTTACATAAACTTGGAATTATCGTTATTTTGAGTTTGATAATTTTCATTAGATTTTTCTGTAATCAAAATGCAGTACTGTATTCACAATAAGAGTTTTTACTCACGAACTGAGTTATCCATTCGGACGTATTCATTATGCAGTGTACATTATACTGTCTACAACACATTAGCGTACAATATAGAGAGTGAAGTTAAATTGAAAAATAATCATAATATGGATATTAAAACACAATTTTGAAAATAGCGACCGTTCATTTCGATACAGGCTTCAGTTCTTTTGAGCATGTTATCGCACTATAGACTATTTTTACTTAATTCTAATTACCAGTTTCATCCTTCGTACTAGTAACTCATGTTGAAATAATTCTGTGCCTACTCTATAAAAGAGTACCTTACGTACTGTAAATTCAATCTTCACTTCTGCCCGATCCGAAAAGATAAAATTACTTAGACATGCTATCTACTGTCCGTCCAAGTAGTTCTGTCGCAGGGCTGTAGAAAGAAGGGAAATCACGTGGCACTTAATTAATTAACGAGGCCCTTTTATTTAATTTATTTTAAACAGAAATTGTATAATATTACGTAGACTTCCAATTCCTAACAGAAATTAATGTTTTCAGAAAAGATCTAAGACATAAGCGGGTGGGGGAAACCGGGATGCGACGTAGGTAAACGGACGACAGTAGGCCTACCTGTGCGAAAATATGATTCAATATTGAACGCTCTTTCGTCACTGGAAAACGCGAACATATTTCTGGAACGTACTATACTCACTAACTCAGTACTGTTTACTATGACCGTAAGGCGACTTTGACTGCATACGCGGCCTTGGTTGTGTGTGGAGGACGGTTGGAACTTTATTAGTAGAGGGGATGGGAGTGAAGTACATTCAAAATCTCAGGTACAATAAAAATTGAAGTAAAAATAAAATTATATCCCTGTATAAAGAACGTAATCGTGATTTATTGAACTATGCTTTCAACTGCAGAGATCATTTAGCATAGAAACTCAATGCGGGCGATAAATGACCGACCGATACCTTTTGTTTGGGCTTCCGTTTCAAGGACAGGGTTCTTTTACGTGTCATACAGCTAAGATCCGGCAACCCCAACCTTATTCTCCTCCGAAGGAAACCATATTGCGTATGGTATCTTCTATTGAAGTTTGAATCTCTCGCACCTCGGATCCAATGGCTTATATCTGCTACACCACTAAGAACGACGACGCTTTAACCCGTTTGCATTTATAAGCATTTCGCGAAATGCTTATAAATGCAAACGGGTTAAAAAAGAATGTTGAAATGGCATCGCTTACCGTGAGGTACTACATCAAGGAATAAACA
This sequence comes from Periplaneta americana, assembly GCF_040183065.1. Classification (NCBI taxonomy): domain Eukaryota; kingdom Metazoa; phylum Arthropoda; class Insecta; order Blattodea; family Blattidae; genus Periplaneta; species Periplaneta americana. The sequence goes on from NC_091133.1 coordinate 35,023,478, forward strand.
ATTCTCTGCCTCTCTTGTTTTGAACGTCCAAAGAACAGGTCCAAAATTAAATTCCGTCAGAAAAGCCGAACGTACAATAATATGGCACAAAATAAATTAAGTTTCACTTAACGTGAATCGAAGTCGGAACCACTCCACTGATACTGTCACTGTGCTTTTGCAGCTAGTTGCCGCTGATGTGTAAGCTACACCTATTATTAGGCCGTATATCTCACTTCATGATATGTGTCAGAGAAAGAAGATATTGTTAGTATACATCTGAAGTCTGATTAGTGGAATATGTAGCTACTCAGCGCTATATGCAAAGGAATTCGCTACCATGCCCATTATCTTCTGGCCTAGTTGCCTCATAAGTGGTGCTTTCTTGGTACCGCTTCTGAAATTCAGACCTGTCTTCGGACAGTTGACTAAACAACAAACAACATATTATGGATTTATTAATTTGTCCTACAGAATAATATCTGTGATATTGAAAACTAATATTAGAGGAGAAAAATTCGCTCCGGCGCCGGGGATCGAACCCGGGTCCTTGGTTCTACGTACCAAGCGCTCTGACCACTGAGCTACGCCGAATTCAATCCACAGCACCGGACCGAATTCCTCTCCTTCGGTGTTTCCCTTTGTGGCCTTACTCCTAGTTAGGCATATATGTTGACGTTTATGTACAATGTCAACTGCGGAATCCCGGCCAAATAAGTCACTCAGCTGAGTGCGCCCCTGGTGTAATGGCAGTTGACATTGTACATAAACGTCAACATATATGCCTAACTAGGAGTAAAGCCACAAAGGGAAACACTAAAGGAGAGGAATTCGGTCCGGTGCTGTGGATTGAATTCGGCGTAGCTCAGTGGTCAGAGCGCTTGATTCGTAGAACCAAGGACCCGGGTTCGATCCCCGGCGCCGGAACGAATTTTTCTCCTCTAATATTAATTAACAAACAACATGTTCACATTTTATCACATACCTGACCTTACAAAACAGCGTCAGCATTCCTCTTGAATGCCATGTATTTAAAATTACATTAACTCTATGTACAAAAACACACGCTTCCGAAGTTATGATTCAATTAATTTCGAATATAATTCTGTTCAATGAGGTAGAAGTAATAATACAGAGTGGCGAACACGTCTGTATCACCGTTCTGGCGGTACTAGCATAACTACCGGCCGTCATATTTTTAACTGGTCAGCTCCCTTAGCAGAAGGAGGTGTACTCGTATACACACGTTGAGATTTTTAAATCCTCTAATTAAGATAGCTCTTGTGTGTTCTGCTTATAACAGTAGCAAACGAAGTAACAAAACAAAGAATACCGGTATATACCGTATTTCAAGTAAGTATTTATCTATAATTTGATATTACTATATATTATTTTTACAGATTTCCGTTGGGAAATGATTTGTTAACGAAACAGTGGTTTCAAAACTGAAGAGAAATAAATGGTATCCCACAACTCTTAGTATTCTGTGTTCTGCACACTTCGAGAATAAATGCGCTTATTTTGTAAACGAGAGAAGACGTTTGCTGGCCAATGCAATAAAAACCATCTTCGATTTTCTATCTCTTTTATAAAGGAAAGAGACTTCTAGGCTTGAGTTTACTGACGACTATTAAAAATAAAATTATTAGTAAGAATGGAATATACGAGTTACTGCGATATAAAATAAGATTCACAATTACAACATGTTATATACTATAGGCGCATCCTATAGGAACCACGCCGACTTGTTTTACATCTTAAAACTTCAATGTCAATGTAAGATGTGTAGAATAAAATGTTGCTGGATAGATTTCCTGACCACTGTTAAAAACAAAGAAGTGTTAGTAAAAATGGGGTATATGAGTCATTACAATCTTAAATAAGATTCACAAGATGCGGCATGTTATACTTCCTAAACTGGACTATCCCTTTCCATCTAATCTTATACGCCCATTTGTAGACATGGTGGACATAGGTTTAAAGTGTTTCTAAGATGGCGGCGCAATCGCCACTCTATATTCTTACTTTTAGTTCGTTGATTCTGTTTAAGCAATAAAAGATATTCCACTCATTCGCATGTTACACATCGAACATAGACATAATCGATTACAAAGAATTTAATGCAATTGGATATATTACATTTTCAATTTTCTGTATAGTTTCCGCTACACCTCTCTTCGTCTGAAAAACGAGTTAGAAAGAGTTTATAAAGTGGCTGTTTCACCTCCATATTTGAAGCAAATTGAAAGTGCGTCCGTCATTTAATGAGCGCCCAAAACATAGTAAGGGTCGAGTCAAAAATTTTGTCAACGAAATATTTACATAAATCACTTCAAGTGAAGTATAAAAACCTGTAAAATTTTGACCTACGTGCTAGTAACTTATTTCAAAATACAGAATTTCATGTACGAGATTTGATGTAAGGATAACGCTAAATTTAAAACACTTGAGCTATTCTTAGAAGGAAAGCTTAACAATGATCTAAATAACTGACTAGAATTGTCATGTACGTACGACAAGAGTTACAGAAAATATACTGAAAGAAATGCTAATATTCTGAAGTTTTTAAAATGCTATCTGCAAGATTGCCTATAAAATGAACGAGAATGATTCCGATAATTATTTCAGTTGTTTCCCAGTCTCTACAAGTTGCAAAACTAAGATACCATAAGATATTATAGAATGAAAGTTGGCCCTAACTGCGTTGAACAATCTTTATCTCTAAGCATGTAACTTGACTAAAATATGAACATCACAACACGCTTTTAGTTTTTTTTTTTTTCTTGCAATAGCACATAACTGAAGATCTCCTCGGAATTAGGATGTAACTAAGAAAACTGTAATTCATGTCCCAGGCGAAAGGAAAATAATTTCAGGGACATATTTCAGGGGCAATACGATCATTTGGCTAAACAAATGCGTAATAATTTGTTATAAATAACTGCTTTAAAATTATCTTTTCCATCTACAAAACATATTTTAAAAATTTGATGTTACATCCTTTTTCACGGGAGGTCTTCAATTATGATCTTTCCTGTCCCTCCAGTCAAACACTGCCAACAATAATATGGCGTACCCGAGAGTTTTGCAGAATTTTGGATGTCAATGTCGAAATACTATTTTAATATTGTATTGCTATTAGGTTTTAAGGGGGTTTTAAATGGAATTAAGTGGTTTTATTTGTATTTAATGTAAGTTTATTACTTGTGAATCATTTATTTGGTTTATCGTTTGTCTCCGAAATAGGCCTATACGCCTACTTATTATAGGCCATAACTCACTGTCTTCTCTAAGAAGCAAGGACATAAGAGCACAAATAAAGGACATTACACAATTTCGTTCTTTAATAAAGCACTCAAAAGCATATAAGACGAAGTTCCAAATGAAGATGAGCAGGATATTAAAAAGTTGTAGTCTAGGTACTTCGCTGGGCACCAGGCATCTATCGCATTTGTTAAGTACCTACTGTCATCCTCTGAGGAGTTTAGGGCTGAGAGGAATGCGGTTCCGACTAGTCTAGCGCGGTACTGGAGTGGGAGGGAACAGTGACATCGCCAATCTGGAAGGAAGTACAATCATACTGAAAACATTCGCCCAATTTACGAGAGCAGTATGCCTATTAGTTTTCTAACGTATTTTTGGCGAGATAGAGATACAACCATTCGTACTTACGTGTTCAGAGAAGGAACGTATTGTAGAACATTTTATTTATTTATTTAGTCTATTATTTATTTATTCTGGTGAAGTTAAGGCCATCACACCATCAGAAATACAAATATAATAAAATAAATAAAAGTACTTACGTGTTCAGAGAAGTAAAGTATTGTAGAATATTTTATTTATTTATTTAGTCTATTATTTATTTATTCTGGTGAAGTTAAAGCCATAACACCATCAGAAGTACAAATACAATAAAATAAATAAACATAAAAATCATAATAAAACTACAATAATATAAATGAAAAGAAGAATCATACTATAAAATTTAGTGATTAGTAGAATTGAATTAAATTTGTAAAGTAATCAATTTAAAATAATAATAATAATAATAATAATAATAATAATAATAATAATAATAATAATAAACTGCCCGCCATATTGAGGGATATCCCTTACGGACTCAGTATATCCTCAAAAAAAATTATTATACATTATCGTCGTTCCAATGGTAAAGTTGCGAGTCTGCATTTTTGGAGAAATTTGGATTTTAACATTTTTTTTTGTTACTACTCAAGGCACACTTTGGTAAATTTTGGAAAGTGTACAAAAATAACTGTTCCTGGAATCACTAATAACAGTTTTACGAAACTGTGAGATCAAGGAACTTCAACCATGGTAAATTTGCGAATAGTCAGTTTCGCATCTTTACCACAGAAGCTTTCGCCGGATTATTGCGGAGACTGACCACAGTAAATTTGCGAACGTATTATTATCAGAGACATTTTAATTCAAGAAGGTTGATATTAGTGTGTAACACGATAGTATTTTTTTCTAATTAGGGGAGGCTTCTAGTTCACATCTTTTACACTAATTGGAGCAAGGAATCTATATTTGTTGTTCTGTGAGACAGAAAGTAAATACATAAGGAACCCATGTCTTTCAAACTACCATAGGTAATGTAATACCGTATTTTCTAGAATGAAATTGACCAGTACATTCTCTAAGATATGTTTAATTATTTTGATTCGTGACTTCATAGGCAACAATTGCATTATTAATTTTATGTCACTGTCATTCGAAATTGTGTATCGCCGCGGTAGTTGTGAATGCTAATAATAAGACTGTTTTTTTTTTAGAGTTACCGAATTTTAAGTTATGTTACGGTAGTAAATTGTACTTCTAAAGTAATTTCATTCAACTGTGATTTACAAGCGGTTCTCAACACTCCCAAAGGAGCTGCTGGACCATTTTTCTATGTGAGATAACTTACCGTCTACAATCTCACCATATACAATCTTGGGAATCAAGACGTGAACTGTTTTACTTGGGATGAGACAGAGGGAAAACGGGGAAGTATAGAAATCTCCACTTGCATTTACAAATACTTGATGGCTAAACGTGGAATACAACATGTTAGGATGATGTCTGACAGCTGTGCTGGCCAGCAGAAAAATGCCACTTTTGCTAGTATGTGTCTTCATATTCTAAGAAATCATTCAACCACACAGCTTATTGGCCACGCATTTTTTGAACCTGGCCACAGCCAAATGGAATGCGACTCCACTCATTCAAAAATTGAACAGAAATCAAAAGCTATCCCTATTTATACTCCAGATGGATGGGCGCAAGTGATGAGAACAGCTCGCGCAAATCCACGACCTTACGAAGTGTTAACCCTTCTGCATGACGACTTTGAAGACTTCAATAGCACCAAAGAATATTTTCAGTGGCGTAATTCCTCAAATGGAAGAGAAAAAGTGAATTTCCGTGATGCAGTTTGGCTACAGTATCGAAAGGAGAAAAAAGACACAGTCTTCATAAAAACTGACTACACAGCTCAAGAGTTTCAAGAATTGGCACTTGTGAGGAGAAGGGGCCGTCCACAATCATCACAATCTGTACATCTATACTCCAGCAGATTCAAAATCTCTGCTGCGAAGAAAAGGGATCTGATAAAATTATGCACAGATTTGCTCATTCCAAGAAATTATCATGCCTTCTACGCAAATTTACCATCATTGTCTGATGCCCGTGATGTCTTACCTGTACCTGATGCGTTGGAAGAATCTGACAGCGACGAGTGATAGTGTTTTTCACTATAGCTTAAGACATTTTATGCCACATAAAAATATTTTTTGCACTTGTAATAATGTTGTGTTTCTATTTTGGTTAAGAGTAAAGCTATTATTATTATTATTATTATTATTATTATTATTATTATAGGCCACTAATTTTAAGTGAAATGTGTATTGGAATTAAAGCCTTTTATGTTTTTCATAGCTATAATAAACACAACAATCTTAAAACAGATTCGCAAATTTACTATTACATGTACAGGTATCGTCTGTCACATTAGTAAAGTTGCGAATCTGCTTTTTAGGGCGTAAGCTCTCATAATTGGTTACACTAAGTGATATCATTATAAAGAGGTCAAAAAAATAGTTTGTCTTGCGTTGGTTTCAACTGAATAGCTATAAAACCTGATTTTTAATATGCAATTAAAAGTGTTTTTTGCCCATACTGTAAAATTGTGATTTTGCAGTTTCGCAACTTTACCATTGGAACGACGATATGTAAATATAGATATTAAGTTTTAAAAAAGGGAAACAAAGAAAAGCGCGTGAAAAATTACAATTGCTATTAATGTGGCACCATGTGATTAATTAGGAATTGGCAGGATTTTTTAACACTATTATCACAATGTCATCCCTCAGAGATGTTGGCAGAGCAAACTGCCGTCGAAATTCTTCGAAAAAAGCTGGTATAGTCCCTCGAGCACCTATGAGCAAGCCGAATACCTCAACGTGAATTAAGGCAGATTTCAGCTTGAAATAATTGACTGTAGGCTCATAGATCGACTTCTTCTCAGGGTGGACCTCGGCTGACTGATGACATTTTACTTCAAAACGTATCGTGGGGTCCATAATGATGCCCTGTTTAGTGTCAGCATTGTACGCTAAAATATCTACTCGTCTCGTTGACCATTTTCCACAGCATGTTTCCTTAAAAATGACTTGTAACGGTGAAATATTTAATATGAGTAATTCATATAATATTAACATAGCTAACATCAGGGAGATGTTTGAGCAAAAATTGCAACAATATATTTAATATATTTATAACAAAATCACATAGGCCTAGGTAAACAATATGTATATGAAATATTCACACAGTACTACAAAGTGAAGACTGCATATTTTTGGACGATTAATACTTCCCACTCCGCTCGGCTCGGCTTAGCTGTAGCAACAAAAGAATCTACCTGCAATCCCCCCGCACCGATGACAAGAATACCTCAGGTCCCAGCACTAAACTCATCGGAGGAAGACAGTACTTATATATTTATTTTTGAAGTGTCGTGAACACAGAAAGCTATGCTCAGTGAGAAACCATTAGCCTGGTTTCATGTGTATTACCCAATGTTTCATCAGTTCCTTATTTTTCCAAGTGAACCTGCAAAATAAGACAAATGTACATACTATAGAGGGTATACTGGGCTTTGCTACAAATTTACGCATGCAACAAAATGCTGCTAATTAGCAAAACTATGCCTTAACTTCATAAAATTTGGCTGAAATATGATACATCCTTTGTCTTTTTTTTTCTGCTACTTCAGTTAGGCCTATATTTAGCACACAGGAAGCAGACATTTCTTTCTTTTTTTTCTGGCTGTCATATCCGTATGCAACACATGGAAAACAGACGAAATTATACAACAGAGAGAGTTTATTAAATGGCTACCGTATTTCATCTAGGCACCACTCATAGCGCTGTGCATGCCAAGCTGTCCACTCTATAGACTCTTTTTAGCCAGTTGGATTTTTCTTATTATCTCAAAAAAATTCCTTCCTCCATATTTGTAAAACATGCTCAATAATCACCACCATTTTATGCCTCTTTTAAATACAGTTGCGACTTTAATATTTATGGTCACAGCTGTCTGTTTTCTTTTTAGGCAACTCATTAATTTACTAGTTATTGGATAATTTTTAAGGATTTCTTTTAGGAATAACTCAATTGTTCTAACTTTAGTGTTAGCCTAGATTAAATTTAGTACATAATTTTTGTATTGAAGTAAGTTATTAGTATGGTTATTGGTTATGAAATTTCTAAGGTTGATATTATCCACCGCTGTGGAGTAACAGTTAGCGCGTCTGGCCGTTAAACGAGCGGACCCGGGTATAAAACCTGGTTGGGAGAAGTTGCGTGGTTGTGGTATTTCCGGGATTTTCCGTCAATTAATTGAAACAGAATTGCTGTGTAACTTCCGGACTCATTTCGCCATAATTAATTCATATATCATTATCATCCATACAATAGCCTAGGAGTTCACAGTGCGACATGCTGTACTTGTACTAGAGCGCGGACGTTCGGGTGTCCAATCCTTCACTGAATAGGAGTGGTAAACACAATAAGCCTCAGGCTGCAGTGAAAACCTTCGGGTCCCTCCTACGTATATTGATATTAGTAATAGGTTCATATCTATTAAATTTTATTTGGTAAGTCGATTTATTGACGAGTCACCAGTTCCCCACCTCCAGTTTAGTTGAACTCGTTTCTTTACACATAATGTGACGAAATTCTTCACTGATTAACAATAACTTCTTAAGGATGAGACTAGTGAAGTGCTTTGTGTGGAGTGTAGCATTTTATGGCACAGAAACATGGACATTACGACGAAGTGAAGAGAAGCGACTAGAAGCTTTTGAAATGTGGATATGGAGCATGTGAAGTGGAGAGACAGAATAAAAAACGAAGCTGTATTTGAAAGAGTGGATGAAGAAAGAATGGTGCTGAAACTAATCTGAAAGAGGGAAAGGAATTGCTGGGTCACTGGTTGAGAATAAACTGCCTACTGAAGGATGCACTGGAACGAATGGTGAACTGAAGAAGAGTTCGGGGCAGAAGAAGATATAGATGATAGACGACATTAAGATACATGGATCATATGAGGAGACAAAGAGGAAGGCAGAAAATATGAAAGACTGCCCTTGGGCAGAACACTATGAATGAAAGAATAACTTCTTTACTGTATTAATATTATACAAATACCTGGCCGAATAGTTTCGAGGTATTTTTATAATATTTACACAGTAAAGAAGTTATTGTTAATCAGTGAATATACAAGTGTTAAAAGAGTGTACTGAACAATGAAGAGTAGCTTTACTCTACTCCTCAGCGAACAACAGAGACTCTGCACATTATTTCCTGGAATACACAACATAGGCACCGACTTCACGGGGGGAAATACTTCCTCCCACCGCTCAAATATTTAGAAGTAGGATTCTGGCCTTTCAATATTTAAGAAGCTGGAACCTCGCCCACTCAAAATTAAAAAATATGCAACTTGCCTCCTTCATCGTAGTGAAAGTGTGGGGAATTTTCAATACTTTAATACTCTTGACAATCTGACAACACTGCTTGCATCTACAACTGCGTTCTGCTGCAGTGTGGAACAAATTGCGCGACTCTCAACAGGAGATGTTAACTTGAGTCACGCTTGCCTTCTCCTGACATGACGTAACTACTGTTGTTTTTAACTTATTTTGAGACGTCCTTCCTATCCACATTGACTAGATTTAAACGTCTATGTTCAAGACGTAACTAAAATACAATAACACCATGCTAGATTGGAGAAAAGGCACGAAAACTTTCGACCATGCCGCCAACACGACGAAACGCAAGGACTGGTTACGTTAGGTTACACGAGGTTAGGCATATTCATGTTTATATTTAGACAGCACAGTCTAATATAACAGTCGCGCAACTCCATAACTATAAAATATACCAACGTTTTACAGATGGCGCGACAGTAGCATCCAAGCGGCTAGCAAGTTATAGGTTTGCAGAATACAATGATAACCCATCAGAAACATAGTTTTGTGTAATTTATTTGATATTTTTATGCTATATAGTAAATATATGATTCTCATTAATTTTAGTTTAGAAGCCTACAAGAATTTTATACGTCGTTGATCTAAAAGAATATACGAGGCGTGGCTCAGTCAGTTGGCGCTTGCCTGCCGGTCTGAAGTTGCGCTCGGCTGCGGGTTCGATCCCCGCTTGGGCTGATTACCTGGTTGGGTTTTTTCCGAGGTACAACCTCAGTACAATTAACACAAATATATAATGGGATTCTTCGTTTGAGTTATTTCCCTCAAAAAAGGAAACATGTCATAGTGGTCTTGATTCCGAAATCTGGTATAGGCTAGATAAAAGTGACCCTAAGAGCTATAGGCCAATACGTTTACTTCCTCTATTTTCTAAAATATTTGAACGTTTGTTCCTGACACAGCTATTAAAACAAGTATAAGAAATATAGCCAGCTTCGCAGTTTGGATTTAGATCACATCATTCATGCCCACAACTTTACAATTGAGCCGTTGAGGGCAGAAGTGGTGTAAGTCAAAAATGGGTAATGAGGGTTAAAGTAAACATTCTGTAAAGTACAGCGAAAAGTAGCAATTAATATTCAATTTATTTAAACTATTAATAGTCACCGAATAGCACGAAGGACATAGTAATTGCTACTTTGCGCTGTATTTTACAGAAATTTTACTTTAAACCTCGTTACTCAATTTTGACTTACACCACTTCTGCTCGCAACGGCTCAATTCTTGATAGTTATGAAGAAAAATTAGTCTGCCTGAGTGTGTTCCTTGACACAGAAAAAGCCTTTGACAACGTTTGGTATGATGGTTTGCTCTACAAGATTAAAAATAATATCTCTGACACTCATTTTAGAATTATCAAGTCGAATTTATGTAATCGCAATTTTTCTGTTAAATATGAATCAACACAATCAAAGTCGCATCCCAGCTCCTCTGGTGTTATTCATACGTTTGATTTTCCAGTTCACGATAAACTCTCAATGGCTCACTTTGCAGATGACATTTCAATTCTCAGCAAAGGCACTGCTGAAATGGCAGTTAGGCAACTTCAAGACTTCTGTGAAGATATTCATATTAACTGCAACAATTGCAGAATTATCATGAACCCTCTAAAATCTAAAGTTGTCACCTTTACTTACAAGAAGAATGTTTTCTATGAACCAATAACATTGGGAGGAGTCTCTGTTTCAGAATCTCAGTCTGTTAGATATATTGGCCTCACTCTTGATACCAAACTAACATGGCAGTGTCACATTTCTGAAATAGTAGATATCACATCTATAGAATGAAGCCCATGTCTCAGAAAACAGCACTACCAATACAATATAAATGGATCATTATATACTTCATTAATCAGACCCATCTGGCAATATAGCTCTTCAATTTGGAGTTCTGTTTCTCACAGTCAATTTAAGAGGATAAAACCCATCCAAAATCGCTGTCTTATATTAATAACAGGCGCACCCTGGTATGTGCGAAACACCACACTGTATTCTGATTTAGGATTTCCGAAGGTGAACACAATCCTCCGCAATAGCATCAGAAGACTATACAGTTCTTTCGATGATCATGAAAATCTTCTAATCCGGCAAAGTGCAGGAAATTACCCACCTACTCTATCGTTTCGAAGACTAAAAAGGAAAAGACACAGAGATTTAATATTGTAAAAGTGTAAAATTATTTTAATGTTGGGATCATCACAGGATGGCTCCCCGAAAACATGTTCCATATGTTTGTTTTATTACATTATCAGCTAAACTGTAATGTATATTTTATACAATAAAGTTTTCTTGAATGGAAAAAAAAGAAGATAGAATTTTTCTCCTGGGCACAGAGAATACTTTATAAAATACTTGCCACAATTTGCGTTTAATATTCTATTTTGTTATAGGTATGCCAATGAAGACTGAGAATCTATCACAGCAGTCACAATCTTCAACTGCACAACCCATCATATCAAGTCAGCAACCATCAATCAACATTACAGCTGATCAGTATCTTGATACCTAACTATGGATGGTTAGAAATTGATATTACAGAAAGGTTTGTCTCTCCTAACATTAGAAATATATTTCAGTCCAATAAAAATTATATTAAATCCTAAGTCACTTCCTTAGTTCCAGAATTCTTGTTCAGCCTTGCTAACTAAGGTTTAGGACTCTTTTTTCATTATGATATATGTGTACTTTGCAAGATAAAAAAAAAACTGAAAATGACAAGGATCATCATTAAAACAGAACAATGAACAACAGTCAAATTTACAAAGCTTTATGGGATAGAAGAGAAATAGGATTATGTTTTAAAGTCAGTTCCACTACAAATGTTTAAAAAAGAGGCTTCTGAATGATAGAAGACCTTAGGTGATTATATTTTTTTTTGCGTTAGTTGCGGTTCAGTGGTGAAAACAGAAATAACCTACCAGAAGAAGAATAATAACAAAATAATAATAATAATAATACTAATAATAATAATAATAATAATAATAATTTATTTTAGCTGGCAGAGTTAAGGCTATAAGGCCTTCTCTTCCACTCAACCAGCAAAAAGTGTATATACATATGCATGAACTTACAAAGAATTCAACAATTTGATTTAGATGAGAGTTACATGTATAGAAGAGTTATTTACGAGTTAAACAACAAAATACTATGAACTATTAATTAAACACTGAAATAAACTGTGTAGCAGAATTAAGCTAAAATACATAGAATATTAATATATATATTTCAAATAATATTAGATAATAGAAAGAGATTATTATGAGACAATTTTGAAAATACAGCACTATTAGGATGATGTCTAAAGAAAGAAGTAACAATGTAGTCAGTGATAGTTTAAATCAGTATGATTGGAGTGAAATGCTAATAAGGTTTTAAAGATGTTTAATGTCTTGCAGCCCCTAATACTTTGTGACAAGGAATTCCATTGTCGCGAGGTGGATACTGTAAAAGATTATGAATAACAAGATGTTCTATGAAGAGGTATACTTAGCGTGCCACAGATAAGTGATCTGGTATTTACGTCGTGGTTAGAGTATAGATAAGAGAAACGAGACGAAAGGTAATTTGGTGTTAAGGTGTGCAGAATTCGAAAGAGTAAAGACAAAGAGTGTAAAGTTCTGCGTTCTTTAAGTCGGAGCCACGAAAGACTTGCGAAGGACGGTGATATGTGATCATATCGTCGGATGTTGCACAAGTATCTGACGCACATGTTCTGAGCTCGCTGTAACTTGACTGACAGTTCAGAACTTAGATCACTTAACAAAACATCACAATAATCGAAGTGCGGCATTACTAGGGTTTGTACTAGGGTAAGTTTTAGTTGCAGGGGCAAGAAGTTTCTCAAGCGACTCAAACAGTGAATGGAGGAACAGATTTTTTTATCGTTTCTTTAACTTGAAAATTCCAACTTAGATTATTATCAAAAAAGAAACCAAGATTTTTTACGACAGATGAATAAGGGATGCGTGTTGTTAAGGGTAACAACTGAAAGATTACTGTTATTAAGGGAGTTAACTAAACGCTTATGTCCAATAATTATAGCTTGAGTCTTACTTGGATTAAGTGCGAGTCCGAAATTGGCCGCCCAAGTGGAGACAGTGGCTAGGTCACAATTTAACTTGTCAATCGATTCATTGATCGCATTGGGTCTGGAATGTATGTAAAGTTGCAAGTCGTCGGCGTAGAGGTGATATCGGCAATACTGTAAGTTCTTTGATACGTCATTAATGTAGATAGAGAAAAGTAGTGGTCCTAATACGGAGCCCTGCGGCACTCCCGCCTTTGTGCATTGCCATTGGGAGAATTGATTATCAAGTGAAACACACAAATAATGAAGTGTAGCAGATTATGAAAACGCTAAAGATGAATGTTACCAGGAATTGTATTTTTGGTGATATAAAATGGATGATTTGGTGTCAAACTTGTCATTATTTTGGAAGATATTTCGTGAAATTAGGCGTCAACTCGGTGGGTATTTCTAAAATAAGTTGAAATGTTTAATATAAAAGTTTTTGTTACTTTTTCCTTTCTTACACATATTTCACATCAGCATTATCAAAATATAAATTAAATATGGTTTTTACATTCTCCGTGGGAAGATTTGTGCGACAGTTAGTATTTTCCTTACGTAGAAAAGCCCTCTCATTGTTCACATTAGATGTAGGGATATTATTCTGTCTACATTTCACACCAAATTCACTTCTCCCCCCCCCCAAACTCTTCTCTCGCTCACCATTCCTTCCAGTGCATCTTTCAGAAGGCAATTTCTTCTCAACCAGTGACCCAGCCAATTTCTTTTCCTCTTTCTGATCAGTTTCAGCATCATTCACTGTAGTCCTCTACTAATTTCCTCGTAATCTCTTTGCATTAAAATATAACCCCTGTTGCAAAACATACTTAAACAAAGATTGAAGGATATTGTATGTTGCATACAACATTCTTCAATCTTGCTGCAGTGGAATACAGAAATCAGTTCATCGCTGTGAAGTAACAGTTCACATGTCTGACTGTGAAATAAGGTGCCCAGGTTCAATCCTGATCGAGATACGTTACTTGGTTAAATCTTTTCCGAGATTTTCCCCCAACCGAATAAAAGCAAATGCTGTGTAACTTTTGGCACTGGGTATTTGACTTGTTTCGCTAGCATGATAACTTTCATTTCACTCAGACACTAGAAAACCATCGCAGTTGCTAAAGTATCGTAAAATAATAAACCAATTAAAATGTAGATACATCGATCTTTCTTTTCATAATCATAGAAATAATAAAATTGAGTGTATTACACAATATCTATACAGAAAACACAGAAATGTTACCAAACGATTGACAAAGTAAATGAAACAAAAGTCACAAACATGTTTTTTAACAATAATGAATACAATACAATTTTGGTACATATTTCGTAGTTTTTACGATAGAAGGGATATATTTCGTGTCTATTAACATATTTCGGATAATGACGACATTTCGCGAGATGGGTTTGCTTCAATATGATACCAGTATTTTAGTGTAAATGTAACAAATAAGTAATTATGGAAAATTTCACGTATATCGCTATTATAAAAAAAATATGGTCCCTAAATGTTACTGATATTTAAAGAAACTCAAAATGAATGACATTTATTAAAACAAGATCAAACTTAATGTAACCGATTTTAAAAAAAAAGTTAAAAAATTAACGTAATCAATTAGGTGATAAAGCTAGAAATGAATGTAATCGATTAAAAAACTCAAAATCAATGTACAGTAACTGATGATTAAAACCCACAAAATGAAAATAACTGATTATAATATAAAAATCTTTAAACAAATTGTTTTTCCAAGTCATGTACATATGAATTTTAACAAAATATTAATTAATCATATGTAAATGTATTCTTTACCGTGTGTATTCGTAAACAAGTAATATCAGTTATGCTGCAGATTTGCAACACTTTAGAACAATGCAAGTTTTCAAGTTATTGTCAAAGTCTTAAAATTATGATCTTAAGAAATATAGCATAGAAATTAAGGGACATTATAGGTGCAGATGTGACAAATCCACGTATTCTTCGGTCACTCATAAGAGTGCACGTACTGCACAGTGCACAAACTCCACTGACGTGGGTGAGATATGGCTGGTAAATTTTGCCGGGAGTTCTATCACTCAGGGATAGGTTTATTCACATACCAGACATCTGCAACTTGGTTACCTCTTCCGAAGAAAGCCGTGCTAAGGATTTTAAACGTCCATCACTCAGGCAATGACTGGATTTGAATAAGTGAATCTCGAACAAAGAAATTGAAGGCATTTCATATCAAATGCTGATTATAACACACTACCTTAGCACCTGCAAAGATATTAATAATTTATTCGTAAGAAAAAGTATTAGGCCTACATCACCATGGATGTTGAAATCATATTCAAATAACGATCCTTCACAATCTCAAATATAAGACACGGAATCGATGAAAATTGTCATCAGGTAGTTTTATTACTCAAGCAATAGAAATGCCTATTTATAACTACTGTTTTGTAGCAGCTTTACTGAAGAGATTAGACAATTTATATTTAATTTGATATTGTAACAATTCAATGTGCTACATGGCATTACTGCTACTCATCTATTAATCAACGATGAATAATAGTAAAGAAAGTCGGCTATATTTTAAATGTTATAAATAGGACGAGGAAGTTCATGCCCTAAAAACCTACTTAATTACTTACTTACTTACTTACTTACTTACTTACTTACTTACTTACTTACTTACTTACTTACTGGCTTTTAAGGAATCCGGAGGTTCATTCCGCCCTCACATAAGCCCGCCATTGGTCCCTATCCTGAGCAAGATTAATCCAGTCTCTACCAACATATCCCATCTCCCTCAAATCCATTTTAATATTATCTTCCCATCTACGTCTCGGCCTCCTCGAAGGTCTTTTCCCCTCTGGCCTCCCAACTAACACTCTAAGTAAGCTTATACGCATTTCTTGATTCGCCCATACGTGCTACATGCCCTGCCCATCTCAAACGTCTGGATTTAATGTTCCTAATTATGTCAGGTGACGGATACAATGCGTGCAGTTCTGCGTTGTGTAACTTTCTCCATTCTCCTGTAACTTCATCCCTCTTAGCCCCAAATATTTTCCTAAGCACCTCATTCTCAAACACCCTTAACCTATGTTGCTCTCTCAAAGTAAGA
The DNA here is from genome assembly GCF_040183065.1 of Periplaneta americana. Taxonomy (NCBI): domain Eukaryota; kingdom Metazoa; phylum Arthropoda; class Insecta; order Blattodea; family Blattidae; genus Periplaneta; species Periplaneta americana. The sequence goes on from NC_091133.1 coordinate 35,039,691, forward strand.
GTCACAACCATACAGAACAACCGGTAATATAACTGTTTTATAAATTCTAACTTTCAGATTTTTTGACAGCAGACTAGATGACAAAAGTTTCTCAACTGAATAATAACAGGCATTTCCCATATTTGTTCTGCGTATAATTTCCTCCCGAGTGTCATTTATATTTGTTACTGTTGCTCCAAGATATTTGAATTTTTCCACTTCTTCGAAGGATAAATCTCCTAAAAACCTAATACTGTAAATATGTTTGCAAGTATGCCTTTAAAAACCTTAAAATACACCAATAAGTGCACTACTAAAATTCTATATTCCATTACATTGGCCTACTATCTCTAATAAATAACTAATAAACAATAATAATAATAATAATAATAATAATAATAATAATAATAATACTTACTTACTTACTTACAAATGGCTTTTAAGGAACCCGAAGGTTCATTGCCGACCTCACATAAGCCCGCCACCGATCCCTATCCTGTGCAAGATTAATCCAGTCTCTATCATCATATCCCACCTCCCTCAAATCCATTTTAATATTATCCTCCCATCTACGTCTCGGCCTCCCTAAAGGTCTTTTTCCCTCCGGTCTCCCAACTAACACTCTATATGCATTTCTGGATTCGCCCACACGTGCTACATGCCCTGCCCATCTCAAACGTCTCGATTTTATGTTCCTAATTATGTCAGGTGAAGAATACAATGCGTGCAGTTCTGTGTTGTGTAACTTTCTCCATTCTCCTGTAACTTCATCCCGCTTAGCCCCAAATATTTTCCTTAGCACCTTATTCTCAAACACCCTGAACCTATGTTCCTCTCTCAGAGTGAGAGTCCAAGTTTCACAACCATACAGAACAACCGGTAATATAACTGTTTTATAAATTCTAACTTTCAGATTTTTGGACAGCAGACTGTATGATAAGAGCTTCTCAACCGAATAATAACACGCATTTCCCATATTTATTCTGCGTTTAATTTCCTCCCGAGTGTCATTTATATTTGTTACTGTTGCTCCAAGATATTTGAATTTTTCCACCTCTTCGAAGGATAAATCTCCAATTTTTATATTTCCATTTCGTACAATATTCTGGTCACGAGACATAATCATATACTTTGTCTTTTCGGGATTTACTTCCAAACCGATCGCTCTACTTGCTTCAAGTAAAATTTCCGTGTTTTCCCTAACCGTTTGTGTATTTTCTCCTAACATATTCACGTCATCCGCATAGACAAGAAGCTGATGTAACCCGTTCAATTCCAAACCCTGCCTGTTATCCTGAACTTTCCTAATGGCATATTCTATAGCGAAGTTAAAAAGTAAAGGTGATAGTGCATCTCCCTGCTTTAGCCCGCAGTGAATTGGAAAAGCATCAGATAGAAACTGACCTATACGGACTCTGCTGTATGTTTCACTGAGACACATTTTAATTAATCGAACTAGTTTCTTGGGAATACCAAATTCAATAAGAATATCATATAATACTTCCCTCTTAACCGAGTCATAAGCCTTTTTGAAATCTATGAATAACTGATGTACTGTACCCTTATACTCCCATTTTTCTCCATTATCTGTCGAATACAAAAAATCTGATCAATAGTCGATCTATTACGCCGAAAACCGCACTGATGATCCCCAATAATTTCATCTACGTACGGAGTTAATCTTCTCAAAAGAATATTGGACAAAATTTTGTACGACGTCAACAAAAGTGACATTCCTCGAAAGTTACCACAGTTGGTTTTGTCCCCCTTTTTAAAAATAGGTACAATTATGGACTCCTTCCATTGTTCTGGTAATAATAATAATAATAATAATAATAATAATAATAATAATAATAATAGTAAAATGTAATACTATTATAGGTGAAACTTAACTAGATTAAATTAAACTTGATTTATTGTTGAGAAGTTGAAAAATGTGAATCACTATCGAAAATAAATGATGGCTTGCAGTTCACGATAATTACTCGTATATGGCGTAGATTTTCAATAGAGATAGAGTGTCTATTATCTCTGAAGATTAATTTGTATCTTGAAAAGCTTTCAACATTGCAAGATGTTACTAGAGCATATTTAAACGCTACTAATTGTTCCATACTAAAGCATTAATCACTAGGATTAATGGAGGATTTTCCATTTAAAATGTATAATTTGACACAATAATTTTTGATATCCAGGATTTTTTGATACCATGTAACTTATTTTATCCTGAAGCTTCTCCCCTACATTAGCAGGGACGAAATTTAGACTGGGTATTCTTTCTTCAAACACTTGCAACGCCACATTTAAAGATACACCTCTCTTTTGATGGATGTTCTTAATTTAGGTACTAGTAAAAGTGAGCTGACATAAAAGCAAGATTAGCTATCAATTCATTGTTAGACGGTATGTTCTGAGCAGTCTCAATAGAGACAGCAAGACTGGAGTCCAAGGAGTCAATCATCTCTTTGATTGACTGCAGGTATTGTGCATAGTAAAGAAGGTACCGATTGAAGCCATGTTTCCCATTGTCTTAACACTGGTTGATGGGGAAGTGAAACATCAGGTGCTAAACATCTGAATAACTGGAATCTAGAGTGAGACTTCAGAAAAATATTTTTACAGTAGCCACTAACTGATCTACTACTATTTGAAATGTTGGCGTATGTGCTCAGAAATGCGATGAAGAGTATGCTGAGATATGTTAAGTATATTATATTAGGAAAAATTTATCTTATTTTACATTCAGACTTCAGCATGTATCTGGCTGCATCGGTGACAAACAACAACACCTTGTCAACTGTCCGAAGACAAGTCTGAACCTCATAAGTGACATCAATGAGTAGAGCTAGGATTTACATGTAGTAAGAGTTAAGAATGACGCCGAGTATAGTTGAGTCGATGTCGGTTAAGAAGGTTTTAAGCCTGGTTGACAAGACTCGAAATGCAAGAAAAGTCACAAGGACTAGACAATGCAGCTTTTAAAATCACCGCTGTTTTGTAAGCGCTAACTAATGGAAGTAATGAATGACAAAAATGGAAAGTATAAGGAATGTAGGGCATGGCTTGCATGTTTATAAACTGTACCGACTAAAAATATTAGCTTTTACTACTTATGAATTCTAGCTCTATCACGAGGTAAGTACATAACCCAGGAGTCCACTGGGCCATATTAATTTCAAAGAATGAATGACAGCTTGAGTTATCGTTACATAGTTTGTTATATCTAAGTTAACAATATTCACAAGATACGTAACAGTCGGATCCTGCTTTATTTAGGGCACCGACTATTATATTTACAATGTAATGGCCTTCAGAATCCGTTATTTCGCCTACAGACACACAGAGAAATTAATTTTATAATTTATTTTTAATTTTCAACATTACTTCGTCCAAAGGACGACTGACATAGGTTTTATGCAATTTACTCTGATCAGGAATGTCTTGTTTAGTATTATGTGAATAAAAAGTTTCTTAACACAGGGTTGGTAAGTTTTCAAATAGGAATGTCAGCGGCTTAAAATGCCTCGCATAAATAAGAAGAAAATTGATCCACTCTATTCCCTACACACTCCACCAATTGTTTTTGCACTGCTACATTTGCTTTACGGACTTTTTCAATAATTGTGTTTAGCTGACCTTATACGTTGAGTAACTTGAAACCATTTTTCACTTCCCAAACTTTTTTCACATTCCCTACATAACAATATTCAACTATCTGAAGACATCATGTCATTCTCGAATCCAGTTTGTTGAACTTTTAGTCTAGATGAATTGTTGGGTTTTATTTTAGGCATACTTGAACAACTTGAGAACAAGATAAACGAATACAATGCAATGGTTAAAACCTTACAGCCACGCACGACACATTCGAATAGCCAACTGCGTAGCTGTACAAAAGGGACTTCCCCAACCGAGCGATAACGCGATAAACATTCCACGTTCTTATTACAGTGGTTCTCAACCGGTTGTGCCGCGGCACAGTGCTGTACCGTGAGATTCGCTAGATGTGCCGCGAAACTTTCATTACTTTTTTGGTATTAATAATTATAATAATTTCACTCAATGCCAGTTTTCAAAAATAGAATATGTTTCTTTTATTTTTAAAACCCAAACTACGCATTTTTTTTTTTGCAAATATAAAATTAGCTTTATTTATTCATTTATTTATTTATTTATTTATTTATTTATTTATTTATTTAATCTGGCGGAGTTAAGGCCACCAGGCCTTCTACCACACCACCAGAATAGAAATAGACATAAGAAACAAATGCAGAGAGAAGGAGGAAATAAGAAACAGAAGTAGTACAAATACAAAAAGCACAAATGCAAACAGGATGAAAGAAATTAAAAATGAGCTTAAACGTGAAAATATGCCATAATAATATAAATATTATGAAATAATATACATTTATAAAAAATGCCAAATTATACAATTATATGCAACATAAATTTTGTCTTGATAACCTGAAATGTTATGAAGATAATTAATCAGCAAGTAATTATAGCCAATGGAAAGATATATGCAAATGCATGAATTTCCTGGCCCTAGTTATAAAACTTCTCCTTAACAGCATGCTCGAAAAAGTTGGATATACAAAAAAAAAACAAATTGATGAATAGTGGGTTTTCAGTAAAAGGCCTTTCGTATTTTATTTATATGTGGGATATTATCAACTAATTCTGAAATATAAATTTCAAGCTTTCACAGTCATCAGACTTTTTCCAGTTTTTTAAACTCTTAAACTCTTTATCAACAGAGGGCATTTAAACTTGGTGCCAGTGCAAGGACGGCGGGAATTTAAAGGCCAGAACAAGAAAAATGCAGTAGTTTATTGAAATGGTTCTAATTCGCTTGAAAATACAATTAAGTTTTGGAAATTTCACATAATGACTTATTAAGCTTCGTAAAATAATATTATGTAGTCCACATTAATAATAATAATTATAATAATAATAATAATAATAATAATAATAATAATAATTTATAGCCAGAACAAAGATACATATTGATTTTTTATATAAAAAAGTTTCCCTTGATGTGACATACCTCGACGAATTATTCGATTCAGAGTACGACATCGCAAAGAAAACACGGTGTCTTTTTTTCTTTCCATGTTTGGGACACAACATACCTTATTTGCGGTCTCATCTTATTTCTCCTATGTGGAATTATTCTGTGAAAGTGCCTCTCTTTCAATCGAATTATAGTGTTATCTGATCTTTGATGCACTTTCTGTTCCGTATCTCTGAATTGAAGATACAATTATTCCTCAGCCAGTAAAATTCTGAATAAGTGATCAACTTGCTCAGCGAGTTTCAATGAGGTATGATCAAGGATGCCACGTAATTAGTATGTTTATCAGAAAAATTTCAGCCTTTCTGAATCTGCCGACCATAACAGTTTCGAATGTCGTTATGAAGTGGAAACGTTATTGTACTACCACAAGTGAGCCATGACCTGGTGGGCCGCATATTATATCAGAAAGGGAACGCCGATCTTTGAAAAGGGCGGTGTCTAAAAGTCGTCGGTTTTCGGCTCAAACAATCACACAACTATTCAACCATGCTATCAGCCGTGAAGTCAGCACCATGACTTCTGAATGAGTTGAAGAAAATGAGCTATAATGGTCTAGCAGCTGCCCATAAACCAAACATTTCTCCTATGAATGCTAAGAGTAACCTGAAGTGGTGTAAAAAGCACCGCGATTAGACAGTGGAACATTAAAAATGTGTAATTTTTAGAGACGAGTCACGCTATACGTTCTGGCAGTCGGATGGAAGGACATTAGTGTGACGAATTCCAGAGTAATGACGCCTACCAGCTTGTATTGTGCCAACAGTGAAGTTTAGAGGAGTAGGCGTTACAGTATGAAGCTGTTTCTCATGATTGTGCTTGGTCCTCTTGCAAAATTGAATGGCAATCTAAATTCCGCCGATTATAAAGAAATCTGACTGGTTATTTACCGCCTACCATAGAGGATCAGTTTGGTGATGACTTTTGTTTTTACCAGCATGGCAACGCTCCATGTCATAAAGCATTGTTTGTAGGAAAATGGTATGGAGACAATAACGTTCAGGAAATGAGCTGTACGACCCTGAGTCCTGATCTAAATCCTATAGAACACCTCTGGAGTGAATTCGAACATACACTTCGCTCCAGACCTCAACGTCCACGTCATTACCTGCTCTGGTTGCAGCTTCGCAATAAGAATGGCAGCCATTTCTTCACAGACGTTGAGACACCTACTGGAAGGTTTCCTTGCTAGAATTACTGCCCTCATAAAGGCAAAGAGTGAAGAGTGTCGAGAGAAAAATGTGAGTATGATTTTGGTAAGTGTGTCAATACTTTTTATCAGGTAGTATATGCTTATTATAGTCGAAAAGGCATACGGACTATTCCTTTACTCTCTTTTTCTTTCTGAGTTTCGTCGCTGTTCATTTTCATTACAGCGATGGGACCTGAATAACGAGCAAATAATTAACTTTTTTTTTCAATTTCTTATCTCTAATTGATTTAGGAACTCCACGTTTGTTCATTTTAGTATGCGAACACAATCGGTTCGTCTTTCAGCACTGTTGTCAGCTCTGGGGAGTTCAAAATTTACCCATCCAAAGTTCTGTCTTTATTTATAATTGGTTCTGCTAAATGTAAGACAATATCTGCTGTCTTGTTTGGTGTAGTCAATGATCATTCAAGTTTAGTGTAAACCACAAAGAACCACAGATATCCAGTTGTAGATTCACTCAAAATTTGTATGCTTTTAGTGGCAAGTACTGTTTTAAAAATTATCTTCCCTTCTGAAATGTCGGAGATTCGTCCAGGGGACAGAGACTTTAGAATTTCTTGTTCAGATGGGTACAATGTCGTATAGTTTAGAAGGTCCTGTATAACTATTCTTCTTACAGTTGTCAGCAAAAGAAGGAATTTACATATTAGTTCGAATGTCATCAAACCCTGGAGTAAATATTTTTTTGGTGGAGAAATATGTCCTTATTGTCGGTTTGTCCATTGTTCACCATAAACAACGCAAAACATACAGTCCTTCCAAACATGAATGCGGCACTGGAATATTTTAAGTCCCAGATATAAGACACTGTGCATGATCGGAAACTCGGAACACAGATACTTAGGGCAACAAGGGGAGATTTCTTACTAGACATATTTCTTTTAAGACTTTCAGGAATAGTCGCAGATATTGGAGTGATTCCAGGTATGCTATTAGTGACGCGAACAGCTTCGACATGAATCCCAAATTCCACCAATCACTCCAGACGACTTCCTATTTGATCAACAGGAAGTTGACCGCATCATAAAAATGCAACAAGACAAAAAAGCTCCAGGAATTGATAGCATATCTGCAAACATTATAAAGCACATACATTTAACAAACCCAACACTCTTCGTTAAACTGTTCAATAAATGTTTAAAAGTTTTAACTTTTCCAGATCTGTGGAAAACTGCAGTCGTGGAAGTGATACCAAAACCAGGCATTAACAAGAACAAACATACAACAAATACTTTACGTCCCATCAGTCTAGTTCCTGTAATGGGAAAAATACTTGAAAAACTTATGATAGACCGCATCATGTATCACCTTTATAGCAACAAATATCTCAGCAGCAACCAATATGGTTTCACTCCCAACAAATTAACAGAAGATGCTGTCTGCTCCGTTGTTACGTGGGTGAAAAACCTGTTTATGATGAAACAAGTTGGTCTTACAATATCATTAGATTCAATGTAGTCCCACACGACATATTGTTGGTTAAACTACAATCAACGGGGTTTGTCTTCAGAGTACTCCAGTGGATCAAAGAATTATTTTTAATTTGTCGCAATGAGAGAGTACGGGTGGGGGAGGAATTAACGAGCCCAATAGAAATTACTTCCGGAATCCCACAGTAGAGTGTCTTGGAGTCCCTTTTATTCCTGGCTTTTGTAAATGATCTGCCAGTTATCATCTTGTCCGGGGTTCGTTTATTCGCGGACGATTGTATAGTATACAGAGAAATAAAAAGTTATGAAGATACTACTCTTCTTCAGAATGACCTCAATAGAATAAACGATAGGGCAATGACCAACAAAATGAAAATAAATTCTCTAAAGAGCAAAGCCATTAGCTTTACAAGAAGAATAAATAAAATAATCGCATCGTATACTTTACGTGGTGAAATCATTCCGAAAGTTAACAAATGTAAATACCTAGGAATAACATTTAGCAGCGATCTCGCAGAGGGAACACGTTACTGACACAGCGGGAAAAGCGTGGAGAGCGTTACACCTTGTGATGAGGTACTAAGAAAAGGCTCTGATAAATCCATAGAGATTGCATATAAGTCACTAGTTCGCCCAGTAATGGAATATGGTGCTGCATGTTGGTATCCTTACAGATTAGAACATAATAAGACATTGGAAATGATTCTAAAATAGGCTCTCAAGCATTGTCGTAATAATTCAGTATTATAATGGGACACACTCACGGACAGGAGAACGCGAATTCGACTATGCGCAATGTTCAAAACATACAGAGATGAGCCTACCTGGAGAAAAATAAAAAATAGGTTTCAGCCGCGAAATTACTCTTCACGGAACGACCACGCACATAAAGTGAGGAAATGAAGACAGAGGACGGACACTGGAAAGTTTTCTTTTCTCAATCGTACTTTCAAGAACTGGAATGCTTTACCTGCAGACTTACTAAAGGCTTTACCAATAACCAAAAATGTATTTAAAATGAGGTTAAAGACTTTACTAATAGGTAGTAGTATATTACGCATACTATTTAATTGATGTTTTGTTATTTGAAGTGTTGTATGAGTGAAGTGTGTTGTGTCAGTGAAGTGTGTTTGCGTCAGTGAAGTTTTATAGTTTATAGTGGTAGTGCAAAATATTTGGACAGTGAAATGTTTTTGAAGTGTTAGTGAAATCAGGATAGTGTCAGTGAAATGTGTCGTAGTTCCAGTGCAGTGAGTGAGTTGATAGTGAAATGAACGTAGTGCTGAAATGTACTTGTGCATGTGTGAACATATCATACTGGTGGATTTTAGTTTGAACTTAGGGTTAAGATACAAATTAGATTTACTTTAAATGTTATTTTAAGTGATCATGCTTCATTTAATTTAGGATGTTCCTTGTTAATATTATTATATTATTGTTATTATTAGTATTATTATTATTATTTATTTATTTATTAGTCGTAGTATTATTAATTGTATTTATTATTAATTGTCATTATTGAGTGTAATTAGTTACCACTGCCACCGGGTATTTACCTATATGTAGCGTGAATAAATACTTACTTCGCCTAATTATGTTATTTAAATTCTTTCTGTTTGGTTTGTTGTTGAAACTCATTCCGAAACTCTCTTGAAAAACTGAATAATAAAGTGTAAATATGTTCTTATGTAATGTATATATAGGGTGAAAGTGAAATAACCTTGCAGCTTGAGAAGAGGCAATAGGGTACATTGAAATTAATAGAAAACCTATATTAGTGTTGTGATTAAATGCACGGTTAATTATAAAATTGAGTTGGAAGTGTGGTAACATCGCCGCTAACACAAAGATCTTTCTTGTCGTAAGAGTTCAACGAACTAAGATGACAACGACCTTCTTCATTTGTAGTATTGTTATTGTTCTGACTTAATACAAGCCTTGATAATTCTTCTCTTTCAGAACATAATGGTGCCATTCATCATCAACAGCAACTCAAATATAAGTTACTGCTGTGCTATTTTACATTAAAATATGTTTCGGAGTCCTGTGTTTATCATACATTGTCGGATTATACTAATTTCCAAGATTTGAAATATATTTGTTTTCATTTTTCCTAGCAATATGATCAAATATGTTTGAAACTATTCCAATATATTCAGGTATAGTTAATATTTCAAGGTCATCCTGCATTTGAATTTGAGTTGTATAAAAATCATATCCACCGATAATTCATAATGCCTTGTTTTGGACAACCTGCAAGTGATGCATAATAGTTCAGGAAGCAAATCCCCATGCGAAAGCTGCATATGTCATTTGCCTGCATATGTACACTTTGCATAATTTCATTTTACATTTCAAGGAAAAATTTACACTTAATAGAAGTGGCATATTAAGTTGTTTCAGACGATTTAGTACTGTATACTTATTTGTTAATATACGATCTTTCCAATTTAGATGTGGATGAAGAAGAATGCCCAAATATTTACTTTAGTGTACATATGCTATTCTAAATTTATGGAGAATTAGCAGTGGTGGTGGCATTGGTCGACATTTAGTAAAGATAACAGAATTTGACTTCGTGTTATTTATTTTAATCCTACAGGATTTTGCCCACTTATCTATTAACTGAAGATGTTGCTGTACAACTCTATATGCAGATAGTATATTTATTTTTCGGCTAAAGATGACAGTGTCATCAGCATGCATTGCCAATTGGGTGGTATTATGATGAGGAACATCTTATGTTTATAAATTGTAAGCGTGGGAGTCATCACTGAATCTTGAGGAACACTTGAACATATGTTCAATTGGAGAGTATGCCTAACATATTCTGACAATGAATTTAAGATTAGAGAGAAAAGAAATTATGGATATGAGATTATCCGGAATTTGTAGAAGGATGAGCTTTGATATGAGACCATTGTGCCAGACTGTATCTTATGCTTTCTCAATGTCTAAAAAGGTAACTCATTATACTATATCAATAGCGAAAACCTCTGGTGTCAGTTGATGTACTGTAGACCTGTTCGACATAAATCCAAATTGTTCATCAGGGATAATGTGTCGAGATAAGATGTGTTCAGAGAGTGTGTTAAGTATAATTCTTTCATATATTTTCGTCATAGTATTTAGTAAGCTAATTGGTCAATTATTGGTAACAAGTTGTGGTGATTTTCCAAGCTTAGGAAAAATAATAATAGTTGTTTCCTTCCATATTTGTGGCAAGTAGAGGAATTGTAGAGCAAGATTTATAAGGTTGGTTAAATGTGCAATTATATTAACAAGAATATTCTGTAACATGTGATTCGTGATACCATCTGGGTCAGGAGCCTTGTTAGAATTGGATTTTTTAATATATCTGCAAACTTCTGAAATAGTGGCAGGCTGAATCTGGATTACATGCTGTTTCCGTTTGAAATCATTTACTGATCTTTGTATTGAGCGATGGTATTTTTATAGTGATGGTAAGACTGATGAGCCTTGAAGACATTCTCAAATTCATCTGCTTTAACACCTGCGTTTTCATCGTCAGAGTATAAAAGGCCGGCACTGCTTTAAATTGGGAAATTAGCATATTCTTTGGATTTTGTAAGTCTACGACTTATTTTCCAGGGCATATTGTACTCCTGTGTTAATTTAACAAGACCATCTTCAAACTTAGTTGCCCTAATATATAAAAGTTGCTTTTGAATTTATTGTTCTTGTGACTTGATTTAATTTTGTTTTATCTGCAGGATCGCGATATAGTTGCCATCTTTTACGAAGTTGTTTCTTCTGTAGGATTAATGCATCAATATCTGGTGATGTTATGTTTAATTGGTTAAAGAGCTTGAAATTTTGCCGACTGTAATGTTTCAGTCGGGCATTCCACGTGAAAATCTAGTTTCCCTGTAGTAATAATATTTGGTTTTGGTATGTGGATGTCAGACATATATTTTCGGAAGTAATCCCATCGGATGACATGCCTAATTCTTGTTTTATGATTTCTTTTTCTAATGTAAAATCTAATCGGAGAAGAACAATAAAATATGATCTGAATTTAATTCATCATGAGTTTGAATTTCCTTTACTGTTAATTTAGGAGAATGAATTAAAAATCAATAATATCTGGTGCATGATGACTATTTGTAGGGAAATACGTTGAAGTGTCTGATTCAGTAACCACGTAAAGAAATTTATCAGAGTGCTTCTAAAATTCTGCCGTTGGATGTTATAATCCGTGATTTCCGCTGATTGCGTTTTGAATTCCAGTTCCCTCCTACTAGGAACGAAGGTTTTAATGATGTTAGTGCCTTCAAGTCTTCTGACACTTTTTTGCTTGCTTGTTGGTATATGGTAGCAATAAGAAATTCTTGTTTGTTGATTGTAGTAATAATAATTTTAGCCTGAAGATTTTTTAATTTGGGAGGTGCAACTTCTATATGAGGTAGTGTGGATTTTAATACTACTGCAGTACCGCCAAAAACTTGTGTTGGTCCTGGTGTATGGTATATGCGATACCCTGGAATATGCCAATTATATTTTTGAGGACGACGTGTTTCACATACTAATGCAATATCAATCTCATAGCGTTGAAGCAAGTTTGTAAAGAGGAGATAATCACTATAAATACCATTAGCATTATGTGTAATTATATTAAACGAATTACTAGGCATTTTAGTTAAAAAGATTAGCTATAATATCAATAAAACATGCACAGATATGATATGTTTAACATCCTCAAAATCTGTAGCAGTGGCTTCTTCATTGTTGTTATGACGTTGGAAACCAGGAATTCCCGAGGCTCTTGGCCGTAATTTAGAAAATGAAGTTGTTGGTGGTCAGGTTTTTGTGCAGACTGTCGATTCTCTTGCCTTTTTGTATATCAAGATTTTTGCACAGTTTCTAAAATTTACTGGATTCTCTTCTCCACAATTTGCTCATGTAGCCGGAATGTTAATAGGTTTCTTTCAGTTTCTGGTATTATGATCCGCTCTACATTTAACACATTTGGGTGGTAAACTGCACATTTGTGCCTTGTGACCGAGGGCTTGGCACCTGAAGCATTGAAGTAATAAATTGTTAATTTTGCAGCTTTCAATTGATATTTTAATGTGCTCAGTGCATGTCAAAAGCTGCAATTTTTGTGTCATTTCTGGCGTGCGTGGAATATTAAGCACCCTTAGTAGAAGAGGTGAAGGTTACTTATGTCCCGACCATGATATGAGACATAGACCAGTTTTATACTAATCCTAAGCATCTTTAGCATGACTTGTTCCTTGTGAGCCGTTCCGAACACCGACCTCCACTCCTAAGAGCGCCAGTCCTTATATACTCGTCAGTCAAGGCCAACTGACAATTAACAATAGATATCTCAGTCAAGACAACCTCATAAACTATCCTGTCAACTGAATAATCTACATTGCGTTCGTAGCTCGGCCAAACCCTTCCGCGGAGGCTTTGGACTGGATGAAGATTGGCGCGCCTGCCGCCAGAGTTACACGTAAACGACCGGCAAGTCATGGGTACGGAACACTAACTATTCTACTAACAATAGACTTACCTGCATTAAAACAGATGTTGAAAGTGATGACCTTCAACTCGAACACATTCCCTATATGTCCGAAAACAACTCTGGTTCACTCGCAAAAGTTCATGTTGACAAATTGCCTGTATTTCTATCGTGATGTTGTCCTTCAATTCTTGTAACGTAGGCCTATGCGGATTTGATGCGCACACTTTATTTTTTAACGTTCCCAATAAATAAAAATCGCATGGAGATAGATCAGAGGAACGAGATGGCCACAATACTCGACTAATTATTCTATCACCAAACATACTTCGTAATGCATGCTTAGAATTCGCAGCAGTGTGCGCTGTAGCTGAATCCTGCTGAAACCAGCCACTCAAGAGTTCATTTCTTGTTAGTTGCAGAAAAAAAAATTATTTAAAATTGAAGTTACATCAACGTGTGAATCAACTATTGTGTCGAAAAATATGGGACCGATAATATTCTACTCGCACTCTCTGCACACCAAACCCAACCTTTGCAGCGTGCTGAGGAACTTCATGAATAATATGGAGATTTTCGGTAGCCCAGTATATATTGTTCTGAGTATTAACGTGACCGTGAAAATGAAGCCATGCTTCGTCAATGAAGAAAGTTAAAAGTGGGCCAACGTCGTCATTATGAACGGACTGCACAAACCAATTGCAGTAATTAATCCTACTTACAAGATCTTGTGGTTGTAAAGCATGAACTACAGTTACTCTGTACGGCTTAAGTTTCAGAAGTTTCGTTGCCACAAAAGCTGACGTCTTGGAAATGTTAACCTTTTGTGCTAAACGTCGCAGTGATTTGCGGGGTGAGTGCTCTAACAGGGGCCCCTACTTCATCGAGCTTCTCTTCTGTCAGTACACGGCGTTGTTGAACACGTTTCTTGTTCAAAAAAGATCCTGTAATTCTGGCTTTATTCACAAGATCATGAATAGTTGACCTGCTAGGAATTCGAACACCTGAAAACGGATGTTTAAATTCTCTCCGACATCTTCTTGCAGAAGAGTATTTCACATACGCATCATAGAGCAAAATCCGTTGTTCTAAAGTGTACTCAACTATTATTAATAGACACTTTATCACCACGAGACAACACAATTTTGCTCACAATACGAGCATAGACGTCTTTCCCTCACGACAGATCCAACTCGACTGACTGGCGCGTCAGCGGTAGCTACAGCGCTACTCTGGCGGCAGGTGCGCCAATGTTCACCCAGTCCAAGGCCGCCGCGGAACTGTCCGGCCGGTCTATGCACGCAGCTGTATCTTGCCATGCTCTGTCCAAAACTACTTCCGACCTGGCAAATGGCGCTCTTAGCATGTTACCTTGGCAACTATTCAAATCAACCAATCATGAGAGACGCGTAACCATTGTAACGGGACGGTGCTGCAGTGTCTATGTTTACAAGCTGCACGTGAATACCACGGCCTAGTGGTGAATACAGTGCCCGGAATGACTTTGAGTTGGCTGGTTAGCGCATGCTTTGTATGAATTAAAACTACTATTTAGTTGTATTATTTTTTAATGTATCGATAATTATTGTGTTTAAATTATATTACACGTATTATCCTTGTTGTTATTGGTGGAGTGTATGACTAGTGTGCGTTTTCTTGTTTCTGGGAGAGTTTCTAAACAGGTGACTTGTGCAATGTCGGAAGGAAGAAAAGGCAGGCGGAGAACAAAGACCATAGGACAAGGTGGCTCGATAAAGAGTCAAGCGCGAGAGATGGTGTGTAATGTAAGAGAGTATTTTGAGAGGGAAAAAGATAATGGCGGGCCTCTTTTACCTTTGATGCAAGTCGTAATGAGAACTCCTGCCTGTGTTAAAATTGATAACAAATCTGATATTGCTATGGGAAAAGAAAAAGACCGTGTAGATTTTTAATCGTAAATATTTTTACAGTTTACATTATTTTTTCAACGCCTTTCTAAAACTGCCACTCATAAAAATAAAGGATTCGTATTAAATTTAAACCTGTTTTCACAGTTTATAGTCCTTTCGACGCTTTTCTAACGGTAATACATTGAAGACTACTGCTGCTGCTGCTGCTGCTGCTGCTACTCCTACTACTACTGCTACTACTACTACTAGGCTACTACTACTACTACTACTACTAATAATAATAATAATAATAATAATAATAATAATAATAAGTCCACACCTGTGGAGTAATGGTCAGCGCGTCTGGCTGCGAAACCAGGTGGCCCGGGTTCGATTCCCGGTCGGGGCAAGTTACCTGGTTGAGGTTTTTCCGGGGTTTTCCCTCAGCCCAATATGAGCAAATGCTGGGTAACTTTCGGTGCTGGACCCCGGACTCATTTCACCGGCATTATCACCTTCATCTCATTCAGACGCTAAATAACCAAATATGTTGATAAAGCGTCGTAAAATAACCTACTAAAATAAAATAATAATAATAATAATAATAATAATAATAATAATAATAATAATAACAGACTAATAAAAATAATAATGCACACCAATTTTAATGCCTAGTGTTCAACAAATTGATTAGAAATATGTGTTCATGTCAGCCGTTCATTACTGCACTCTATCGGCAGCGTGTTCGCTTACACGAAAGACGGGCAACATGACAACACTGCTCCCCCTTCTCTGTAAGCTGTCAAGTCGGAAGCATAGACTTACAAAATACTAAATAACCGCTAGACCGCTCACTGGCGCTAGTGTTATGCTCCCAAATTGAACAGCCGACGAGCGGCCATTTGTTTGGTTGAGCTGAATAAGTATGGTTCGTTCATGTGCTGTTTTTAATTGCAGCAATACACACGGATGTAAAGATAAAGAAGGAAGGAATGTTATTTTTCACTGGTTAGTTAATCTTTCATTTCTACGACGATTTTTGCTCCATATTATGTTACAGAAGAAAAACTATTGTACTTAAACGACTGTATTAAGCTTCGAGTTTCCTCTGAGTAAAGATTCCCTTAACTGAAAGTGGAAAGGTGCAATCCGCAGAGAGATTTTCTACTCTACAACGAATCATACAATATGTTCAACTACTTTGAAACTATGTTATTACCATATAAATTATTATTGTCCTTCATCCGCTCCATATCCATTTTCTTCAAACAGATAATTATTCGCCGAATTTAAAGATACAGAAACTGTATGAGTTAATTTTTTTTAATATGACTGATTGAAAGTAATTCTTGTTTTAGTTACGGATTAATTAAACAGTTTCTTATCTTACTAGGTAGGCCTACTGCTACTGCTACTACTATGACTAATTACTGCTCCTGCTACTACTACTACTACTACTACTACTACTACTACTACTACTACTACTAATAATAATAATAATAATAATAATAATAATAATAATAATAATAATGCTTTTTTCGATTCCATACTGCAGTTTAACCTATAGATTAAATTAAAAAGTAGACATTAATTCTTTTATTAACCCTGGTTATGAATATTCCCATTCAGAATTCCTATGAAAATGATGCAAGCCTGACAGCCAGAGTTGCCGGGTATCCCAATTTAGGCGGGATTCTCCCAATTTTCTGGATGAATCCCGATAAAGCAAGTTGCGATTGATAAAAATCCCGATTTGAGAGATAATAACCTAGAATGTAATTTAAACAAATTAGTCTGCATTCCCTATTATCTGATATTTTTATTCATATATTGACTCAAATGGTAACATAGTAAACACAGAGGTAACCCGCGGAAATTTAATAAGTCTATGAGGTAGCCCAGCTGATTGCCGTAAGGCAACTCTACTCGCAAGATAATGGTTCCCCTAGTTCTACCGCATTGTTGGTTAATCCGTTTCGGTACCTAAACAGGGTGTTTAAAAAATACGGGGCATAATTTCAGGTATGTATTTCCCACATGTAGACAATCAAAATAGTTCATTACAACATGTGTCCGGAAATGCTTCATTTCCGAGTTATGGCCTTCACAACATTGAAATTCATCGGAACGTTTTTCTTTCCGCAGGTCGTTGTCACTACAGAAGATGTTCAAAATGTCCATCTCCTGCTTGAATATAGACCTCACATCGATGTCTCATTGACCTGCGAACACGATCCCAAACTCAAGGAGTATTGCGTATGTCCTCAGAACATGCCACAATTCGATTCCGAAGGTCATTTCAAATCAGGAGACGAATAAATCAATGATTTTAAATCGCCCCACAAGTAGAAATCGAGAGGGTTCAGATCAGGTGAGCGTGGAGGCCAAGCAATTGGGCCACCTCTACCTATCCATCGAGTTAAATTTTCCATACTCACAAAGACGGTAATGGAGACGTACAAATGTCTTCCGATCTGGATATTGTCGCTGTGGGTACCTCTCCTGGTACAAACGACGAGCCAGCGCAGCATTGCCGTCCGCCTTACCGTACATGAAGTGTATCTCTGCCAGCTCTTGATTTGAATACATGTCGCACAGTCTAACGCCAGTGTGTCCTTCGTATTTTAGTGTTTCACAAGGAGACGAATATTACATTAAAAGCACGTGAACACTACTTTGCAGAAAACAACTATAAATCTTATGATAAAGTGATGATAAGTCTAATGTCTTAAGTTAGCTTCTGATATCCCGATTTCCCTCGCAGAAAACCTAGCAACTTTGCTGACAGCAGAAACACGTTATTAAAGGTATATTAGATAGGAAGCAGCCTATTGTTCCTGTAAATAAAAACATTAACTTTCGGATACGCAATACAACACGTATTTAAATAGCGGTTTCGAAATCCCGCGCGTTTTCTTCCAAAGATATGGCGGCTTTCCGCTGCTTCAATCTGGGAACATATTTCTCACTTCTCCGCTACGGCGTGGAAGGGGCTCGGTCGGAAGTAGTTTTGGTCAAGGTATACGTACCAAGCCTTGTAAAACTTTCTCATAGTTTGCATTAATATCGAGCTTCTTAATGAGGGATCGACGGGAAAGGAGAGCGATTCTGACGTCACAAGATTGCTGAGCGCGCAAAAGGAATGTTGAAAATTCGAATATTTCAAAGCAATACCATTCCTAAAGATTTAGACTTTAGAACAAAATAGGGTAATTATGTGCAAAGGATAAGATAAATTCAATCCTGATACAAGCAAAGTGTATTCTGATAAATTTCAAGGTGACGATATTGTTCTTGATTTTCGAGCAGCATTAATGAAAATAAAGCCTAAACAACCGAGAATTTTAAAGCCTATAGGTAAGTTTAAATAAATCACGTAGACCTAACCTACATTAATACCAGTTTTGCATAATTAGATTAAGTTCATCTATGTTAACCTTCACATTATTTTCTTTCTTTTGTAATCTCTGCTGGGTCGTACATAACTTACAATTAACAAAACAATCATGCTAGTTATACTAACAGTCGCATACGAAAGGGGTGGAGGGTTAACGACTGATACTAGTGATGTTATTTCACTGTAATTCTCATGATATTGGTTTCATATTAACGATTTATAACATTTTGTCCTTATGGCATAGTCAGTGGATTAATCATAAAAGCCTCCAGTGACAATTCATTGTTGAGTTATAGTGATTATTGTAAACGAACGTGTAGTTGACATTTCATTACTGATACATGCCCCTTTTCCAAACTTTAGAACGAGATATTAAAAAACATTCAATGTTAATTTTTTTATAAACACAATACTGGAAAATAGCAGACGAAAACGGACGGCACACACTGAGAGCAGACGAATCTATACTAATCATAAATCTGTGGCCGAAATTTTTCTGGTAATTTTCGATTTTCCAAAAATAATTGGTCCTAACATATATAATTAACCACCCTGAAACAGAAAATCGCTTTTTTGACATTTTTGTTTGTATGTCTGTCTGTCTGTATGTTTGTTACCTTTTCACGCGATAATGGCTGAACGGATTTCAATGAAAATTGGAATATAAATTAAGTTCGTTGTAACTTATATTTTAGGCTATATGGCATTCAAAATACATTATTTAAAAAGGAGGTTATAAGGCGGTCTGAATTAAATAAATCGAAATATCTCGCTTATTATTGATTTTTGTGAAAAATGTTACATAAAAAACGTTTCTTTAAACATAATTTTCGATAAGTGTTATTCCTTGAAAAATTTTGATAGGATTGATATTTAATGAGATAAATGAGTTTCAAAATTAAAATAACTGCCATCTAAGTCCGTGTAATGAATTAAAAAACAAATGACTTCGTCTATAAGGGGCCTTGGACAGCAACAATCGAAAGCTATGAAAGATAGCCTACAGAGAATGTTTCTGTTTGTATGAAGTAATATCGGAAGCTAAATTAACCGATTTGTATAATTAATTATTATTTCACGATTAGAAAGTGTAGTTTCTCTAGATGGACATAATGCTATAATGTTATTACAGTAATTTTTGATATAATATAATATGATATAATATAATATAATATAATATAATATAATATAATATAATATAATATAATATGTAATATTATATTATATAATTTATTTGAAGGGTTCAGAACCATACTGGGCCAAGCGCCATTTACTGAATACGTAGAAAACAAGGGTTAAAATTAAGTTATTACCATAATTCAATGGAAACCTATAACAAGTAAAATAAAATACACACATTAAATCTAAATGATGTCAATCTTCATTAACCTATGGTTGCATGTAATAAAAATTAAGAAACATGTTAAAGGAATTGTCATTGCACCAAATGAGTGTCCCTGGACCAAAACGATCGCATTTTAATTATTTGGATGCAATTTAAATTAAGTAACATATTAAACGATTTATCAAACACGAATGTTCCCTGGATAAAATGTCCTATTTTAATTGTGTAATTACTTTATATTTATTTTTAACGGGTGCAGCGGAGCGCACGGGTACGGCTAGTTGTTAATAAATACAAAAAACAATGCAGTGACAAGTGTAAGTACAGCTTTTATATGCGAGGTATAAACACTTACAACTATTTATTTTGTTCCATGATACTACATAATTAGTTTATACCCATTGTAATGTTTTTATTTCAGACGATTATGTTTAAAATGTAGACTGATGTCGCTGATCAATTTGAAAATAAAGGATCCATAAGCATGGACTCTTCGCGCGTTATCAGCCAACTAGCCATTTGATTGGCTAATGAAAAATGAGATAACCTATTGAGTGTTTAGAAGCCTTGGCTACGTACAACTATAACTGATTTTCTTTGCGTTTTTTTTCTTTTAACTCACCATATTAAACAGAGAAATGGAATAACTTTACAAATGTGCACAAGGCACAAATTAATAAATATATCACGCTTAATCAATTAAATTTACACAATTCTACTCAGTAAACAATTCGCATACAAAAAAAATCTGTGATTCCAAAGCAACTTTTGGAAACAATAAGATTTTGCGATGTATGTTTAGGGTTGCCAACTCTGGTGAATAAAATTATCGGATATTTTACACATACAGCAAATTTGCATGAATAAAAGTAAATTCGTATACCAAGTACAGGTTCGAAATTTTATTGAACTGTATATATACCAGTACTGGTGACATTTGATATGAGGTTACTTATGTTCCGGGCACTATAGGGAATAAAAAAAATTAAAAATTCCTTTGAATTATACTATGGAATAGTAGAAATTAGGAAAGCTGTAAGCCCATCCAACACCCCCAAAACACACGTACCTTACTTATATACCAAAATCCTCGTCCGTGAATGAATAAGACAGGTATATTTCGTCAAGTACTCGATGCCTGTTTGGCCGAAAGACGGAGCATTTCGAACGCTACTTTGACGAGCACATATTCAAAGCAAATTTCCCTAGGTCAAGTGTGTTGTGCGAGTTCTACAAGAGGCCGGCACTGCTTTATACACCACAACCATAGGATGGTATTACTATAAACCTAACTCAACCTAACCTCCCATAAAATACTACTAACCTAACCTAACCTAACCTTTGAGAATACCACGCACCTAATCTAATCTAACATAATCTCATATAATACTACACGCCTAATCTAACCTAACCTAACTTAACCTTTCATATAATGCTACACACATAATCTAACCTAACCTTTCATATAATGCTACACACTTAATCTAACCTGAACTAACCACATATAATAATAATCTAATACAACCCAACATTCCATATAATGCTACACATCTAATCTAACCTTTCATATAATGCTACAGACTTCATCTAATGCCACACACCTAAATCTAACCTAACATAACCTCATATAATACTACACACCTAATCTAATCTAACCTTTCATATAATGCTACACGCCTAATCTAACCTAACCCAACACCTAATCTAACCTTTCATATAATACTACACACCTAATGTAACCTAACCTTTCATATAATGCTACACACCTAATGTAACCTAACCTAACATTTCAAACGTATAATGCTACACATCTAAATCTAACCAAACATAACCTCATATATATATATATATATATAAGTTATTTTGGGTGAATTCACAGCATCTTTCGCAATGATGACATATTGTCCCTGGAATGGCGTACTACAATTTTGAGAGTATATTTATGAAGTAATGAAATAATTAAGGTACGATGATTTGGTCAAGAGAACTTCCTTTTTGGTTCAAGGATAATTCGTTTAACATGCAACCGTATATAAATAATTCTATTAAAATATGATCATTTTTGTACAGGTAGCATAGGTTACATTTTACTGCAAGGATAATTCCTTTAATATGCTTCTTAATGTAATATTGTATCCAACATATCAGCAATCATCAGCACAGCGCACCTTCGGGCTAGCGTCTCTTACTCCTCTCCCTTCTGCACGACGGTGCATATTCCGATGTACTTCTTACCCGTTACCAGTTTCAGCGAGTGTTAATGACCACAGCAAAATACGATAATTTTGTCCAGGGGAGCATTCTCTTTTGGTATAAGGATGATTTATGTAACATGTTTCTAAATTAGTCTTCTAAATACCGGTACATTCTTTAATAAACCACTGAAAAACAAATGTGAATATAGGATGTGGATTGAGTACGAAATTATTATTTTTTATTTTTGGCGCATAATTTTTACGTAAATAACGACAAATAAAAACTAATATGCCACATTACATTATTTTAAGAAATACAGGAAACAAGCCTGAATAATATTCACCATTCTTAAAGATCTTGGTATAGAAAAAACGTATAGAATAGAAATTACATTCAAATGTGCGTGTAATAAACAATAAGCAAAGCATCTTCGATTAATCATTTCAAAACAACGTGAATATAGCGTGGATTGTGTACGAAAACAATTTCTTACATTATACATACAGATGAGCATATTAAAAACAGTAAGTAGAATCATATTTGGGTCAAGGTTGATCTGAATTCCAAGAGAAAAATATCTTCAAATGCATGCAACAATCACACATATCACAATGAAATCCCAGTAATAAAGAACATAGAATTCAGTCCAGGGTTTACTTTGAAAAATCTCCTTATAAGTTGACATTTTCTCCTACAGCTTTAGGTCGATACTTTCATAGACAAAAATGTTTCCTTCATCTTCTGCTTCCTCTGCTTGCTCTCCATTTTCATCATGAGACGGGCATAAAATTCCAGATTGTTGTTTGTTTTCCACAAAAGACCGAAATATTTTGAAAGAAGTTTATCAATATCTTGAATTTTCTCCTTTTTTATTGTCACCCCAACTGTTTTCTTTGCAACTGCATGTCCAGGATTGCTTTTCTTCGTTTCAAAAGAATTCGGTTTCTTCGTTTCAAAAGAATTCGGTAAACTCCAAAATCGTTATGATACACCTGACTTCCCTTTGTTGAAGAAGATTCTCTTAGAAGGGGCTAAGTTGAAAATGCTTTCAGCACATGTGTCACTCCTTTCCTTCCAGCTGTTGACAAAAATATCATATCCTAGCTTCAGTTCATTTTTCTACATAAATTCTGATGTATTCAGAAGAATCAGTGATGGTATTTATTTTCCTTATTTTTTTCTAATCTACTAAAGACCCTGTCTGGCGGGAAAATATAATAAGGCATACCAACTGCTAGATCTTACAATCAGTACACTACTAGAATAAGCAAAAAATAAGTATTGGTTATAGAGGATATTGGAAAAGTCGCTAGGTATTTAGAGGATATTGGAAAAGTCGCTAGGTATTTAGAGGATATTGGAAAAGTAGAGAATGAATTTATAGGATATTGATAAAGTAGAGAATGGATTCAGAGGATATTGGAAAAGTTTCAGATGAACTTTTTAACTAAATGTATAACTCTTTGGAACAATATTAATATATGGGTCAATAGAGTGTATTAATCCTTACTGTGAATATTTAAAAAAATAATTTTGTTGAAAAAGTGGATTTAGAGGCTTTTGGAACTGTACGTCTCATATATTTGTCTTCTGAATGTGAAGAGTATAGGAAGCTGTATTTCGTACGATGCCATTTAACCTTTGTCGTGTTTTTTACTCATTGATTTAACAAATCTTTGTTTTCTAAAGGGAAAATGTGGGTTTCTCTGTTCTATATAACTAATACCACACATATATAGTAAATAGATCGGCAATGTCGTATCTTTAACCATAGAAGGCACTGAATCCTCGTCAGAGGGGTAGTGCGGCAAGGGAAGCTGTGCCGACGCCATATTGTGATCATCCAAACAACTGAAGTTGTGCTGAGCTTTTGTATCCGTGATTTCAGAAAGTCGTGATGTGTTCGACATTTTATCATATTTTGTAGTGAAAAAAAGTAAAACGGTGAATCACTGTGTTGTTTGGGAATGTAATTTCAAATACACTACACGAAAAAAAACTGAAGAGGCGCAAAACGTGTCTTTACATAGGTAAGTAAAATACCACTACCGTAAATTGTAACGAATATCGCAATACATTGTCAGATTTTTTCTTTAAATTAGGTTTAGTTGCTAATATTTTAAAATTGTTATATATATATATATATATATATATATATATATATATATATATATATATATATATATATATGGTAAACTGTCCTATTGTTGGCACCCATCCAGTAGATGGCACCCCTTAATTAAATCTTCGAAATTAACGAAATACATTAATTGGCACACCTTTTTCTTACGAATTTCGTTAGCCAGTTACTTCATTGTTCTGCAATTTAATTTAAAAATTACTTGCTCATTGTTTGGCGAATATCGCTTGCGGATGGAAGTGTTGTGATATATCTCTTCTATTCTGGTGATTTCTTAGCGGTAAGTTAAGAGCAGAGAATTCTTTGTACCTTAATAACTATTACTATAATATTTATTAAAATTTGTCCGGATAAGTGCACAGCTTAAACTTAGCCTCCTAAGAAGTATGGTATATTGTGGATTGTGTAACTTGCAATTTTACGTGTGAGAATGGTGTGCCAATAAATGATGTGTCAAAACTCGCATTTTCCAGTTGTTGGCATGTAGTGCCAATAACCGGGTTTATGAGTGAAATCGTTTTTTTAGACCAAATATTCTCAAATTAGTCCTGCGTTTCTTATGGATGCTAATAATAGCTCTATTTAAAAAAAAACAACTTCTCTATCCAATGATTGGCATTGGTGCCAATAACTGGAAAACTTTGTGCCAACAACTGGTGTTAGACTCATGTTTACCTACATTTTTTACATTCATAGACTGAGTTAAAGCCTACTGCTAGTTTCTAATGTGAAAATAAAAGCGCACATTAGACAACATGGCACGACACAAAAAGACATAGGTACAGTGAGGAAACTTTAAAAGAAGCGATGAAAGAGTAATGGAACGGAGAAAAATTCTCTCCGGCGCCGGGATTTGAACCCGGGTTTTCAGCTCTACGTGCTGATGCTTTCTCCACTAAGCCACACCGGATACAACCCCGGCGTCGGATAGAATCGTCTCAGATTAAGTTCCAACTCTTGGGTTCCCTCTAGTGGCCGCCCTCTGCACTACGTCATAGATGTCTATGAACGTAGGACCGAAGTCCAAACATGTGCTGAGGTGCACTCGTTCAAATCCCGGCGCCGGAGAGAATTTTTCTCCGTTCCATTACTCTTTCATCGTATGATGACGCAGAATATCTGCATGGAAATATCATATGTACTTCGGTACATTAAAATAATATAAATAATATATTTAAAAGGAGCACTGCGAGCTATAAAGCATGGGATGTCATTTAAAGCTGCAACCGAAAGATATAGTGTACCTAGAGAAACTTTTCAATTTCGATGTATCAAAACTTCATGAAAACATCTTGTTGTCCAGATCCTGTTCTTAACATTGAAGAGGAAATCACTCTGGTTAGGTGAGTTATCAATGCAATTGGGCCTATATAAATTCAGTCATCGAGGTTTTGATATTGTGGATTTGTGAAAATTTTTAATTATAGCATTCGGATTTAGTTTCTGATCATTATTTTCTTCGGGCTAAATTTTTAGAATTTTAAAAAGAAAATTTTCAAAAATGCATTTCTATGTCATTCCTGTCTTCCTAGGTGGGTCTTCGAATGTGCCCATAAGGAATTTCCAAACCATAAAGAGCTTCAGACCAGTGTGAAGGAATTTCAAGAAAACGTTCGCCCAAATCCTTTTAAGGACAATACTCCTGGGAACAAATGATACAACTTCTTCTTAAAGAGGCACTCTGTAGTTTCCATCAGGACTCCTGAAAGTGTCACTGCTGCAAGCGTATGTGTGAGTCAGGAAGAAATAAGAGGATGGTTCACTGCTATGGAAAATCTTCTCAAGGAGGAAAATGTGTATAACATTCTGTCGTATCCTTATTGTATCTTCAATGGAGATGATACAAACTTTATGATTTGTTCCAAAAATGACGTTGTTCTAGTCCCAACAGGCTCCAAGAATGTGTACGAAGTAGAAACGTTCAGGGAAAAGGTTACATTAACTGCTATGCGTTTGTTCTCAGCTCCTGAGAAAACCTCTTCGCCAATGATATTAATCCCCTTCAGAGAATGCCCAATAATATATCCAACACTGTATCTGAAAAATGGGGCACAGGCCGTAGTGATAATGGATGTATGAACTGAAAAATATCCTTCGAATATATTTCTAATGTATTTTATCCATTCATCACTGAGAATTAAATCACACTTCTTGTTATTCATACTGACTTATCATGTCAGTGATCTATGTAAACAACTGAAGATAATCCTCATCTCTTTATATCCCAATACCACTAGAATTCTACAGCCTGCAGATGTTTCAGCTTTTACTCCTATGAAAAGCAATAATTGGAAAAAAAACTCTGATGGACTGGAAAAGGAGGCCTCTAGAAGAACTAATGACCAAAAAAAATGTTTGCACCCATTCTTCAACATTTTTTTAGAAAATATGGAACTTGAAAATACTGTTAAAAGGTTTCAGACCTCTATCAATGGTATCCTGATGCAATTGATTACAAAAATCTGTTTGGAAAAAATAAATAAAGATACTAGGTTTCCAAATGAAAACGAACATGAAGGTACTCAGATGTAGTATCTTCCTTATGATGACTTCGTAAGGATTTTTGCCCATGTAAGAATTCAAAAATTTCAAAATATTAACAACCCTGTTGAAAATGAAGATCTCGTGAAAGAATTCTTCGTTCTTTACAGACTACGGGAACATTATCAGATGAGCAATAATGCACAGGAGAGGAATGCTACAGAGACCAGCGCAAAATAGTATTGATGGCGAAACTTGTGATAACAGGTCTCTAACAGTAAATAGACCTGAGGAGCAATCTTATGATAACAGAACTTCCACCTTTGTAAATGACGAAATGAATCATGAACAACAATGTGTAAATGAAACTGTTCCTCAGTTAAATTCTACCTCCTACATTGAGGAGAAAGAAAATGAGATTATAAATTAATCTGTTAGTCAATGATCACTAAAGAAAACATGTGTGAAATATTATTGTAGCTGGAAACACCAAAACGAAAGGGAAAGAGGAAGATAAAAAGGGTACCATTTGTACTAACATCTGGGCAATGGAGAGAACTGCATGACCAGGAGAGACGAAAGGAAGATGCTTTGAAACAAAAAGAGAACCGTAAACTGGAAGGAGAAAAGAAAAGCTTGAAAAAAATCAGCAGAAACCGGACGAAAAATTTCAAAAGTGAACAAAAGATTAGAAAAGGGCGTACACACAGTATTCTCTACAGGCAGGGAAGAGGAACGAAATATTGGGATGTTTTTCAAATGCACAAGAGCTAAGAATGCAACACATGCAAGAGACTATATCATAGTCGATACATACCATATCATCACAGAAAACATATTCCAGACTATTCCGACAAAGATCTATTTCACTGTCATGAGTGTTTCACAGTTACAGACAGTAATACTGTTTCTGGGGATGAGATAAAATGTTTATGACTCAGAGTAGCTGAAACTTCATTTCAATAATAGCCTAATAATTTCATTATTATTACGTGTCACATTATTATAATGTAATTTAGTCGGAATATATCTAAAAATGGACATAAATGCAACCTTTTTACAGTAATAACTAGCAAAAAAAGGGACAAGTACTGGCAAAATGATGCCAATAACTGGCATATTTGATCCTAAATATTTAACAAGACATTGTTGCATTAATTGTGAAATAAAATATTATTTGACATTATCATAGCATTTGTCAATCTTTACTCTATTTATGAGAGTTTTTCTAAGTTGTAGTAACGAGCATTTTCTTAGAAGTTTAAGATTTCCTCTTGGAATGTCCTTAAAGTGCCAATAACTGGGTAGTTTACCCTATATATTCTAGGATAAATTCCGAAACTGTCAGGGTTAACACAATTATATTCTGGGCCAACAAATGAAATAACAATACGCCTACATAACCTCTTTGAAACTGGTGGCCTAAGAGCAAATATATAAATACTGTATATTGAATGTAATTTAATGTGTTATTATTATTATTATTATTATTATTATTATTATTATTATTATTATTATTATTAATGGGTTTTAAAGGGAGCGTCAGCGTCTATGGCTATTTGCACCCTTGAGCAAGAGTCAGTACAACAACTCATTTAAAAACTGGTAGACGTAAAAGCGACATCAATTATAATCTCGGTGTTAAAACCGGAAGGTACAAAAAATATACATATATATCGCCAGATGTAAAAAGTCTGGTGACCATAAATATTAATACATCATATGTAATCGAATATAAAGGTCGGAGTACAGGGCAGATAAAATGTAAATAGTGTGTCCCCTAGATGTAAAGAGTATAGGGGTCGATAAAAATTAAATGACGTTGTCAAGACCTGTACTGGATAAAAACTTTAAAACTGCGTTCACACGATTAAAATCGTTTCCAGGAGCGTCACGCCTATCGCATGTTGACGTCGAGAACGGTCGTATTTCCTACAGTGCAATAGCACATTTTCCACAGGAACTGGAACATGGCACGCGTCACACACCGGAGGAGGTTCACCATTTAAAAGATGGCCATGTGTAAAACGGCAGTGGCCAATCCTTAACCGCGTAACTAAAACTTCTTCGCGTCGTGACCTTGGCTGCAGCATCTATCTCCTCACTTCCTGGAATCCCAACATGGCCCGGGATCCACACTACTCCGACTTCGAAACCCGTCGACAGGAGTGAGTGGAAAAGAGCCTGGGTTCGTAGAATAAGGGGATCGTCAGAGTAGCAGGACTGTAGAGACTGAATGGAGCTTAAAGAATCGGAGCAGATAATATATCTGCCCTGAGGTTCCCTGGTTAAAAACAACAATGCCCGGTAGATAGCATATAACTCCGCACTAAAAACACTGGTATATGACGTCATCTTAAACTTGTACGTTTGACCGTTTGCGATGAAGAAGCAATCTACACAATCATTAACACGGGATCCGTCAGTAAAAATTAGGCTAAAATCTGGGAATTGTGATAGCAATTCATTAAAACGTTGTCGATAATTAAAAGAGGGTGCAAAGGATTTAAAACTTTGGCTCAGGCATAAATCAAATAGGGGAAGAATCATAATCCACTGCGGAGTGGGAGGGTGTTGAATTCCCGTAACTGTTGGGAATGTGATGTCCCGATCAGAGAGAATGTCACGAAACCGGACACCAGCTGAACGAAGACGCCGTGGGTTCTCTCTGTACCGGTAAGCAAACGAGGAGTAATGAAAGTTATCGAATGTATTGTGCTCAGGCTGTGTGAGCAGTTGTAACCCGTATGCGGACAACAAAATGTTTCGTCGCAGACACATACACAATTCCCCAGACTCGCAGTAGAGATTCTCTATCCGACTAGTTCGGAATGCTCCCGTTGCGAGTCTCAGACCTTGGTGATGTACTGCGTCTAATATTCGAAGTTTCGATTTTCTTGCCGATCCATAAATAAAACATCCATAATCAAGTCTTGAACGTATAAGTACACGATACAAGCTTAAAAAAAACTGTTCGGTCTGCACCCCAAACGTACCCCTGACAAGAGGCGAATTATATTTTAGGATTTTTCGCATCGCCGTCTTAAGTCGCGTATATGTGTCTCCCAAGATAGCTTATAATCAAAGATGAGTCCCAAATATTTCGCAGTGTCTGTATATCGTACATCCAATCCATCGCGACGTAGATCAGGGTGGGGATGTAATCCACGTTCATTATAGAAATGTATTCACTGGGTCTTCTGAGTGGAGAACTTGAAACCATTGCGACGAGACCAATCAGACAATACGTTGATGGCAAGTTGTATTTGTCGTCCGATAGATGGCAGATATCACGAACTGTAATACAAACTAAATTCATCAACGTATAACAGGGCCGATACTCGGTGGCCTATGCTGTCGGCAATACAATTAATCGCAATGGAAAAGAGAAGCACACTCAATACAGACCCCTGCGGAACGCCATTTTCTTGAAGATGAGCAGTAGAAAGTGTGGTACCTACGCGAACTCGGAAATACCGCTCCGCCATAAAGTTGGTAATAAAAGCTGGGAGACTACCACGATGACCCCAGTTGTGGAGAGTTCGAAGGATTCCATATCGCCAAGTGGTATCATAGGCCTTTTCCAGGTCAAAGAAGATGTTTCTTCTTCAGGAAAGCATCCCTAATGGCGCCTTCCTGCCGGGCTAGATTATCTATAGCAGATCTGTGCCTACGAAAACCACACTGAATCCTGGATAATCGTTTTTCCGATTCGAGTGCCCACAGAAGGCGTTTACTGATCATTTTCTCCATAACCTTACACACGCAACTCGTTAGAAAAATATGTCGGTAATTAATAGGTAACGATGGGTCCTTCCCCGTTTTTTGGACTGGAATTACTATGGCCAATCGCCAAGAAGAAGGAAAGGTCTCTTCAGTCCAAATTCTGTTATATATATATATATATATATATATATATATATATATATATATATATCTAAGAGGTAGGACTTACCATCTGGTGGTAAATTGCGTAATATTCGGTTATGGATATTGTCGGGACCTGGGGAGGTGTCAGGGGATTTCTCAAGTGCCGCCTGCAGTTCAGCGGACGTGAATGGTGCATTATATGATGTCATATTATTTGAGGTAAAACACAAATTTTGTTCTTCTGCAGCTTTTTGTGTGTTAAAAATTCTGGGTCATAATGTGCTGAGCTACTTACATGGACAAAAGAAGTAGCTAGTAGCTGAACTATTTCTACTGGATCTGTAGTTACTGTATATCTCCGATATTAAGAAGACCCGGAATAGCAGAACTACATTTCACCATTACGCGACGGACTTTGTCCCAGACTACCTTAGCTGGGACATTCTTCCTTAAAGATGACACATATTTTTTCCAGAACGTCTTTTCTGCGTCAGAGATAATACGACGTGCTCTAGCACGGAGACGTTTATATTGGACAAAATTATCTTGGGTTGGATGGCGTTCGCGGATAGCTTCCTTGCACGCTTCTGTCCACCAAGGCACAGGAATGCGTCTTGGTCTACAGGATGACCGGGGGATGTTCAATTCAGTAGCCTCTATCACCTACTTTGAGAAGTCCTCAACAATGGAATCCACAGTATCATATTCACGTTCAGTGAATCTCGAGGACTTCGAAAATCCAACCCAGTCCGCCTTCTTTATAACCCAGTTAGGAGAACGAGACTCCGCAGGACGTATTGCGGAAAGACGCACTCGAAGAGGGAAGTGGTCGCTACCATAAAGATCACGGATAACCGACCATTCCAATTGCGCAGACAAAACTGGGCTAGAAATGGAGAGGTCTATCACAGAGTATGTACCATGGGCCATCGATAGATGATTGGCCTCGCCTGTGTTAAGAACAATAAGATTCAGGCGGGTACAGACTTCTAATATTTTTCGTCCTCTGTCATCATCCGTATTCGAGCCCCAGTTATGGTGAGAAGCATTGAAATGTCCGACAAGAAGAAACGGGGCGGGCAATTGTGCGGCAATAATCTGCAAATATTGTTCTGTGAATGGTACATTGGGAGGAAAGTATATAGAAGCGACTGTAAAGGAGATAGATGGTAAGGTTACTCTGACAGCTGTAAATTGGGGATGGCTACGAATATCAATGGCAGAGGAATGTATATTAGGGTGGAATTAATTTCAGAGTTTAAATTCGGCAGGGCTCTCAAAAGTTGTCACTTAATGTCAAATGATCGTGTACGAAATTTTTTGGATTTATTTTAATATTTAGATGCGCCCCCCCCCCAGAGGCTTCGAAAATTTCCTTATAGTTAAAAATAAGAAAATGAGCTTTTGTTTCATTCTTATTACTTAATTGATTATATTATCTCATTTTCAGTTTGAGAGAGGATATGGATCACAGTCGTAGAGAGATACTGGAAAGGACTAAGGGTACCCCAAGTACAAGGAGCACAACAGAATGCCCAATATCTGACACTCTACCAAAAATATCAGAAAAGGCAAGACGATTCCAAGTGATGAGCGAGAGTTCATTGTTGACCAGAGAACCATGAGGAAAATGGTAATTGCTGATATTGACCTTAAAATGACCCAGAATATTAAGAAAAAGGGGGAACGAAAGGTAATGGAATAAAGGAAACTGGAGGTGTGTATCCGATAAGCATTGCATCTGAAAGCAGTTCAGGATTAGAGGATGGGGAAGGAAATAAAAGTAGAATTAAACCAATAACCAGAATAAAGAAAAATCAAATGAGATTGCATCTTCCAAAGATGGCAAGTCGTGGCCTTTCAGATCGAGCAGCTGCCTCTATTGCTAGTGGTCTTTTGCAAGACATTGGTGTTTGATATGATTCTGAAACAAGCGATCGTAGTAGCCTAAAGTACGCAGAGAAAGGAAGTTTTTTTATTTTAGTAGGTTATTTTACGACACTTTATCAACATCTCTGCTTATTTCACGCCTGAATGAGATTAAGGTGATAATGCCAGTGAAATGAATCCGGGATCCAACACCGAAAGTTACCCAGCATTTGCTCATATTGGGTTGAGGGAAAATTCCGGAAAAAACCTCAACTAGATAACTTGCCCCGTCCGGGAATCGAACCCAGGCCACCTGGTTTCGCGGCCAGACGCGCTAACCGTTACTCCACAGGTGTGGACAGAAAGGAAGAAGTTTAGACAGGAAGCTTTGGAAAGATTTGCTGAAAATTTCCGCCCTCTTAATGGATTGTACTTCGATAGAAGAAAAGATCTTAAAAAGTTCCAATAAAATTAAGAAGGGTTACAAGTTCCATGCATCTACTCAGTTGGAATATCATCACACACTTGCTCAAGAACCAGATTCAAGATACATAGGTCACATTACAATTCCAAGTGGTGAATCAGAAATTATCTTACAAGAGATGTTATCATTTTTCCATAAACAAAATATTTCCTTCTAAAACCTCAAAGCAATAGGATGTGATGGAACAAATGTGAACACTGGAGTCAAAGGTGGTGTCATACGTGTATTGGAAGTGCAATTAAATCGGCCTTTGCAATGGCTTTTTTGCCTTCTTCATACTAATAACCTGCCCTTAAGACAATTATTTCAGAGAATGAATGGTAACACAGTAAGCCCAACGTCTCTGCCTGGGCCAATTCGGAAAACAATAAAGAAATGTGAAGATCTTCCCCTTGTAGTTAGTTAGTTAGTTAGTGGGGTTTAAAAAGGGCGCGTCAGCATCTATGGCTATTTGCGCCCTTATCTAAAATGCTTTACAGAACAGAGACATAATACAATAATCAGAATGTTTAAAAGAACTAAAAAACGTTGTCACGTTCCCCTTGTAAAATATAATCCTATACAGGTGAAGAATTTCCCACACATAGCTGAAGTAGTAATATCTGATCTAAGTACAGACCAGAAACATTTGTATGATGTATGTTAAGTTGTATCAACTGGTGTCTGTGCCACAGATTTGTTACCACAGAAGCCAGGACCAGTCGTTCATTCCAGATGGTTGACTATGGCAAACTGGATATTGAGACTCTATATCAGTACAGCAAAACCTTGTGAGAAACGCATAATAACATATGTTATTAAAGTATATGCAACAGTCTGGTTTTCCATTAAAATGAAACCAAAGACAACAGAAGGTTCACGTCACCTCTGGAAATTGATAAATCTGTCTCAATATTTATCTAAAGAAACAAAGACCATTATTAATCCAGTTATTCAGAGAAATAGCTGAAAAGATTCTTTTATCGATGATAACTGATGAGAGAAGAGACATTCAGCAGCTAGCACTCAGAACAATTATAGCAGCAAGACATTTTCCGAATTATATTTCAAGGGAAAGAATGTTTCGTGTTCCAGAAGTGAATTTTTAAGCTAAGGATTACACTGAACTCATTCACTGGCAAGAAACACAGAGACACGAACCACCAGTAACAAAGAATGTAGAAGAAGAAATATTAGATGTAATTCATTCACGACAGGAGATGAACATTGACATACTCAAATTTTCATGTCACACTCGAGTGACTGAGATTTATGTTAACCTTATAACAGAAACATCCAAAAGTGTCTGTGGGGAAAACAGTCGACATGGTTTTGTTCTTGCTGGATTACAATCAAGGTCACTAATGAAACCATTCAATACAAAGTCTGAATATACGCCTTGAAATTTGGAAAATAAGTTGCAAAACATTACACAAATTGTATTACTAACTAAATAGGATATAATATATTCACATACACGTTTATAATATGCACGTTTGTCCAAGGGCTGTCATAAGTAAAAAATTATTTCATTAAAATTGAAGAATTCTTTATTAATTTTTTTGAAAAGTGAGTATTTTAGTAGTAATTACCTAAATTAGTAGTTGTAAGTGAAGTGTATGTATCAGACGTTTAAAATGACTTGAAATATGCTTTGAAATAGTAATTTGTAGATTATTATAAAAACAAGTTTTTCCGTTTGATGTTCCGATATTTGTTCTATACTTCACAGTGCTTGGGGCGCATCAAAGAATTGAGATAGAAACTTGAGATTTTGAATGAATAATAGCTATATCAATACACAACTTTTGCACACCCTGCCGATTTGAAATTCAACGAAAAAAATTTTCCCTATACTTTTCACTCCACTCTAATGTATATTGTCTCTAGACAGGATAGCACACACTTCATTAGCTCGTACACCGGCTAGATGATCATACCGGTAGACTTTGTAGTCCCGAAGACTCAGAGAATGTTCGGGCCGGGGTTGTGTTTCCTGAAGACAGACAAGTGAAGGTTGTTCATGATAGACCAGTTGCTGTAGTTCTGAATAGCGGCTGCGAACACCGTTCACGTTCCATTGTATTATATCTGTGACCATAACAGTTTCATGGTGGTTTCACATGGAATCGGTTCTTCTTCCTTTCTTTCACGCCACTCGGTTTTCCAGATTGCCTACTGATAGGCTGTGGCGAATCGCTCTACGTACGGCGGTCTCCAGATCGAGATCGAGATGTGTCCTCCGATCGGGTTGTGCGACGTCGAGACCTCCTGTCAGGTTTCGAGTCGCTTGTACTTGCCGCCTCTGGAAGAGGCTCACGGACATAGGGCCGGATGGTAAGAACACAGCTATCATCTGTCTGTGTCTGGGTGGCGCAATCGACAAATGTTTGTGTCGAGGATTCGACTTTTCCAGAAACTGTAGCGGCTGTGAGAGGTGGCGTTTGTGTCGATGCATCAGTACTTTGGATAGAGTTATTAATGACTGACACAAACGTTGGTTTGTTATTTGTCTTTTTGTCGTTGTAATATTTCTTCCGCGCCTCGAAAAAGGTAACATTTTGTTCCACACGAAGTTCCTGTATGTCTTTCTCCTCAGTATATATCGGGCAGACTTTTGAGTTTGATGCATGGTCCCCGTCACAATTGACACAATGATCGGCGTGAGAACATGGGGAATCACCATGATGAGAATCGCCACACTTTGCAGAAACGGCGGTATTTGTGCAACGCTTTTGCGTATGTCCGAACCGCTGGCAGCGGGAACATCGCATAGGGTTCGGCACATACGCACTGACAGGAACACGTTCATATCCGACGTAGATAAACTCTGGGAGAGACGGAACATCGAAGGTCAAGATAATTGTGCGCAGAGGGAACGTCTGTCCATCCTTCTTACCAATTAGTCGGTAAGCTTTGGAAACAGACTGTTCCGCTAACTCTAGTTGAATTTCTTCGTCAGATAAGCCATCTAGAGCTTCCGTACGAATGACTCCTCGTGTGCTGTTGAGTGAGAAGTGACGTTCAAACTTAATAGGATACCATC
Source organism: Periplaneta americana (assembly GCF_040183065.1). Classification (NCBI taxonomy): domain Eukaryota; kingdom Metazoa; phylum Arthropoda; class Insecta; order Blattodea; family Blattidae; genus Periplaneta; species Periplaneta americana. Next base: position 35,075,553 of record NC_091133.1, read on the forward strand.
CTAACAACTTCGCCTGTAATAGAGTCTCACACTGTTTTGCATATAATGTCTTTATGAGCAGACTTCCATTTCTGAGGCGAGTTGCATTCTTGACCTTTCCCATCAACTGATCGAGGGCGTGCTTGATGCAGAACGGGCTGATGTTTTTCATTGTCTCTTCGGTGCTGTCAAGAGTCATGTTAATATAACTCGCAGGCGGCACAACAATCTTTATTAAGTTGTGATTAATCATAATGGCATCAGCCACTCTCCGTTTCTTTGTATTATTCGTTTGTTGAGTTGAAGGAATGTTGGAGCGCGAGGACATTTTGAACTGGCGCCCCCTACGGAACCGTCGGCGTCAGCCTGCCACCGGGGGTGGGGCGAAAGAAAAAGACACCAAAATATTCTTCGCGGTCTGTGACGGCCGTGGGGAACCCCCCACAGCCCGATCCCAAGCAACCACTTCACGCAAGTTACCCTTCAAACTGGGCATTACATACTTAACGGAAAGTTCTACACCAGAGACGTGTTGCAGTTTTATGCCCCTACCACGGGAATAACTGCCCGTGGCTCCCCACTCTACACTGAACTCAACTGCCAGACTACTCGGCAAACTCACCCCATCCCCAAAGCCAGAGCAATCCGAGATTGCACGCAGCTTCAGGGGACTTGTGGTTGATTACATTGCGACACCCATCAATAGAGATAACACGTCGGAGCGATATATCCACCCCGGCGAGCAGAGTCGGTCACCGGGACGTCTAAATCGCCCCGGTCCCCCATTGGAGTTCTACGTGAGGTACTTGACCTCTGGTCCGGATTCGGCACCAAAACTTGCATATAGGGGCAGTATGCAGGGTCCACTATTGCTTCGTTGCTGGGCACCCTGTCGGGCCGCACAAGTTGGAAGTCGCGCTCGAAACCGTGGGACAGGACCACGGAGATAGGAAAGATCCCCGCTGGTGAGTCGAGAGTTATAAACCTAAGTACTTTAACTTAAGAATGAATATAATGAACTAGAAGAGGAAGAATAATATAGCCTTACCAGGCATTCTTAACAAATCCCATCATGTAGGCGGACGTGGCAAGAACAAAACAGCGGGGATGGAGAGGTGAAAATGGCTGTGATAATGTGGTAGGCGTTCCGCATGCAATGGTGGCCGGCAGAGAGAAATAGAGTGATGAAAAAGGGGAGAGAACGAAAAGGGGTGGTTGGTGATAAGACGAAAAATGGCCGAAAAGAAGAACACGAGAGCCACCATTGCAGGGCCTGGTCACCGACTTGGAGGAACCCACCTCGACCGGAATTTAATGTGATTATTCCCAATTTAATTTCCAGATTTCCAAATGAAACTTCAAAAAGAGTTTTAAGGGAAGCATGGATTAAGGCCGTAAGAAGAGAAGGATGACAGCCAACGAAATATTCAGGAGTCTGCTCCCAGAATTTTCGTCCTGAAGGTATGGACTACACAGGACAAATTCGACGGCTGAGAGATGGAGTAATTCCTTCAGTGTTTCTGTCATTTCCGAAATACTTGCAAAGTGTCCCAAAACTTTCTCGAAAACTTACAAAATATTGTGCACATTCAACCAATACAACGGCAGAAAGACCTAATACAATTAGGGATGATTCTAATGAATCATTACTACACAATACACATTTGGAGCAAACAGTGCAGATTTCAGATAATTGTCACAATGATATGTTGAATAACAATGACCTCACACCTCGTAAAAGAATGTTGGAACATAAATGAAACGAATGTAATAAAAATTTCATTAGTGCTAAGAAAAAAATTAAGGTGTTGCAACAGAAAGTGAGGAGGCAGAATAATAAAATTAAAAGTAATAGTGAAATAATTGCTTATCTAGTGGAGAAGAAACTTCTAACAGAAAGTGCAGTAGACTTCTTAGAAAAACGTTTATCACCTGGTGCTTACAGTCTTGTGAAGAGAGCAGTTCAAGAACATGATAATCAAAGTAATGCAAGTAATGTGTATGATGTTGACTTGCGTTCATTTGCATTAACTTTACATTATTACCCGCCTAAAGCTTATGAATATGTTGGGTCTACCTTCAATACCTACATGACCAGGAATCCACACTATTCCAATCTCATAATCAGAGGTAAGGAGAGTGTGGAGCAGCTCCTGAATTCGTGGCACAAGCGGATCATCGCAATTAAAAACTGCAAGGACTGAATGGCACTTAAAGAGTCGGAACAGATGAGAAATCTGCCCCGTGGTTGCCTAATTAAAACCAATAAGGCTCTGTAAAATGCGTAGAGTTCAGCAGTGAAAACAACAGTATATTGGCTTAGTCCGTATTTAAAAATCTCTCCATTTGATTGTTCAACCTACACAATCATTTATCCGGGATCCGTCAGTAAAAACTTATGAATAATTTCGATATCGTGATAAAAGGTCAATAAAACGAAGTCTCTAAACAAAAGCTGGTGTAAAATTCTTAAAACATCGGCTCAGACTTACATCAAACATGGGACGTCGCATAATTCACGGTGAGTGGTGGTATACTCCAGTGTGCGAACTGATGGTAGATGGACAACGAGCTCAGAGAGGAGTTCACGAAACCGGACACCTGCTGGACGAAGTCTCCGTGGATTTTCACTGTATCGGCCTAAAGAGACGAATGATGGAAAGAGTCGTAAGAATTGTGCTCAGGCTGCGAGCGGAGCTTAACCACGTATGACCATAACAGGACATTCCATCGCAGATACAGTGATGGTTCCCCCGCTTCACAATACAGGCTCTCTATCCGGCTCGTTCGGAAGGCCCCTGTAGCGAGTCGTATCCCATGATAATCGATAGTGCCTAAGAGACGTACCTTCGATTTATTTGCTGAGCCATAAATAAAACACCCATAATCCAGGTTTTAACGGATAAGGACACGATAAAGACGTAAAAGCACTATGCGGTCAGCACCCCAGCGAACCCCTTATAAAAGGCGTAAAATATTTAGGGACCTTTCACAACGCCTTCTTAAATCACGCATATGCGCATCCCACGTTAATTTATAATCAAAGATAAGGCCCAAAAATCTCGCAGTGTCTGTATATTGCAACTCCACTCCATTAAGACGCAGTTCAGGATGTGGATGTAGTCCACGTTGGTTGTAAAAGTAGACACACTTCTTCTTCTGAGTGGAGAATTTAAACCCATTGCGAAGAGCCCACTCTGATAATACGTTGATGACCAGTTGCAACTGTCGACCGATGGATGGAAGATATCGGGAGCTGTAAAGGTAGAAACACATTATTGCCACGGCACGGCACGAAATGTGATTTCCTGTGCTGTCACGTTCTGCATTCAATGTGTGGTATTCGTTTTCTCCATTTATTTACGTTGCTTAGAATCACACTATTCCCACGCCACGGACGCCACGTCCTCTCCTGTGTAGCACTCGTGCCATCACGTTTAGATTTTCTGTCCCACCGGACATTGTTGGACGGTGGAGAGCACGTGCAGGTTCATTATGGAGGAATATATCATTGAAAAAGTAAGGCAATATGAATTTATGTATGATTTTAAGTCATCCAATTACAGAGACTTAAACATGAGAAAAGAAGCTTGGGAGCAAATAGGAAGAGAGATGAATATGAGCTGTGAGTACTGTATGTTAACTTATTTCCAAGAGCTATTCCATCTCAAATCGTCCGAAATATAGAGAAAATTGACCTTAAAATTTCTAAATACAATGAAACTTTTTTTTGTACGTAGAGAACAGTGATACAATGAGTATAAAAAATGTGAGGTTTTTTACTGATCGATTTAATATGGAATAGCCCATAAGGAAATCATCGATTCAACTTAACTTCATTTTTGCTACTATTTTTTTATTATTATTATTATTATTATTATTATTATTATTATTATTATTATTATTATAGGAGGTAAATCATTGTAGATGCGACCATACACATAAAAGTGCATATTAACAATGACTACAACAGCTGTACTGTGACTACAACAGCTGTGTTGTAGATATTAATCTTAATTTTGCGATCTACCTCGATGAACAACATTTAATTGCCAAGGCACTGAGCCTAGAGAATTAAAATATTCCTTGAAGTTTTCTTGCACTTGAAAAGAATTGGGTTTACTGTTTCTTCTCAAGTGGCCTAGGCTTCTTAGGGCACAGGTTGGTAGTGAAAGTGCTTGCACATCAGGCTCAAACATATTGTATTTACATAGCATATTATGCAGGCAGCATGACGCAAGTACAATTCTATCGACCATGTTCGGTTGTACCTCCATATATCTTCGAAAAATTATCCAACGAGCAGTCAAAATTCCGAATGCATTCTCGACCACATTTCTCGCTCGGGAAAGTCTATAGTTGAAAATCTTTTTTGTTCCGTGTCCATCTAAATGGTGCCTGCCATATGGACGCAGAAGATATATTTTTAGTGGAAATGCTTCATCCCCAACAATTATGTGTGGTTGTGGCTCCCCATTTTCAACTAATGGAGCATTTTGTGGCAAATTTAAACTATTAGATTCCAGTTTTTTCCCAAAGCGTGAATTAAGAAAAACACACCCATCAATGTTTCTGCCGTAAGAGCCTACATCAATTGCAATAAATGTATAATCTGCATCACCCAGAGCATTTTCGATGTCTTCTTCAAACTCTGAAGAACTACTAACCCATTCACCTTCCATCTCTGCTACAGAAGAAAATAGCGACTGAACAGATTGTAAGTTTAGTGTAAAGTGACATGGCGTGGCGATAATGTGCACACAACGCGACACAGCTCGTGCCTTCCAACTTATATGATCTCACAGGAGAACACATGCCGTGGCAATAATGTGTTTCCGGCTTAAGAGATAAGATACTCGACCGCCCATACAGTGGGCAATTCGATTGATTGCAATGCAGAAAAGAAGAACGCTTAATACGGGCCCCTGCGGAACGCCATTTTCTTGGAGATGTTCGTTAGAAAGTGTGGTGCCTACTCGGACTCGGAAATACCGCTCTGCCATGAACTTCCCAATAAATGTTTGTAGACTGCCACTAAGTCCCCAATCATGCAGAGATCGCAGAATTCCATAACGCCATGTGGTATCGTAAGCCTTTTCTACATGAAAGAAGACCGCCACAAGATGTTCCTTCTTGAGGAAAGCATCTCTAATGGCGGTCTCTAGCCGAACAAGATGGTTTGCGGCTGATCTGTGCTTACGAAAACCACATTGGATATTAGATAATCGTTTTTCCGATTCGAGTACCCACATCAGGGGTTTGCTTATCATTCGTTCCATAACCTTGCATACACAGCTGGTAAGAGAAATTGGTCTGTAGCTTCCAGACAAAGAAGGATCTTTTCCGGTTTCTGGACGGGGATAACTATGGCGGAACGCCAAGAAGATGGAAATATTCCCTCAGTCCAAATTCTGTTGTACATTGTCAACAGGAAGTTTTTACCAGCTGGTGGTAGATAGCGAAGCATACGGTTATGGATGTTATCAGGGCCAGGGGAGGTGTCAGGGGATGTGTCTAGTATCGCCTCCAGCTCCTCGGATGTGAACGATGTATTATAATGTTCTGTGTTATCAGATGTAAAGTTCAGGTTTCGCAATTCTGCAGCATCTTTGATTTTTAAAAATTCTGGGTCATAATTTCTCGAGCTCCTTATCTCTGCAAATATATTGGCAAATATTTCAACAATTTCTACGGGACTGGTGGTCATGACGCCGTTATTCAGAAGACCCGGAATTACAGAACTACATTTCCCCATTATTCGACAGACTTTTTTCGCATACGATGTTAACAGAGACGTTCTTTTTTAATGAATTGACGTGGCTTGTTTAGGACGTCTTTTTAGGACAGCACACAGTGCGACGAGCCTTGGTTCGAAGACGTTTAAACTGGACAAAATTTTCTTCGGTCGGATGGTGTTCAAATTGACGTAAAGCACGCCTGCGCCTGCGGCATTATCATCGAATGATATGGACCCCGAGAATCCGACCCAGTCCGCCTTTTTAATAACCCAGTTTGGAGAGCGAGATTCCGCAGGACATAGAGCGGAAAGACGCATTCGGATAGGGTTGTGGTCACTACCATGTAGGTCATGTATCACAGATCATTCCAAATGCGTGGACAAAACTGGGCTACAAATGGAGATATCTATCATAGAGAAAGTACCGTAAGCCAAAGATAGATGGGTTGCTTCCCCCGAATTCAGAGTAACAAGATTGAAACGGGTACATACCTCTGCTATTTTATTTCCTCTGTCATCATCAGAATTGGAGCCCCAAGAGTGGTGGGATCAATTGAAATCCCCCACTAAGAGACATGGAGCAGATACCTGCGTCAGAATATTTTCTATTTCATTTACTGTGAAAGGTGTATTAGGGGGTAAATATACACAATTATAGAAAACTGAATGTTGGGTAAGGTTATTGTGGCAGCTATGCACTGGTGAGGAGTGGTAATATTGATGACAGAGGAAAAATACTTTGGCGGAGTAGGAGAGCACAACCTCCGTTAGTATGGATACCGGCAAGATGGTCATACCGGTGAAGATAGTATCCCGAGATATTCAAGTTTTCAGGTCGGAGGTGTCTCCTGAAGACATAAAATAGCAGGGTTCTCTCCATAGATTAACTGTTGTAGTTCTACGTATCTGCTGCGTACACCGTTCACGTTCCATTGTATAATATCAGTCATCTCGAGGAGCTATATCATGATGGTGGCTTTACTAGAGATTTTCTTTTCTGCTCTTTTCTATGACTTTGTGCCTTAGACTGCGACTGCTTATTTTTCGATTGTGGTGACTCGCTTTCAGCACTTCGCCCTCCTGATCCAAATCTCGATCGAGTACGAGATCGACAGCGGGTTGTAGATTTCTCATCTCGACGAGGAGTGCGACGTCGTCACGTCCTCACAGGCACCGAACCTATCTGGGATGTCACAGTGACTATCTTTTTTGACTTATAAGGCCTGATTCCAAGACCACAGCTGTTGTCCTAGTCCTCATTCTGAGTGGCCGCGTCAACAAATGTCTGGGTTGCTGTCTCTGTTCACTTCCCAGGTAGATCTTCAAAAGGTGGCGTTAGAGTTCCCATATTTATGCCCTCCGTTGCTTTCTGCAATACTGAAGAATACGATTTTTCTCGGTGTTTCTTTTCGTCTTCAAGAATAAGTTTACGCGCCTAGAAGAAGGTAATATTGCCTCTTACCCGAAGTTCTTGAATTGCCATCTCTGTGATATATTTCGGGCAGTCTTTAGAATTTGAGCTATGGTCCTCATCATAATTGACACAGTGTACGGCGTTGGGAAATGGGGAATCCCCATGGTCACCACTGCCGCACTTCGCACATATGATGTTGTTCGTGCACCGTTTCTGCGTATGTCCAAACATTTGGCACCTAAAGCACTGCATTGGGTTCGGCACATACGCTCGGACAGGGACGCACTCATAGCCGACAAATATATACTCCGGTAGGACAGATGTTTCAAAGGTCAAGAACACAGTGCTGAGGGGATAAGTCCGTCCGTCCCGCTTACGTAACAAACGATAAGCCTTGGACACGGACTCTTCCGCGAGCTCTTGTTGTATCTCGTCGTCAGACAAGCCGTCCAGAGCATCTGTGTGTACCACTCCCCGCGTGGTATTCAGCGAGAAGTGTCTTTCTACCTTTATAGGTTAAGACCCCAGCAACTTCGCCTTCAGCAGCTTCTCACTTTGTTTGGGAGACAATGTCTCAACCAGTAAACTGCCGTTGCAGAGTCTATTTGCGTTCTTGACTTTCCCACAAGATTGTCGAATGCGCGTCTCACATAGAAAGGGCTAAAATTCTTCATTGTTTTTTCTGTTCGCTCTAGTGTGATACTAATGAATTTCGGAGGCGGCAATTTTACGTTTACCTTTGCATTGTCCGTGTCCATAGCAATATTTTTTTCTTCACCACCTGTCGTTGTGTTAGGTCTCTGATCTTGTTTTCTTTGCTTCGGAGGAGAAGCGGATGAGCGCGTAGAGGCCATTTTGAAACTGCCCCCCCCTAAGGAACCGTCGGCGTCAGCCTGACACCGGGGGGGGTAGAAGAAAAGGACACATAAAAATTCTTCTCGGTCTGTGCCGGCCATGGGAACATCCCCACAGCCCGATCCCAGCAACCCACTTCACGCAAGTGACTCTTCAAACTGAGCATTAGACACCTAACGGCAAGTCGTACACCATAGGCGATACGCAATTTTATGCCCCTACCACGGGAATAACCGCCCGTGGCTCCCCACTCCATACTGAACAACCCCAGGACTATCAGCTTCCACAACCCGACTCATAAAAAGCTCACCCGACCATCACAAGCGGAATAATCCGAGACCGCAAAGCTTCAGGGGACTTGTGGTTGATTACATCGCGCAACCCTTTCGTCAGCGGTAACACGTCGGAGCGATATATCCGCACCAGCGAGCAGATTCGGTCACTGGGGCGTCTAAATCGCCCCAGGCCCCCATTGGGGCTCTACGTGAGTGTACATGACTACTGGTCCGGGCTCCGCACCTAGACTTGCATATAGGGGCAATGTGAAGGGTCCACTATTTCTTCGTTGCTGGGCGCCCTGTCGGGCCACACAAGTCGGAAGTCGCGCTTGAAACCGTGGGACAGGACCACGGAGATAGGAAAGATCCCCGCTGGTGAGACGGGAGTTATAAGCCTAAGGAACTTAACCTAATAATAGATATAAAAACTAGAAGGGGAAGAAGAATGAAGCCTCATCAGGCATTCTTAACAAATCCCGTCATGGTGGCGGACGTGGCAAAAACTTACAGCGGGGATGAAGAGGCGAAAATGGCTGTGATAATGTGGTGGGCGTTCCGCATGCAATGGTGGCCGGCGGAGAGAAATAGAATGATGAAAAAGAAGAGAGAACGAAGAGGGGTGGTTGGTGATAAGACGAAAAATGGCCGAAAAGAAGAGCACGAGAGCCACCATTGCACCCCCCGGTCACCAACTTGGAGGAACCCACCTCGACCGGTGAAAGTTAAGGATGCGAAGTTAAGAGATATTGTTCCTAGTGTTTGGATTTCAGTAGTTGATATGAGTCTAAGAGAACATATAGAATTTGATGGGGTTAAAGTAATTAGATATGTTGATATAGGAACAGAAATTTAAGATGACAGTTTGCCAACAACAAAAATGGCATGTATTGTTATGTGTACTTGTGTTAATATATCATGGAAAATTCCATGTGAATACTTCTTTATACATTGTCTCTTTGGTAATGAACGAGCCAATATTATTACACGTGCTATTGAAACGTTGAGTGAGTTGGGAGTAGATATTGTAGCTGTTACATTTGATGAGGCACTTAGTATTGTTGCAATGGCAAATGCTTTGGGCGCAAATTTGAAAGATGTACCAGTAAGCAATCCTAAAGTTAGCTTTTCACATCCATGTAAACAGGTTATATTGGATGCATGTCATATGCTAAAGCTTATACGCAATTGCCTTGAGCAAACAAAAAAAATAATTTATGCCAATAGTAAATCCATAAAATGGGCGTATATTGATGCTTTGTCTGACTTACAGTGTAATGAGGGCTTACATCTAGCCAATAAATTAAGTAGTAAGCATGTTAATTGGCAGCAAAAGAAAATGAAGGTTAGGCTCGCAGCAGAAACTTTGAGTAGATCTGTTGCTAATGCAATTGAATATTGTGGTAAAATACTAAAACTTGAACAGTTTGAGGGCTGTGAAGAAACTGTAGATTCATTGTTTATATCGATAAGTTATTGCATTTGATATTCTAAATTCATCTAGTTGCTTTGGTAGGGACTCAAAAGCTCCACTCAGGAACTCAAATGAGAGAATATGGAGGCTTTTCACTGCTGAAGTAATATCGTACCTAGATTCTTTGTCTACAGTCCATGAGCCAATCTGTTCTTCACTGCAATAGAAAAATGGGTTTCTTTGGCTTCAAGGTATCTCTACTCAGTGTTAAAAATATTTTTGATAAGTACATTTCTAATGATGATGCAAGATACTTACAAACTGAGCCAAGATCATCTTGAATTGTTTTTTGGTTTAATTCAGGGCTGGGCGTCGAGAGCGGATCCAGACTCTAAACGGGGACGCTTAATATTCATTCGTCACTGAATCAACGCTGCGCGGTGTTCGGCGGTGAAGAAAGGGGATGAAGAGAAATCATATGACTCCCAGTGAGAGAGTAGAATCTGCTCTTGCTGCCCAGCCCTGGTTTAATTAAACAGCGAGGTGGATGGAATAATAATCCTACCTGCCGTCAGTTCAAATCTGCCTTCAAAAGATTAATAATTAGGAATGAAAAAAAAAAAAGACAGCAAGTCTGGTAATTGTGTAAACCAGAGTGAAGTTAATATAGGCTATTGCATTTAAGTAGCATCTCTACTGCTAGGGGCCGTCAGTTCATTGAAACAGATAAAACACCAGTAACATCAGTATTCAATAATGACCATGATTACATTCCTTGTGTGGCTTCTCTGTCATTGCTGAAAATGTAATTGAGTACATCGCAGGGTATGTTCTTAAAGGTGTACTTAGAGTTCTCCTTTGTGAACCATGTAAAAATGCCTTGGTCGCTAACAAATTGTGGAATTTTGTTAAATTTAACTCTTGATGTCCCAATGTCACCTACAGGTAGCTCTATAACAAGATGTCCAAAATTACCAAAATATATTTAAACATAAATTGCCGTCGACAATACCTTAATAGACATCTGGTAACTGAATTTCAAACATTTTTGGCGACTAGCTCGTAAATCTGCAGCAGTAGAGAAGAAAACACCAGCGTGGATGCAAAAGAATCTCAACTTTGTGCGCACTTCACATATGGCTTCTGAAAATAGAACTAAGAGTTAAGTAGTTTTATTTTTGTTTCGATATATACATTACTAAACTACTGATATTTTCATAAACAAGTAAAAATGGTGCATATAGTCTATAAAGGGACTGCAAAGTGTCATGGCACCTTCAGGTGACATTGGTCAGATACATTAAACGTCCGATCTCATTATATTAGTATAGTTATGTTACTAATTTTTCTTCTATAGTCTGACTGTGTATGAAATACTGGAGATGATGGACGAAGATACAGTTGGAGCATCGTCTGTAAGTGATATTACCATATTTTCAGCGGCTGATGGACCAGTTTTCAATGAGGAAAGTGGTGACGAAACAATCAGTGACATCAACCATCTTCCAGGAAGAATACTCAGATATACATTTGAAGTCAACGTTACTTCTGCCAATGACGTACTAATAGATAATGATGAAGGAAATAACCCGAGACCATCAACAATTGACGAGATAACAATGTCCATTTCTTATATTGAGTAAATAAACACTCAAGTTTCAACAGACAAAAACAAACTACCGAATTCAGATCTGAATATACATGGAAGAAATAATTATGGTTTACGAAAGAACACAGTGTTATTCTAACATTTCTCGCGATGAAAGGCAATCTATTTCTAGTACTGTATTAGTCAGACTTCAGCAGAGAAAAAAAAAACAAAATAATCTACTTCTAATATTTACTTTCGTAATAAAGAGTGGTCTGACAAAGAAGAAATCTTTACTTGTAAATCTGGAAGAGGCGACGTAGATGAAATATTTACTCGTACAGATTATAATGAATCAAACCTTACTCCTGTCTAATGTTTCGAGCTCCTGTTCAGTGAAGAAATACTCGCTGTCATGTGTGAAATGTCAAAATTGTATGTCCTCCAATGGAATCATTCTATTGAATTGGACAAAAATGATATAAAAAGTTTTCATTGCCATTTTCTTATTGACGGTCGACATGTCTCCCCAAAGTATAACAATGTTTTGCGAAACAAAATCAGATGTACACAATGAACTTGTATCCAATACCATGAGGAGAAGTAGGTTTACAGAAATCCATAAATATTTACATCTTTCGGACAATTTCAATCTTCCTCCCAATGATGAATTTGGTAAAGTCCAAAGTCGAGATTCTAAATCATAATTTTGGCCAACAGTTTGAAAAGGTATGGTCGAGTCACAAATCTATTCATGAAACAATGGTTCCCTATTATGGGAGACATAGTACCAATCAGCTTATTCCTGGAAAGCCATTTCGTTTTGGATATAAACAGAAGAGTCCACTGCAAGAATGATGGTTGTCTGTGAGATGTAGTTTTCCAGGAAATGAAGTTATAAAAGCAAAGACTCATTACTACTATAAGAAGCATTTTAATTATTAGGTAGTTGACCCATTATTTTTGTGCATTATTACGGATTATACAAACAAAACATCAAATAAATCCAGCAAGATTTCCAATTACTACAGTAATATTACTAACTTAAATGCAAAGTCTAAAGCGTAAGAATGCTGAATGTCACATATCATTTGTATGATCTGCCATATTAATTCATGCTGTACTAATGTACCGGTAAGGTTAATGAATAATCAACTCCAAATATTTCATGAATCATTAATATCATCACTAGTTTTAGCCTGAAATATTTAATACATTATCTTAAGGGACAATGGGACTGTATTTGACATTTTCTATAGTTTTGGTTCAATTGTTTTCGAATTTTGTGGGTTGGTTCTATGTATGTATATATATATATATATATATGTATATATATGTATATATATATATATATATACATATTTGTACCAAATTCCAACAAATTTTACGTATTAGTTCCTTCAATATTAATTATTTTCTCATTTTATGAAACTTAATCATGCGTAAATCAAAGTGCCCCTTGCGGGACTATAACTGAAATTATGTTTTAAAAATGTTTGTCAAGGATTTACATTCCATAATTAATAAAACTATGCAATCATTTTAAAATTTGAGCACTGGTGAAGAACATAAACATTTTGTTAGGAATGTAATAATGATTACAGTCACGTGTTAATAGAACTAAGGTATTCTTAAACTTAGTTCTATTAACATGTGAAAGTAATCATTATTGCATTCCTAAGTGATATAGTGTTAAAAGTTGTGTAATCAATATGTATAAAAATTTGCATTTGGGACATTTTTTTTTCGTCATCAGTTCTTTTTAAGTTAAAATTAATTACACGAGAAGTATTTAATCAAGAGCCAATTCCATTGACAGTTTTGTGTATTGAGAGTATTCATCCAAAATTGCAAGTAAATTGGAGCAAATGTAAACTGCGAGGGTCCATTTGTATGATGAAAAATGCCGTTTTCAGAAAATGTAATTTATTTTAAAATGTTGATTTTTTTCATATTCATTGTTTCAGAACTCCCCAGCACTTTTCCCTTCCTTCCTTCCTTCCTTCTTCTCGGCTTCCTCCTTTGTCGTTTTCGACATCCTCGCCATCCTCTTGGAATCAGTATATGACGTCTTAGTCTCATACAGCGTCCTCTTGTTTCGTCTCGCTGCAATCTCTTGTGTTCCTCTTGGAAGATCCTCCTGCCTTGCGGTGTTGCATGGCACTGCATCCGATATTGCACTCTCCAACAACATTGCAGTTGCTATGTCCAGCCTCTTTTAGAAAACAAAATTTTTCTAAGGACATTTTCGCCATATTGAAGCGTGCAAACTTTCATTTTCATTTTGGGTTGATTACGGTGATATTAGTTCCTACAAACATCAAAATATGACAGAAGAGACATGCTTTGCAATATCTACAGCGAAAACTGAGGGAAACTTGAATATGAGGGTCGAAAAGTAAAGAGATTACTTACAATTGAGGGAAAGTGGACGTTGCATGTTTTAGACCCCTTAACACAGCATTTTAAAATGGCCGACACATTTAAAAAATGGCGGATAAAGGCAAAATATAGAAGAAAAGCGTTGGCAAGTCACCATTCATGTAAAAACAAAAAAATTGAAAATGTTTACCATTTTGGTAAAAAATTCAGTCCTAATGTTCCTTAACAAAACAATAAGTTAGTTCATTCCTTGTCAAATTTGGATTCCGCCTGGCATTTTGTCTTCTCATTTATATTCAAGTTTGCTGTGAAAATTTGTACATTTGGCCCACAAAATTGCACGAGGTGTTGAAGATCTTTATATTTTCTTGACTGACTATCATCATTCTTTTCGTGTAGTCGAACGACATCCAGCGTTTTTGTCGTGTATAGCATTTCTTCCATTGCCTGTTACTCACAGACTAGCAGCATTCTTGCCTTCACATAATTACTAAATAATTATATGTCATCTAATGTATATGATGTTATCATTAACTTATTTTCGATTTAAAAAAGTGACAAGCATCATTCTTGCAGTGGACTCTTCAACTATGGACAGCAGCTACACGTCTTCGCTATCTCGCTGCGTTTGAACCATACCAAGGAGCTAAACAGGCCAAGCAGAATATGGGTTAGTAGCTGCTGTTGTGTTGGAACTTGAAAGCAAAATAACCGCCAACTTTTTCACCTTAGTTTTTACTTTGACAATTTCTTCATAAGTCTCAATTTGTTCTCACTTCTTACTGAACACAATTGGAGGAACAGGAACTATTAGAGAAAAACCCATGGGGAAGTGTGTGGTTGAAAAATGATGCTAAGCACATGAAAAAGCGCAATCGTGGTGCAATATCTTTCGCTGTGACACAGGATGATGCTGTTGTTCGATGGCATGATAATAATATTGTCACTCTTGCTTCAAACTGACACAATGTAACTCCAATTTTGAAAGCAGATCGAGTCAGTGTTATTGCAGGGAAACGAAACAAAATGCAAGTGGATTGCCCTTCGGTTATTGAATAGTACATCAAATACATGGAGTAGTAGATAGATTTGACGAAAATGTTCATTCTTTGAAAGTGAGCTTTCATGGAACGATATGGTGGTACTCAATTTTGTATTTGATCTCGATGCAGCCTGTCATAATGCGTGGTTAGTATCAAAAAGAGATGCAATACAAAAAGACTTGACATATTGTGAATTCCGGCGAAATATCGTGCAAGTATGTTGTGGTCTCTATAGGAAAGATTCATAAAGACATCCAGCCAGCGATTCAGTCTCATCCAGTAGTATTATTACATATATGCTATTTTAAATATTCTCTACTGAATAAAATATGATATTGCAGTCATAAATGTGACAATAAGATTTATTGCCCAATGTCACCTACAGGTGACACCCCTACAGTCCGTTTTAAATATGATTTTCCATGAATTCTCAATAAACAAGCCTACGTTATAATTAACATTATTTAGTCATTTATAAATAATTTGTATATCTGTAATGAGTTTGGACTAAGACGGGGATGAGGGAGGGCTTAACAATCCATCTCCAGATGTTGTAAAAATATGTAAATTGACTGAAAGGTTATTCAGAGAAAGTATGTCATCAAATTTAAACATTTTGATTCAGACAAACATTTCCATGCGTATAGCAAATCAAGTAATGGATCTTGGCATTTTTGACTCACTAAAAGAGCATGTATTAGATCTGGATCCATGTAATACACATGTAAATAACCTTGTTAAAGTCCTATCCAGCAGTTATCTGAAAATTCGCATTCATCATTGTGCTCGTGAACAAAACAGATGTAATACTGAGCACAGATCAACTTATAATAGGTTAGCTATATTTAAACATTTGTGATAACTAAGAAATTGTACACTGGTCATAATAAATAAGAGCATCATTACATTGCATTGTGAAATTTAATTTTGAATTAAAACTGTTTCAAAGGGTATAAACTGTATTGTGTTTCATTGCCATGCCTACTTTCTTTCTTCTCACACAAAGCATCGTAATCTAGGTGATCGCAATATGGCGGCGAAGTGTACTCTTTGGCTTCAGTCCCTCCTCTACCGTTGCCGATCTAAGTACAGTACTATATATCTGTGCCTAATACATAAGTAATTGCAGTGCATTATTTTTATTATTATATTTATAATTATTAAAAATCGTTTATTCCTTTCATTTAATATGTAATTAATATATTTTCTGAAGAAAAATCTTGTATGATTTAGTGCTTTCTTAATGAACAAAATTGTATAATATTCTTTATTTCTGCTCCTTGTATCCTTCCTGCTATAAAAAAGAAGACGATGAGCTATAGCTTATAAAAAAGTAGGTCTATTTCGAAAAAAACATAAACCAAATTAATGGTTCACTAGTAATGGGCTTAAACTAAATACTGATAAAACCATTACAATTCCGTTTCAAAACCAGTGAAAAACTAATAGCAATAAAATATTAAAATTTTATTTTGACACTGCCATCCTTTATTTCTCCTACTTGTATCCTTCAACTATAGAAGAAGACGATGAGCAGTAGCTTAGCTATAAAAAGTAGATTTGTATTTTGAATTAATTTTTGTATGTATTCCAATAAGTCATGTAATAATGAAAAACATAAAAGTGAAGTTTGATATTTCCGTCTTTGACTTATTTATTAAGGGGAGGTGGTACACCCTATCTCCGCAATGTTAAATTTGCTATCTTTATTTTGGATTTTCTCTAAAACTACCAATCCTAGGGCGATGAAATTTGGTACACTTATATAATGATGGTTTCTGTATTGACTGACATTTTTGTAAACGGATCAGGACACATACACATTATATTTTAACGTGCCATGGTGTACCACCTGCCCTTAAAATATCAACAAAGTTATTTTTGCTAATACATCTTATTACACGTGAACATTTACGCCCCTTGTTATGAGCATCATCAGACAACTGTGTAGATATCTGTATATATGGTGAATAAATCAATTAAACCTACATATTGCAAGAGTTTAACCAAATTTTACAAACTTTAACATTTAAAAACATTTTAAAAACTTTTTAAAAAGCTTTCGAATTGAAAAGTAAAGATAATTAATTAACAAAATTACGTATAAAATTGTTTTAAAATATGTATATTTAATAATATCATACTAAAATTGTCTATGGCAGATAATAAATTTTACGAAAAACATGTTTCGCTATGTTATGGGTATGTTATTAAATGTGTATTTTGCGCAGTGATTAATGTGGAACAACCTGTAGGTGGTCACTTGTTTGGGAATGTGGAAAAAAATTAAATATGCATACTTTCACAAAATGTACAAGAAATGTCTGCAAAAGAATTCTGCAATTACGTATTTAGAAAAACCAGTGACGGAGAATATAAGTAAACTGCTAGAATGGTGCACTAAACGTGAATGGAAGGACACAGTATAAAGTAACAAAGAATAACGTGTAACGAATTATAAAAAAGTATGAAATAAATAAATTGACATTATGAGTGCAGTACGATTGCTAAAATAGTGATAGCTATGCAACTGCAACCTATATGTGCATGACAATGTTTGAAGAAATGAGGAATCGAAAATAAAATTTCTTAAATTAATGCATGCCATAAATGAGATAATATGTAATTTTGTAGATTAAGTGTTGTTTGAGCAGATAAAGAACAAGTGATACTATACATAAGATCGTATGTTAATAATTATGGTGCTAGGACCGTGAATAGAAACTTAACGTGGTAATTGAGAAATTATCAAACAAACTTTTAAATATTAATATGTACCATTATTTCACTCATAGAATTAAAGTGGATAGTATGAACATTCTTGAATTATGAATCTATTTCATAAAATAGATGACATAGGATTATGTTGTGGGGCATTGTAATATGGTAGACAATCGTAGAATTTTCTCAAATTATGACCAATAAATGATACTGTATGTAAAAAATTTTGATCATATAATACTAATCAATGATCATATATAATAGCACCACAGGTAGATAAGTCAGTGTAGTGGTGTATGTTAAAATTGTAAAATGTTTAAAAGCGTTGAGATACTGGTACATTTTACTACTAGACCGTAGAATTAAGAGATCTGTTCTATCACCACTACTATTCACTACTTACGTAAATGACATCCCCTCGACTCTACAGCACTATAAGCATCACCTCTACGCAGACGATTTACAAATCTATATCCATACAACCCCTGACTCACTCAATGACGCAATACACAATCTTAATAAGGACCTTGAATCTATATCTGCATGGGCCAGAAAGTTTGGTTTAACTCTCAATGCAAGAAAATCACAAGCAATCCTAGTGGGACATCAACGTCTATTATGAAATATTACTCCTGCTCTTCCAGTCAAGTTAAACGACGCAATAATCCAGTTTGCTTCCTGTGTTAAAAACCTTGGAGTTTACTTTGATACGCATTTAAATTGGAATAACCAAGTAAATATTACCAAAAAAGTGCTTTCCATACTACATTACTTAAACAGCATTCGAAAATTCCTTCCGCTT
Source organism: Periplaneta americana (assembly GCF_040183065.1). NCBI lineage: Eukaryota > Metazoa > Arthropoda > Insecta > Blattodea > Blattidae > Periplaneta > Periplaneta americana. Next base: position 35,093,763 of record NC_091133.1, read on the forward strand.
TCACTCAAGAAAATACTAGTGGAAACACTAGTAATGCCCCACTTCGATTATTGTGATTTTCTACTCACTGACCTCAGTGTCAACCAGTCGCAAAAATTACGTGTTCATAATTGTGTTCGCTTCGTCTGCGATGTCCGTTGCGCTGATCACATTACCCCATCCTTCCAAACTCTAAACTGGCTATGGCTTAACGAACGTAGAAATTTTCATTCCCTTATTCTCCTATTCCAAGTCCTTCACACTTCTACACCTACCTACCTACCTTGCCTCCCGTTTCAGTTACCCGTCATCATATCATAATCTCTTCACACGCACGCAAAATAGCCGCATACTAGCCATACCAACATATAAGACATCATCGTATTCGTCATCATACACAATCTCGCTCTCGTGCTTTTGGAATACCCTACTTAGTGACATCAGAGACTGTCGGAATTCAGTAGCGTTCAAAATCAAACTTATTAAGCAAATTCTTACTTCGTAAAGTAGGTTTAATCTTTACTTAATTAATAAAAAAAAGTTTTTCTCTTCATAACTTTTGCAATAAACTGTCTAGCATTTATTAATCAGTTAATGTTTTAGTACTTTGATTATTATTGTATTTGTAAATTTAATATTAATTGTAATTATAATTGTAATTGTATTCTTAATATTGTAGTTGTAATTCCCTGGTAGAGGTGAAGAGATGGCCTGATGTCCTTATCTCTACCAGGTTAAATAAATAAATAAATAAATAAATAAATAAATAAATAAATAAATAATATAGATAGGTATCTACACAGTTGTCTGATGATGCCCATAACAACGTTCACGTGTAATAAGATGTATTGAAAAAAATAACTTTGTTGACATTTTAATAAATAAGTCAAAGACGGAAATATCAAACTTTACTTTTGTATTTTTAATATAAAAAGTAGACCTATTTCGAAGACAAACGATAAACCAAATAAATAGTTCACTAGTAATTGACTTAAACTAAATACAGATAAATCCAATACAATTCCGTTTCAAACCGAATTAAAAACTAATAGCAATAAAATACTAAAATTGTATTCGACACTCTCATCAAAAATTCCGCAAAACTCTCGGGTAGGTCGTATTATTGTTAGTATTTTGATTGGAAGGACATGAAAGAACATAATTCAGCACCCACGTGCAGTAATGGGGTAAGTAGGAATGTATTTTGTTTCTACTTACTCCATTATTGCACGTGGGTGATCAATTATGCACTAATAATAATAATAATAATAATAATAATAATAATAATCACCATCATCATCATCATCATCATCATCCGTGGTGCCATAGCTCTTGAAGACCAGCCGGCTGTTGGTCTCACGTTTACATTCCGATAATTATGCATTATTGTAACAAAAAAAAAAAAAAAAGAAAAAAAAAAAGAACAGAAAACGAGTTTGGTCATGTTTTATCCAAGTTACAAGGTTGGAGGTAAAGATTGTTTACTATAGTTAGGGTCTACTTTCATTCTATATCTTATGTTATAATAAATAGTTTTGCAACGTGTAGAGACTGGGAAAACAATTTAATAAAATCGTCTGAATCACACTCATTCATTTTACAGGCAATCTTGCAGATCGCATTTAAAAACCCTAGGAATATTAAGATTTTCTTCAGTACATTTACTGGAACTTTTGTCATACGTACATGACAATTTTTCTTAGGTTCTTCTTTTAAGTTTCCTTCTAGCGTACATAAGTTCTTTACTTTAGATAAGTTACTATTTGTTAGCACGCATTTGACGAAACACTTTTTCCTACTTCAGTTTAACCATAGTCTAATACATACAGTTGCGCAACTTCAACACTTTTTTTTGCCAACATTAGTGACACTAGCGCCCAAGTGGCAGGCAAGGCACAGGTCATAGGGTTGATACAGTCAGCATGTATTTTAAGAGATGCTAGATGTTATAATAACGTTCTAATCATGCGTCGGAATAAAGGCAATGTATGCAGTGCTGTAAATTACAGTAACAACAAGTTTAAATCTATGAATTTGTCGTTCTTCAGATTCTCTAAAAACCAAGAGACGTATATATCAGAAAATCATAATTCAGTCCACATTGTAGATAGCCTACATATTGTGTTCTATAAAACATTTATTAGTTATCAGTTACCTATTTGTATGTCAGGAAGGACAGTTTAAATAATAACAAAGTAAATACCTGTTAGTCTACAGTATATTACTCGTATTTTGTTTCAGAGATCATATGTGTAAATGTGTAACCATTCCGATTTTGGAAAATGTATCTACAATTTTTGATGGAAGTAATTCCATAATTTTTATATTCATGTTTTTTTTTTCTTTATATTTTTCAAAAGTTGAATGTTATATTGCATTCAAGTAGGGATCATGGTGTTAATTTTTCAAGAATTCATGCAGTATTGTAATCCTTTTGCAAAATATTCAATTCTTGAATAAATCCAGACTGTGACGATAAAAATTTGTGGCAAACGTATTATGTTCTCAAGAAGTAAAAGAGCCTTTTTAAATTTAATATAAAATAGCAATCTTTTCTGTAGTAATTTGCATGACTGTTATTGGTGTTGATTCTACAGTTCCAGTGATTATTTATTGAAAATAAAAGTACATTTTCTGAGTTAATTGAAGTCAAAATTAAAAAAAAAATGTGAGTTTATTTATTTGTTCTCACCTACGTCATATTAACAGTAAGTGTATATACATTACGTACTATATAGGTAGGATCTGGAAATTTAATTTAAAATGCGGTAAACTTTCCTTAAAAAATTAATAATATCATCACTATTTGTGACTCAAAATAATAAAGGAAATAACGGTTTTTAAGAAATGGAAAAATTAATGAACTTTATAAATTAGTGTCTATCACATTAAGATGAAAGAGTAATGGAACGGAGAAAAATTCTCTCCGGCGCCGGGATTTGAACCCGGGTTTTCAGCTCTACGTGTTGATGCTTTATCCACTAAGCCACACCAGATTCCACCCCGGCGTCGGACAGAATCGTCTCAGATTAAGTTCCTACTCTTGGGTTCCCTCTAGTGGCTGCCCTCTGCACTACGTCATAGATGTCTACGAACGTAGGACCGAAGTCCACACATGTGCTGAGGTGCACTCGTTATAAGTGACTAGTTGGCCGGGATCCGACGGAATAAGCGCCGTCTTAAATCACGAAGTGATTTACGCATATCATATTTTAATGTACCGACGTACATATGATATTTCCATGCAGATATTCTGCGTCATCATACGATGAAAGAGTAATGTAACGGAGAAAAATTCTCTCCGGCGCCGGGATTTGAACCCGGGTTTTCAGCTCTACGTGCTAATGCTTTATCCACTAAGCCACACCGGATTCCACCCCGGCGTCGGGCAGAATCGTCTCAGATTAAGTTCCAAATCTTGGGTTCCCTCTAGTGGCCGCCCTCTGCACTACGTCATAGATGTCTATGAACGTAGGACCGAAGTCCACACATGTGCTGAGGTGCATTCGTTATGAGTGACTAGTTCGCCGGGATCCGACGGAATAAGCGCCGTCTTAAATCACATATGTTATCTTAATGTACCGATGTACATATGATATTTCCATGCAGATACTCTGCGTCATCATACGATGACGCGTCAGCTACTATGGATATTTGTGCCCTTATCTAAAATTCTTAATATGACAAAGATATACTCGTAGATAATATAATAATCAGAGTGCTAAAATAACTAAAAAGCGTTGTCACAGTAAAACGAGGCACACAAATGCAGTGTACATAAGGTGATTTCTACACAATCATAAAAGTGAGCAATTCTACGATCCTAGGTGGTATTCAAGACGAACAAATAAAACAATAAAACTAATGCCACCAGAGATAAATTGTGAATCATATTTTAAAAACAATAAAATTATATAAAATATTCGGATGTATAAAGTCCGAAATGTCAACAATGTAAAATCAAATATAAAACAACAAATGTAACCTCCGGATGTAAATGGTCCAGAGGATAAGTAAAACGGGTCAATAAAAAAAATCACCTTATCCAAACCTGTAGTCGATAAAAATCTCAGAACTGCATTTGTACAATTAAAATCATTTCCAAGAGCGTCACGTAGTGTCGGCCGAATTCCATATTGCCTGCGGGCACGGTCATATTTTCTGCAACGCAATAAAAAATGTTCCACCGTAAGTGGAACACGGCACATATTACACTCCGGCTGAGGCTCGCCACGTAGGAGATGGTCATGTGTCAGATGACAGTGGCCAGTCCTCAACCGGGTGAGTAAAACCTCCTTGTGTCGTGACGCTCTTGTGGACGAATCCAAAACTCGAACAGTATCCTTTATGTTTCGTAATTTGTTTCCCTCTTTTGCAGACCATTCCCCTTTCCATTGCCACCATATTTTGTATTTCAAGTAGTTTCGAATGTCCTGCCACCTCTCGCGCCAATATACCGGAGAGCCATTCAGTGCACCAGCCCTAGCTGCAGCATCCGCGGCCTCATTTCCTGGAATCCCAACATGACCAGGAATCCACACTACTCCAATCTCATAATCAGAGCTAAGGAGAGTGTGGAACAGCTCCTGAGTTCTTAAGACAAGCGGATCATCACAATTAAAAGACTGCAAGGACTGGATGGCATTTAAAGAGTCGGAACAGATAAGGAATCTGCCCCGAGGTTGCCTATTTAAAAACAATAAAACTCCGTAAAAAGCGCAGAGTTCAGCAGTAAAAACACTAGTATATTGGCTTTTTTTTTCGTTCCATAATATTCTTACATTTGCTTTATAGCATAGAATAAAGAACATGTCTAATTCTTACGTTTAACAATAAAATACAAATATGAAATATGTACAGAATTAATACCTTAATAACAATAATATTTTATATAATGTAATATGTTTACCATTTAATAGTATTATAATATTTACACAGTACTGTGAAATGTCAAGAATTCATCTACGGAATAGAAAGTGTGAGAAATTAAGTAATTTTTTAGTTTTCCCTTAAATAATGCAGGGTTTTGGCCATGATTCTTAATGTCTTCAGGAAGACTACTGAACATTTTTCTCGCCATGTAACGTACTCCCCTTTGAAAGCATGGTAAATTTGATGATGGCGTATGAAAATCTGCGGATATTTATACTATTTATGGCTGAGTTAGTTGGAAAATTTTCTTTATTACATAAGAGGAAATTTATTGTAGAGTATATGTATTGATTTGTTAAGGTTAGAATCTCTCATTTTTTTTTTAAATAATCTACATGATTCTCTATCCTTTGCTCCAACTATTATTCTAATGGCTCTTTTTTGTAATAAGAATATATTTTTACTATCTACAGAATTTCCCCAAAATATTATTCCGTAGGACATAATGGAATGAAAAAGGGCAAAATATATTGTCTTTAAGATACTGCTGTTTAGAAATTGTTGTAACGACCTAATTGTGAAGCATGCTGAGCTAAGTTTGGGGGTTATTTCTTTGATATGATTTTTCCAATTTATTGTATTATTAATATGCAAACCAAGAAATTTGGTTGTTGATGTTTCTAGTAGAGGTATATTGTTGATAGTTGTTTCCAATGTTTCAGAGATTAAATTTAAAGTGGCTTTAAATTGAATTATGTTAGTTTTATTAATGTTTAATGGTAGTTTATTGGTTGTAAACCTGTCATAAATTTTAAGGAGAATTGTTTCTGTTTTATATTTGAATGTGGCAAAGTTCTTGTCTGTAATTATGATACTTGTGTCGTCTGCAAATAGTATAGGATAACCTATTCCTTTTAGTATGGGGCCAAGGTCATTTATAAAAATTAGAAAAAGAAGAGGCCCTAATATAGATCCTTGTGGGACCCCTGTATGAACATTTCCACATGTTGAAGTAGATTTAAAGGAGTTATTAAATGCGTTGATTTCCACTTTTTGTTTTCTGTTTAGAAGATATGATTCAAACCACTGATATGCTATGCCTTTAATACCATAGTATTCTAATTTTAGTAGTAGAATTTTATGGTTAATACAATCAAAAGCTTTGGAGAGATCACAGAATATCCTTCCTACTTGTAATTTTTTATTAATAGCTTCCAGAATTTTATCAGTTAAATTAAACGTCGCTTGCTCAGTTGATTTATTCTTTCTTAATCCAAATTGTTCCGGAATGAGAATGTTGTATCTATCAAGATGATGATATACTCTCTTATATATAGGCCTAACTTTTTCAAAGACCTTTGAGAAGACTGGTAGAAGGGAATGGGCCTGTAGTTTTCGGGCGAGGTTCTGTCCCCTTTCTTGAATAAAGGAATAACAACTGAATATTTCAGTCGCTCTGGAAATACACCATTAAACATTGAAAAGTTACATAAATAAGATAGGGGCTTGGCTATTATTTATGAACTAGCTTTTAACATTTTACTAGTAATTTCACCATATCCCGAGAAATTTTTAGACTTTAATTGCTTTAGAATTGTAATTATTTCTTGTGAATTTCTTGACAAAATTTGAATATTTGGGAAAGTTACAGGAATAGATATTTTCAAACAATCGATGGCATTATTATTATTATTATTATTATTATTATTATTATTATTATTATCATTATTATTATTATTATTATTATTATTATTATTATTATTACTACTACTACTACTACTCTGTGGGATGTTTAGGTTATCAGTTATTGAGAGAAAATGATTGTTGAATATGTTCGCAACTTCTGTTGCATCTGATGTTTTTTCTATTATCTGTTACAAGAGTGTAACCTTGTTCTTTACTTCTACACTTTCCACTTTCTTTTTTTATTATGTTCCAAGTTGTTTTGATTTTATTATTCGAGTTTAGAATAATTCCGTTATCGTAAAGTTCTTTGGCTTTTAAGATTACTTTGTGTAATATTTTAGAGTAGAGTAAAGTGAGCTATTAATTTGGGGTCATTACTATTTCTACTCTGAATATAGAGAGACCTCTTAGTTTTACAAGAGATTTTTATGCCTTGTGTAATCCAATTGTTTTTAGATGTTTGAGAATTTTTGTACTTTACAGGAAAACTGGATTCAAAGATATTTAAGAATGTATTATGAAACACACTGAATTTACTATTCGTATCACCATTATCATAGACTGATTCCCATGTTTCATTTTTTAGTTTAGCTTCGAAGTCCTTTAAAGATTCTTCATTTATGACCCTTAACCTAAATTTATTAGAGTGTTTTAATGCTGGAATGCTATCGTTTCTTCTTATTAGTTGAGAATCGTGGTCTGAAAGACCTTTTGTAATGGGAACTGTGCGGTAACTATTTAATCTATCGTTCCTTATAATTATATTATCAATTGCAGAAATCGATCCTTTTTGTATTCTAGTTGGAAAATTGACTGTATATTAAATTGAAGGTTGCTAATAATGTGTTAAATTCTTCTTTTTTAGTGTTCTCAGTGAGATAGTCAATATTTAAGTCTCCGTAAAACATGTATTCGTGTTTTTTTTTTTTTCATGTATGTGTTGTAATGTATTTTCTAGTAGATGAAGAAAATGTTTGAAATCTCCAGAGGGCGACCTGTATATACCTATAACTGTAAGATTACCAGATTTCAATTCTAATTCTACGTCACACAGCTATAAACCTTTTTCTCTGCTAAATTTTGAAAGGCTGATATTTTTAAATTTATATCGTTTCGAACAAATATGCACACACCTCCTTTCCGTAGATTCAGTCTACAATAGCTATATCCTACTTTGTATCCTTCCAGTGAAAGTACCGATAATTCCTGTTGTTTCATGTGATGTTCAGTGGCGCATATTATATATGGGTTTATTTGTTCTATTTCTAAGATGTTAATAACTCTGTTGACTTGTTTCTATGGCTTTGTATGTTTTGGCTTAGTCTGTATTTAAATATCTCTCCATTTGTAACGAAGGAACAACCAACACAATCATTTATCCGGGATCCATCAGTAAAAACTAATGAATAATTTGGATATTGTGAGAAAAGTTCACTAAAACAAAGTGTATAAACAAAAGCTGGTGTAAAATTATTAAAACATAGCCTCAGATTTACATCAAACATGGGACGTCGCATAATCCACGGTGGAGTGGTGGTATACTCCAGTGTGCGAACTGATGGTAGCTGTATATCCAGCTCAGAGAGCAATTCACGAAACCGCACACCTGCTGGACGAAGTCTCCGTGAATTTTCACTGTATCTGCCGTAAAGAGACGAATGATGGAAAGAGTCGTAGGAATTCTGCTCAGGCTGCGTGCGGAGCTTAACCGCATATGAGCACAACAATACATTACGTCGCCGATACAGTGATGGTTCTCCTGCTTCACAATAAAGACTCGCTATCCGACTGGTTGGGAAGGCCCCTGTAGAAAGTCGTATCCCATGGTGATAGATAGTATCTAAAAGACGTAATTTAGATTTATTTTCTGAGCCATAAATAAAACAGACATAAGCCAGTTTTGATCGTATAAGAGCTCCGTAAAGGCGTAAAAGCACTGTATGGTCTCCACCCCAGCGAACTCCTGACAAAAGGCGTAAAATGTTTAAGAATTTCTCGCAACACCTTCTCTAATCACGTATATGCGCATCCCACGTTAATTTATAATCAAAGATAAGGCCCAAAAATCTCGCAGTGTCTGTATACTGTATTGCAACTCCACTCCATTAAGACGCAGTTCAGGGTGTGGATGTAGTCCACGATGGTTATAGAAGTGGACACACTGCGTCTTCCGAGTGGAAAATTTAAAGCCATTGCGAACAGCCCAGTCTGATAGTACGTTGATGACCAACTGCAAATGTCGACTGATGGATGGAAGATATCGGGAGCTGTAATATAAACTGAAGTCATCAACGTACAACAGAGAAGATACTCGGCCACCCACACAGTGGGCAATTCCATTGATCGCAATGCAGAAAAGAAGAACGCTTATTACAGACACCTGCGGAACGCCGTTTTCTTGAAGATGTTCGTTAGAAAGTGTGGTGCCTACTCGAACTCGGAAATACCGCGCTGCCATGAACTTCCCAATAAATGTTGGTGGACTACTACGAAGTCCCCAATCATGCAGAGTTTGCAGAATGCCATACCGCCATGTGGTATCGTAAGCCTTTTCTACATCAAAGAAGACCGCCACAAGATGCTCCTTCTTGAGGAAAGCATCTCCAATGGCGGTCTCTAGCCGAACAAGATGGTCTGCGGCGGATGTGTTCTTACGAAAACCACATTGGATATTATATAATCGGTTTTACGATTCGAGTACACACATCAGGCGTTTCAATTATCATTCATTCCATAACTTTGCATACGCAGCTGGTGAGAGTAATTGGTCTGTAGCTTGCAGACAAAGAAGGATTCTTTCCCGGTTTGTGGACGGGGATTATAATGGCGGAACGCCAAGCAGATGGAAACATCCCCTCAGTCCAGATTCTTTTTCACATTGCCAGAAGAAAGGATTTTCCAGCTGGCGGAAGATGGAGAAGCATACGGTTATGGATGTTATCAGGGCCAGGGGAGATGTCAGGAGATGTGTCTAGTGCCGCCTCCAGCTTCTCGGATGTGAACGGTGTATTGTAATACTCTGTGTTATGTGCTATAAAATTGGAGTTTCGTTTTTCAGCACCATCTTTAATTTTTAGAAATTCCGGGTCATAATTATTTGAGCTGCTAATCTGTCGAACGAGGTAGAGAATATTTCTGCAATTTCTCTTGGACTGGTGGTCGTTACTGCATTGTTTAATATTCCCGGAATTACAGAACTACCTTTCCCCATTATTCGACTGACTTTGTCCCATACGATTTTAGATGGGTCATTCCTTTTCATTGAATTAACGTAGTTTGCCCAGGATGTCTTCTTAGCATCGCACACAGTACAACGAGCTTTTGCTCGAAGACGTTTAAACTGGACAAAATTTTCTTGGGATTGCATCTCTGCAGGCATCCGACCACCAGGGGACAGAGAAGCGTTTTGGCCTGCAGGACGCCCGGGGCATAGATATTTCCGCAGACTTTATAACCACATTTCAGAAATGGTCTACTACGGAGTCCACACTTTCATATCCGTTATCATCGAATGATATGGACTCCGAAAATCCGACCCAGTCCCCCTTTTTAATAACCCAGTTTGGAGAGCGAGATTCCGCAGGACGTAAAGCGGACATACGCATTCGGATGGGTTTGTGGTCACTACCATGTAGGTCGTGAATCATAGACCATTCGAAATGCGTGGACAAAACTCGGCTACAAATGGAGATATCTATCTTGGAGTATGTACCATAATCCAAGAAGAGGTGTGTTGCTTCCCCTGAATTCAGGGTAACAAGATTTAGACGGGTACATACCTCTGCTATTTTATTTCCTCAGTCATCAACGGAATTTGAGCCCCAAGAGTGGTGGGATACATTGAAATCTCCCACTAAGAGATATGGTGCAGGTACCTGTGAAAGAATATGTTGATTTTCGAGCTCTGTAAAAGGTGTATCTGGAGGCTATTGGAAACTATATGGTAGGTAAAGTTACTCTGGCAGCTATGCATTGGTGAGGACTGTTAATGTTGAGAACAGAGGAAAAGATCCTTTGACGGAGAAGGAGGGCACAATCTCCGTTAGCACGAATACCGGCAAGATGGTCATACCGGTAAACATTGTATCCCAAAATTTTCAGGGAATTTTCAGGTCGGAGGTGTGTCTCCTGAAGATATAAAATAGCAGGGTTCTCATGATAGATCAATTGTTGTAGTTCTGTGTATCTGCTGCGTACCCCGTTGACGTTCCATTGTGTAATATTAGTCATCACGAGGAGTTAAATCATGATGGTAGCTTAGGGGGGATTTTCTCTTTTGTACCCTTCCTATGACTCTGTCCCTTCGCCTGTGACAGCTTAGTTTTCGACGGTGGCGACTCATTTGCAGTACGTCGCGCTCCTGACCGTGATCTTGATCGAGTACGGGATCGAGGTCGAGTTTTCGATTTCTCTTCCGTACCAGGAGTGCGACGTCGTAATTTTCTCTCAGGTTGAGAAATTGTCTGTGACGTCGCAGCTCCTGTCTTTTTAGGTATGTATGGCCTGATATCGAGGCCACAGCTGTCATCTGTCTCGTCGGTCTGGGTACTAGAGTCCACAAATGTCTGGGTTGCGATCTCAACTCGCTTCCCAGGAATACATTCAAGAGGTGGCGTTTGAGTCGATACATCGATTCCCTTCGTTGCGTTTTGTAAAACAGCAGCATACGATTTTTCTTTCTATTTCTTTTCTGATTCAAAATATCGTTTACGTGCCTCAAAGAATGTAACATTGTCCCTGACTCGGAGCTCTTGTATTGCCTTCTCTACCTGGTACTTCCGGCAGTCCTTGGATTTTGCGGCATGGTCCCTTTCACAATTCACACAGTGCGCGGTGTTGGAACATGGGGAATCCCCATGGTCACCACCGCCGCACTTTGCACATGTGATTTCATTCGTGCAACGTTTCTGCGTATGTCCGAACCGTTGGCACCTAAAGCAGCGCATTGGATTAGGCACATACCCCAGTACAGGGACACGCTCATAGCCGACAAATATGTACTCAGGTAAGAGGGATTTCTCGAAAGTCAAGAAAACGGTGCTCAATGGATAAGCCCGTCCGTCCCGCTAACGCAATAAACGGTAGGTCCTGCACACGGACTGGTCTACGAGTTCTAGCTGTATTTCGTCGTCACTCATTCCATCCAGAGCATCCATATGATCCACTCCCCGCGTGGTGTCAAGCGAGGAGTGCCGTTCTGCCCTTATAAGTTATGACCCCCAGCAACGTCGCCTTCAGCAACGTCTTACTTTGTTTGGCGGACAAAATCTCGACGAGAAGGCTACCGTTGCGGAGTGTAGTGGCATTCTTGACTTTCCCCACGAGTCTATCGAGTGCACGTCTAATGTAAAACGGGCTGATGTTCTTCATGGTTTTTTCAGTTCCTGTCAATGTAATACAAACAAACTTTGGAGGCGGTATATAAACTTTCACATTATCGGGTACCAGATCCATAGCTGTGTTCGTCATAAGACCACCAGTCACTGTAACTTTTTTAGGTTCTTCCGTTCTCTTCTTTTTAATGGTGGGAGAAGGAGAGCGCGAAGAGGCCATTTTGAAACTGGCCCCTCCTACGGAACCGTCGCCGTCAGCCTGCCACCGGAGGGGGGCATAAGTAAAAGACACCTAAAAAGTCTTCTCGGTCTGTGCCCACCATGGGGACCCCCCCCCCGCTCAGCCCGATCCCAGCAACCCACTTCACGCAAGTTATCCTTCAAACTGGATATTACACACCTAACGGTAAGTCCTACACCAGAGACGTGTCGCAGCTTTTTTGCCCCTACCACGGGAATAACGAACGGCCCGTGGCTGCCCACTCTACACTGAACACAACCGCCAGATTACTCGGCTAACTCCGATCCACCTCCCAAAGCCGGAGCAATCCGAGATCGCACGCAGCTTAAGGGGACTTGTGGTTGATTACACTGCGACACCCATACGTCAGCGGTAACACGTCGGAGCGATATATCCGCCCCGGCAAGCAGAGTCGGTCACCAGGACGTTTAAGTCGCTCCGGGCCCCCATTGGGTCTCTACGTGAGAGTACATGACTACTGGTCCGGGCTCCGGACCTAGACTTGCATATAGGGGCAGTATGAAGGATCCACTATTGCTTCATTGCTGGGCGCCCTGTCGGGCCACACAAGTCGGAAGTCGCGCTCGAAACCATGGGACAGAACCACGGAGATAGGAAAGATCCCCGCTGGTGAGACGGGAGTTATAAACCTAAGAAACTTAACCTAATAATAGATATAAGAACTAGAAGGGGAAGAAGAATGAAGCCTCATCAGGCATTCTTAACAAATCCCGTCATAGTAACGAACGTGGCAAAAACTAACAGCGGGAATGGAGAGGTGAAAATGGCTGTGATGATGTGATGGGCGTTCCGCATGCAATGGTGGCCGGCGAGGAGAAATACAGTGACGAAAAAGATGAGAGAACGAAAAGGGCTGGGTGGTGATAAGGCGATTAATGTTCGAAAAGAAAAGCACGACAGCCACCATTGCATCCCCCGGTCACCAACTTGGCGGAACCCACCTCGACCGGTGTGATTTTATATAATGTCAATGTGCTGAATCCGAATTTTAAATCTGTCAGATTTGTTTGCAAAATCACTTTAAATATATTTTATAATTACGTAAATTTCATCACAAACTTTCTCATTTCACTTCTTTATTTCAAATTCAAAAACAATATTTAAAAGACACATAATGTCTATGGTTGTTCATGCATGTCACTAGAGTGTTTTTGCTTTGCTTTGTCTCAGTTATATTTTCACTATTGGATATATAAATTAGCACAATGTATCACACTAAAAATTACACCACTTGCTTCTTAGTTGAGAAAGCCCTCCTGTTCCTCTTTCTTTTATGTTTCTCTTCAGGTATTTCAAACTTTAACATCCAACAATTATCATCAAGCGTAATGATGCTCCCGCGTCCCTGCTACCTTCTTTCGAACTCCTGCAGATCTTTGTGAAATCGTTCATCATACTCTTAACTGAAAAATCCTAGATTTTCGGCGAAATAATCTAGCTGAGAAAACAGAAAATTTTGATACTTATGTTACAACCAATTTCCTTGTATGCTTCAAGCATGTTAGCCACAATGTTTCGGTAATTGGGATCCTTGTTGCCAAGACTGTCGCATTACTGCAATATACAAGATTATCGTCTTCGGAGAAAAACTATTTAAAACCTATTTCACGTTCTCAGTACCAATATAATGATGTTTGTTTAAGATTTTCTGGTCGTACAGGGATTGGTACATTACGCACAGGTAAAATGGCTGATCGAACAACTGAATACACGATTTGAATTTTATGTTTAGAATCGTACCCCTTCACATCACACGAACAGAAATAGCAGTCATTACTATGATTCGACTGCTCTCTCCAAACCATAGGTACTTCAAAAGATAGCAACGGTCTTCTCCAATTGATTAAATGACGAAGTTCTTCAGTGCATACTCTACATACTTTGTGTGGTGCCCAAGCTTTACTTTGGTCTCCAAGTTTGATTCCAAAATAGGCATGGTATGACTTTTTTCACAAAATCTGTAATATTACACCTCTGCTTAGGCTATGTGTATATCCTACATAAGTTATATATCAAAAGTGGTCTGGATTATTTAGACATATTCGATGCAACATGATAAATACTTTCTTACGGAACTAAAAACTTTCAACATTCTACTCCACAATAAAGCTTGTCGTACGCCGGTCTCCGTGGTCGTTGCTCTCCGACGTGTTCTCGAGGTGGGGAGGGGAAACGGGAGTGTCGTGACATGATGGCTGTCGCTTGTGGGTGGGGTGATGAAAGGAAACTGCGGTGAAGTTTAAAGGAAAGACTGTTTTTAAAGTAACATTTGTTTATTACAGAAATAGCTAACAAAGAAAGTATAATTGTAGTGCCCTCCTAGTCCTGTAGTAGGGGAAACGGGGGTCGTGATATTGATAATTTAGAATTTCGCCCTGAGGCTTCGATGTGGGGAGAGTTATGATGGGTGATAAGTAAAGTACGATTTGAGTGAGAGGGAGGTAGAGGTAACGGGAGTGATTGGGGAAATCGGCTTGCTCTCATGTGTGTTGTGGGAGGGGGCAGGATGACGAGAGCGATGGAATCGGGCTGCAGGTTGATTCTCTAGGTCGAAGGATCTAACACAACGTACTGTGCGACTTATCGACGTTCGAGAACACACCCCTTTGGATTCGGAGGATCGACACAGCGCACTATGCGACTTACCGACTCCAAGAGGGGGAGGAATGGTAGCCTCTAGCGTTCGGAGGATCAACACAGCGTACTGTGCGACTTACCGACATTAGAGTGGGGGGGGAGGTTCAGGAGAGGACGGTGGTATATTAACAAGCCGAGGCATGAACTGTTAAGGGTAGGGAAAATAAGAAAGCGAAGATCTGTAATGAGATAAGAGGAAAGGAATAACTGTAGAGTACGAAAAAGATGACAGATTCAGTTATGTAGGAAGAGCACAGGAGACAGGGGCGCAGATGGGCTCCCTGTTCCCGAGGGGTGGCCGTGTATGGACATGTCCGAAAAAAAGACAACCATAGCATAGGCCTGGTTGGAAGACTCCTGCTAGTGACGGAGGTCGCGTTAGAGCTACCCCTTTGCCATTCAGCGAACGAGTCTCTGAAGACGAATTCGAATTCGAATTCATTTGTTAATTTCCAAATAATAATAGACATATTTTTGGAGGCTGTTTTAGGGACTTATTGTGCCATCTTCAGCCGTCCAGTATTCAAAAACATGTTATGTTGTTTTGAAAATTATTTGTTATGTGCTGACGTAAGTGCCAGTCAGACTGACTTGGGATGTGAAGATTTTGTGTAATTGATTTTTGGTAACTCTCAGTTTTGTTACTATTGTTATTTCATGTTTTTATTATCATGCTGTATGTATTATTTTCATGTTTTTTTGTTTGTGCTGTTTTTTGGCTGGTTTGTCATAACTTGTCATCGCCTCTCTGCTGTGGTGAAGGACTAAGTATTGGACCAATTGTGGCGCGTTTTGTTTGCGTCAGTGTTGCTGTTGTGGTTGGTTGTATAGTATTATTAGCTTTTATAGTGTTGTTTTGTTGTCTGTGTCTGGTGGGTTTGTGAATAAAGCATGTGTGTACGGTCTGTTGAGGGCTGAAAAAGTGTATTTGTAGTTTATGGCCTCTAGGTGTGTGAAGAGCGGTGTTGTTTTGGTTCTTGTGTATACTGTGTTGTTTGTGCTACGCCTGGGGAGCTTGGCAATGTGTCGGAGGATACATCTTTCTCTTGCCTCGAATTTCCGTTTTAGGGATGGTGCGACCTGACGAGGAAGAGTGACGGGTGTATGCAGAAGGATCGAACCAATGCTTTGTATAGATGTAGTAGAGTGGGGGTTCTGCAGCCTGGGCGTTGTATATCACTGAGGTAGCTTATTGTTTTGTGGCCATGTTGAATTTACTCCAGATGCTGTTGACTAGGGATGTCCATGAAAGTTTTGAAGTGATTGTGATTCCGAGGTAAGTGAGTTGGCGACGAAGGGGAACTTGGGTTGTGCCAATAGTGATTGGGTTTCTGTTTACTATTCGGGAGCGGAGGGATTGGCGAAATATGCAGGTCTGTGGTTTGTGTGTGTTTATTTCGATGCGCCACAAATTGATCCATCCTATATATTGTTGTAAAGTATTATTGACAAGTACTCTGGCGGAGGCTAGGCGAGGATGGGTTATCCAGTATGCGACATCGTCTGCATACTGGGCGAGTCCAACATGGTGACTAGTTGGGAGGGGAATGTCAGAGATGAAAATATTGTATAGTATAGGTGAAAGTGTGCAACCTTGTGGGACTCCTGCTTCAATTCGGAAGGACTGAGACAAGTCAGTCCTTCCGAGTCTCACCTGTCCCGTCGGGATCGATACGAAGCTTGAGAGCCACCTGGTAATTTCATGGGGAAGGTGAAGGGAGCTGAGTTTAAATTTTAGGGCGTCTATCCATAACGTGTCGAATGCACGTTTGTGTGTTTTTTTTTTTTACCTTGGGGAATTAATTGAAGTGAATTTTAATGGCAGGCAGAGTAACTATCTCATGCCCCCATGTTTTAAATTGCTACCAGTGCACTTCATTAGAACCAGGTACCCAGCTTCGAAGCCGTTAGCCCTGTGAACTTACAATATATTTATTTTCCCCTATTATCATAATACAGGGTTTTTATCTAAGAAATTAGCAAGTTCTTTGTGATAGTAGAAGAGAAAGAGTGGGGGAAGGGAAGTGGTCCGTGGCCCATTTCTTTTAGGGCTCATCCCGACATTTGTCTTATTACTCAAGGGAAACCACAGAAAACCTTGAGCAGGATGAGGTGTCGTACTGACGACAAGCCAATTGGCCTCACTGGGATATTCATATATTCAGGAGGAAGGTTCAATTTTAATCATAATTTAAAATACACAACAAAATATCAACCAGATAAATAGTTACAATAACATCTTCCTTGCATCCAATGACGTGATGTCCCTGAAACAGAGAAATATCATTATTAGTGCAGTGGTATACTCGTGATAGTCTTCCGAGTCATGTTGTTTAATGTTCAATTTGGTTTACGTCTTGTGCGTTGTCGTTCCAAGCTAGAATGTGGAATACACTTTTAGGGCGTTTATGTTTATCTAAAGCTGGGTTGTAGTTACCTAGTGAAGAAATTAGTGGGTTTGTGCTGCTGTACGACTTAGTGTACGTGCAAAGGGCTTGACTAGAGATATATTCTTGAATTGTACAAATTTCTAGTTCTTTGTGAATTAATGCAAGAGGAGTTACTCTAGGAAGTCCTGTAATGAATCTTAAAAGTTTGTTTTGGAAAATCTGTAATTTTTTTAGGACTTTACAGTCCTAAGTGGATGTCCCCAAGCAGGACAAGCATATAATAATATCGACCTAATTAATGCTTTATACAGAATCAATGCTGTATGAATGTTTAAGTGTCTGCTTCTATTTAATACGGGGTAGAGCTCCACCATTCTAGCATTGGCAAGTCTGAGTTTTTGTAGTATATGTTCAGAAAAAGTGAGCCGTCTGTCTAGTGTTACTCCGAGATATTTAACTGAAGTTTTCCACTCGATTTGTGATCCATTTATAGCTAATTTCGTGTGATTTATACCCGGTCTATTGAATTTATTCCTTCTGCTAAATAAGATGGCTTGTGTTTTAGATACATTTAATTTAATTCTCCATCTGAGGAGCCATGGTTCAATGTCGCGTAGGTGACCTTGTAGCCTGTTAATGGTGACAGTTGGCTTCCACGAAGTCGTGAGAAATGCCGAATCGTCAGCGTATAGTTCTAAAATACTATTATTGAAATTTTGATTAAAAGGCAGGTCATTAATATAGATTTGGAAAAGTATCGGTCCAGAATGCTGCCCTGAGGCACACCAGCATTAATACCTCGCGACGTGGAGTGCACGTCGTTCAGTTTAACCTGGAACGTTCTGCCCCGAATATAATTGTC
The DNA here is from genome assembly GCF_040183065.1 of Periplaneta americana. Taxonomy (NCBI): domain Eukaryota; kingdom Metazoa; phylum Arthropoda; class Insecta; order Blattodea; family Blattidae; genus Periplaneta; species Periplaneta americana. The sequence continues at coordinate 35,111,784 of NC_091133.1, forward strand.
TAACAGTTTTACTAGGCGGCAATTTAAATTATTGTTAATTAATTTCTGTATCAAGCCCGCGTGCCACACTCTGTCAAAGGCTTGTGTGTAGTCTAAAAATATAGCCGCTACAGTTCGGTTTAAATTGAATGCGGTAGTAATGAACTCCGTCGTGCGAAGCAATTGCTGTGTGCACGAATGACCTGAACGGAATCCAAACTGTTCGTTTCGGATTAGATCATTGTTTCCGAGTTCGGATTTCAATCTTTTTTGTATGATCTTTTTCGCAATTTTACCTAAAACATTTAGTAAACTAATGGGGCGATAATTACGTGGATCAGATTTATTCTTTCCTAGCTTAGGAAGTTTAATAATGTGCGAGTGTTTCCAAATGTTAGGAAAATATCCTATCCGAAAGATAGCATTTATGATATTTGTAAGTGATTTAAACGATTTTTGTAATAGCTCTTTCAGCACTTCAGCCTGTATGCCATCGAGGCCAGGAGCTTTTTTATTTGGCAAGTGTCTAACTTGCCATTTTATTTCGTGAACACTAGCAGGACGGATCTGTGGTGCGTCGATGTTGTTGAGGTCCACGTTAAGTAAGTACGTAGTAGTGTCTTGTGTTATTTGGTCATGTATTTGTCTGTCATACAAGTGACCATGTGGATTGAAGGAGTTCTCGAGGACTTCCGCAAAAACCGTAGCTTTCTCTTCTGGACTATTACACATTCTCCCATTGTGCTGGATGGGGGGGATATTACTATATGGCTTAGTGAAGAACTTTGTGATTTTCCACACCTCGCTCATATTGTCGGTATCTAATTTGTTAACTTTTTGAGTCCAGGCTTGGATAATCTGATCGTTTATTTTCTGAGAAATTTCCCTTTTCAAATGATTTATCCTTGGTCTTAGGCGAGGGTCCCGCGTTCTTTGCCAGGCGCGCCGACAGTCGTTTCTTTCCCTAATTAATATTAAGGTGTCATTTGGAAGCTCTAATTTTCCCGGAATAATAATTTTTGTTGGAATTACCGACATAGATTCCTGTATAGCGTTCGTTAGCATTTTAGCAGCATCTTCGATCTCATCAGATGACATGAATGCACGTTTGGCGGAGATGAGGTATATTTATACCCCTCGGAACAATGGTGGTTGGTGACGCGGTGACGCCTGAGGGTATTTCTACTGCCAACGTGACTCGTCGCCGCACGATCCTAGCTTTCTCCCTCACAGGAGGGAAAAAAGCGAGCCAACCTGCTTTGAGAGAGAGAAAACAAAGACCGTCGTTCGCGCGGGTACATTTGAACCATTTAAAGCAGGGCGCACGGGCATCGAAAATTGATGTATACAACAACCTTCAAACTGATTTCGTTTCGTTTCCAGATGAAACGCAGACTAATGAAATGTGAGAGAAACTAGACGAGTTGAGTTCAGCCTCTCACCAAGGAGTGACAGACATTTCTATCTTTCACGAATAAAAATAATGACAAGGCTGCACGTTATTTCGCCCTAACTTCCTTAAATAATTACGCTATAAATTGTCGTAATATATTACAAGAAAATTAAAATAACAAATAAAAGGTACGTGATAGGAACATTTTGGCTTTGAATTTGATTTCAGCATGCTAAAAATACACTAAAAACATTAAAACTTTGGAGCCAGGAATTTCATCGCAGAATAGTGTTATAATAGTACATTTAAACAAGAACACATTGAAGAAATCATCCACATTACGGACACCATCACAAAACAAAATTACTTCACATACAATAGCAAATATTATACTCAAACCGAAGGTTTACCCAGGGGATCACTCATTTCCAGTATAACTTACTATAGGTATACTACAAGCAAAACTCAGCTCAGACTCCTCGCGCCGCGCATGCTATACCCCTCTTACCCCCCTGCAGTAGGCGGGTTCTTTAATAAGCGGCTACTGGTATAGCTATAAAGGCTACGGTTGCGGACATGTTCACTCAAAAGAGCAGCTGTAACAATAACCAATTTAATGAATATAACATTAGAAGATGTCAACATCTTCTCTTTCTAAGTCACAATCGGTGTATATCTTCACTGGAACTGTCCTCATATTTAAATTTTAAATATTTAAATTAAATTAATGTTTAATATAAAACCCTATGTGACTCCCTGACTCTGTAGCAATAACACGTGTTCAGTTTAGCACAAGAAGATAATACGTGCGCATGTGAATAGTTCGGTGGTGTGACTGGAGATTGGGTGCATGCTAGGAAAGGTAGCATAGTCATCTGCGCGAGACAGTCACGCCCGCTGGTTTCTGTGCACTGAGTTTTGTTTGTTGGATGCCTATAGCAGAAATATTCTTACACAACATAGAACAGAGATATATTATACTAAACAAAGACAACAACAAATACGCAGACAACATCATATGTTGGCACAGATACGTAGACGACATATTAATACTATAGAAAAGAAACAAAAGACAAATGCAAAACCTCATCAACACATAAACAAAATGCACCGAAAGCTACACTACACAATAGAAATTGAAAGAAACAAATTCATAAATTTCCTAGACATCACAATAACAAAAGTTGACAACAAACACACATTCAAAATTACAGAAAACCCACAACAACAACAACAACAACACACATATACAACACATCCAATCACTCAACACAAGACAAACAAGTTGCATTCCGAACAATGGTACACAGACTGCTCAACATACAAATGAGTAATGAGCCAACAAGACTACAAAGAAGAGTTAAACACAATCAAATACATAGCACAAGAAAACGGATACAACCCCAACATAAAAGGCAACATAATAAGAAAGGCAAAACAGAATTACAAAAAGCATAGGAATACAACACAAACACAAGAACACAAAAAATATATCACACTAACATACGAAAACAAAAACACACACAAAATTGCAACTTCAGTCAATAAATTAAATTACATCACTGCATACAGAACAAAAAAAAAACACTCTACAAAAGCATCTCAACACAAACAAATATAACTACGCAGGCGTATGTAATACCTGCAGCAACTTCTATAAAGGACAAACAGGCAGATAATTTCAAACACGTTACAAAGAACATATCACAGCCATGACAAAATAATAATACAATTCCAAATACGCAGAACACATCACAAATGCTAACCACATATACAGACATGGAAATTCTACATATTCAATCAAAAAGCTAGAACTAAACACACTAGAAATATACAGACACACAAACACACCCATGAAATCCTCAACACACAACTCAGTTTCAGAACACACACACTTTTTCACTCCACATTACACTAGACAAACACACTCCCACATGAAGCACAATCAGAAGGCGTGAAAATCAGGATAACCCAGTTCTGAGGATAGCCTACAACAGGCTGAGACTAGTCAACAAGGTAATCTAATTTTAACACGTGAAATAAATATAGTATAATATATTATATTCCTAAATATTTAACTGTTGATGTCCATGGGAAGATCGTTGCTTGACTTTTCCCAACGTTGAGTTTGATTTTCCATTTCTGAAAAGTATGGAGTTTGTGAAGTTGATGTTCCACTCCACACAGCAACACAGTATTCGCTATTGCACTCCACAGATGACAATGACAATTCACTTGGGATATTGCGAACAACAATGTATTCCTAATCTCAACTAGTGCTCACAAAGCACTATGTACAACACAAAACTGTCAGTTCTCAGTTCACAGTTCGTTTGCCTTGGCTAGTTCTTCTAGCTCAGTCACTCAAGTTCACAGTATCTCGAACCCAAGACCTTCAGAGACAGTCCACTTCGAACTCAGGTCCCCCAACTGCGGTCCACTACACTCGAACTCGGGACTTCCGGCGACAGTCCAATGGCTTGGACGCTCACACAGCTACGGATACACTCAAGTCGAATTCCGGTCTCGAAGGTGGCTTCACTGCTACACACTGCTTGCTGTCCAAAACTGGCAATGACTGCAACATCAGCTGCTCAGCTCATTTGCGTCTCCTATTTATAACCAAACCATAGTTTCCAGAGGTACGATTTCGCGATCAATCTACAGATGCCGAGAAGATGGCGCCTATCTAGACTTCTCTGGATTTCTCTCCTCAGTCACCAGCTGCTTTACTTCCCCCTCTCCCTTCGTCACGTCCGCGCCGCCACCTCGCGCCCCCTCTCCTGCCGGACGAGCACGAAGTTCCCCGAGCGCCGAGAATATTCGGCCTGCCGTCACAATATTATATACCGGTAAGAAAAGTGATAATATTGATCCTTGGAGAACACCTACTTTGCTTCCTTTAATGATAGATAATGAATTTTGATATTTTACTTGACAGCTTCTGTTAGGAAAGAGGTTATGAGGCGAACTATATTGGATTCAATTCCCGCGTGATATAATTTATTGATGAGTTGAGGATGTCATACTGTATCACGTCCAAAAGCAGCATTGTAGTGTAATATCTGTGCTGAAATTGCCTTAGTTCTTTCTCTGTAACGTGCAGTAACTATAGTGTTTTTTCCAGGGATAAATCCGAATTGAGTGCCAGGAATAACATTTAGAATTTTCTGCTTGATAAAACGTGGTATTATTTTCTCGAATAATTTGTTCATTGTGTTTAACAAACTAATGGGTCGACGATTGTGAGAATATCTAGAGTCTTTCTCTAGCCACACTCTCTGTGTCATTGCTTCCGTGATTATACAAGAAACACTCTACTGCTAGCTTGCTCATACTCCAATATGAAGACTGAACTGTCCTTCAGACTCAAGGCGGCTCTTGGTCAGACTGATTATGTCAAGACAATGGAGGGGAAAGATAAATAATAACAAAACATTTATGAATAGCTATGAATGACCTCTTTCAGCTCTACAGTTTCATTTGTACTCATATGAATTCACTTCTGATGGTAGCATAAATCAGACGAGATCTATATTAATTCGAGGTCTTGGAAGTTGAATAAGATCGAATCGGAACTATGATCCTTAAACAGTAAGGTCTGAAAGTCTTGTCACTCCCCCTTGTTTCTATGTTGATGTGCATCCATTTTGAACATGTCATAGCAGATACTATGTAACAATGGTGATACTTTACGTTCCAACTTGTTTTGTGATCCATAACATCAGTATGGGCACCATCATTGTTGCGACAGAAAATGATGCGGCACTATGTCCTGTGTGAAATTTTCCGCTGCAAGATCGGTGTGATTTCCCTGTGGGGAATAATTAAGCAGCATGTCTCGAAACATTGATACCAGAGAATTGAAGATTTTGAGGAAGCTGTTAGGGAGGCATTCAGGGAAATCACACCGCTTTTGCTGTGGAAAATTTCACATAGGACATGGAGCTGCATCATTACGTGCCATGACAATGATGGTGCCCATACTGATGTTTTGGATCACTGAACAAGCTGGAACGTAAAGTATCAACCATTGTCACAAATCTGCTATTACATATTCAAAATGGATGCACATCAACATATAAATAAGGGGGGGTGACAAGACTTTCGGACCTTACTGTTACAAATCTGTAAGAAAGAACTTCATCTGCAAAGAAAGAACATACTTCGAAATTTTATGAAAATTGTGATGCCGCATCAGAACAGATGTCATTATCAAATATTCCATTCACAAATCTGCGGCCAGCAGGAAAAAGGTTTTAAGTCAATTTTTTGTGAAAATGAGATTTTTATATATTCTGAAAGCGGGAACAATTTTTTACAATCTGGTAAAATGTCTAAAGTCAAATAAGACTCAGACTGGAGTTATAGAGTACCGTACTATTTCAATCAAGCAAACACAGGAGGAAAAAGTTAAGAATATTTAATACCTTATTCCTTACAAACATCGATGTATACTTTCAATACGTCCCGATTAAAAAGGTCTAACTTATACTTTAGCTATTTTATCACATACTGACCCCATTTCCTTTTAAAACTGCATGCACCAGGTAAACAATCCTATATTTATAAGACCTATTTTGTATTCACAATTATTCACATGTCACATTTAATTTGACATGAAAAATGTCTTATGTTTAAATAGTCCATTCTTCTCAGTTTGGGTTGCAGTATATTATTTGTTGACATTATCCTTTATTCCTGTTCATTAACAAAGAAAAATGATCATATTCATAACTATTTGGAAGCATGTTACAGCATTTCTGCTGTTTCTATGATTTGGTGGATGTGTGTTGTATAATGGTATCAAATTATTAGTTTTGTTACAGTTTTCATATAGAGAGTAGGGGAAACGATTTGTGAAGCTTGTATTGGACACAGTGACTAACAAAAACAGCAAGTAATCATTACTGTATAAACAAAATAATTATTATTTTAAGTTTCTTTCTGCGGGCTGACTGACTGCTTCAACTGGATGAAAAGTATCAGATTAGCATAATGCTATGAAACATTGCAAAGAAACATTGTTAACTGCTTTAAAGTAGGCTATTTAAAGATTTAGTGAAACTTTATAATATTGTAACATTGTCATCAGATACTCATACTGAAGTGAGCTTAATAATCCAAAGTAAAATACGAGAGCTAGGAATGTGAAATTTATTAGTCTTAAGCATAAGAGTTGAGTGTAATATTAGGTTGAGTGTAACATTCATATATATATTGCTAAGGCCTCATATATATATATATATATATATATATATATATATATATATATATATATACACTGGTGGCCATAATTCTGGAAACTTTCTGTTTTTGTACTGAATTATTATAACATCTGCACTTATTCACAGATTTATACAATTGAAAATGTTACTCGTGACTGATTCGTTAATTATGGAGTTATAATAAAGGTATTATATTTAATCCTGAATATTTTAACAATAAATAATCATTACTATGTGGGAAATTATGTTCTTGTCGTTTAAGATCTAGATATTAATTTCAGTTTTCATTACAATTTCCCATTATTTACTGCAATAGAAACTAGTCCATTGTTGATTTTAAGATTATTGTTGATCGGTAGAAGCATTGTTGAGCACTGTTAGCATAAAATGTGGACATTATTAGTATGTTTCTATCATTTTTCTGACTTAAGATTTCGTTAGGTTAACACCTGATTGCTTTACAACAAACTTTATTGATCATTTTATCACAATGGCTCCACGAAAGGACTGGACACCTTCTAGGGCAGTCACACTTCGAGAGGAAGGCTACACATTCAAGGAAATTGCAAGAAAACTTTACAATGGTGCTACAGTGTCTGGCGTCCAGAAGATATGGCAGAAGTACAAATCCACAAAATCTTGTAAAACAACACTTAGGACTGGTAGATAACCTAAAGTAAGTCCAAGAGATGTGAGGCAGATTTGTTGATTAGCATTGAAAGATCGAAGGAAATCTTCTCAAGAGATACAGGAAGTTCTACATAGCAATTGACTTAGTATTTCTGCAAAGAATGTTCGAAGGAAGTTATTTGACAATAGACTGAAAGCAAGAGCACCCAGAAAAAAGCCATTTCTCAACAAAGGGCAACGAGAAAATCGTGTAAATTGGTGCAAAAATCATCAATCATGGACCAATGATTACTGGGCGAAAGTGATATGTAGCGAAGAAACAAGAATTTCTATATTTGAAAGTGATGGAGTCAAATACGTTCGTCGCCTAAATGGAGAAGCTTTGAATTCTGAGTGCCTCATCGATTAGTCCTCGCAGAAATACTAAGTCCACTGCTACGCAGAACTTTCTGTATCTCTTTAGAAGATTTCCTTCTATCTTTCAATGGTAATCAACAAATCTGCCTCACATCTCTTGGACTTACTTTAGCTTTTCTACCAGTCCTAGGCGTGGTTTTACAAGATTTTGTAGATTTGTACCTGTGCCATACCTTCAGGACTCCAGACAATGTAGCACCATTACCAAGTTTTCTTGCAATTTCCTTGATTGTGTAGCCCTCCTCTCGAAGTGTGACTGCCCTGGAAGGTGCCCAGTACTTTCGTGGAGCCATTGTGATAAAATGATCAATAAAGTTTGTTGTAAAGCAATCAGGTGTTAACCTAACGAAATCTTAAGTCAGAAAAATGATAGAAACACACTAATAATGTCCACATTTTATGCTAACAGTGCTCAACAATGCTTCTACCGATCAACAATAATCTTAAAATCAACAATGGACTAGTTTCTATTGCAGTAAATAATGGGAAATTATAATGAAATCTGAAATTAATATTTAGATCTTAAAGGACAAGAATATAATCTTCCACATAGTAATGATTATTTATTGTTAAAATATTCAGGATTAAAATAATACCTTTATTATAACCCCATAATTAACGAATAAATCACGAGTAACATTTTCAATTGTATAAATCTGTGAATCAATGCAGATGTTATAATAATTCAGTACAAAAACAAAAAGTTTCCAGAATTATGGCCACCAGTGTATATATATATATATATATATATATATATATATATATATATATGTTGACACACACACTAGAACAATATGAAATATATACAGACACACTAAAACATACCCTAATCAAATTCTCAACACACAGATCAATTTCAGAACACACGCACACTATTTGATACAACTCCTCATTACACGAACGCACCCACACAAAACAGGCAGCGAAGTTAAGATGGCGCCGAGACACAGAAATCTCTGAAGATGGTGTCAAATAACACCGAAACAGCTGTAAGCCGCACATGCGTATAATTAACACGATTAAGTTCGCCAGTTAATCAATTATTAACATAACATAAATAAGCTTACTGGCACAGATACGTAGACGACATACTCATGCTATACAAAGGAAACAAACGACAAACACACAAATTACACCAATATATAAACAAAATATACCCAAAACTTCAATACACACTGGAACTTGAAAACAACAAATCCATAAATTTCCTAGACATCACCATAACAAAAGTTGACAACAAACACACCTTCAAAATATACAGAAAACCAACCACCACCACACACATACACAGCACATCCAACCACCCCATACAACACAAACATGCTACATTCAGGACAATGGTACACAGATTACTCAACATACCCATGAGCCAACAACAATATATGAAGAAGTGAACACAATCAAATACATAGCACAAGAAAATGGTTACAATCCAAACATAATAGACAACATCATAAGGAAGACAAAACAAAAACTTAACAAACACAAAAACACACAAAATACAACACAAACACAAGAACACAAGAAATACAACACACTAACATGCGAAAACAAAAACACACATAAGATCGCATCTTCAGTCAGAAAGCAGAAATACAATATAGCATACAGAACAGAAAACACACTACAAAGACATCTCAACACACAAACAACACAAACAAATAAACGCAACCACAAGGCGTACACAAACTCACATATAATAGTTGCGACAAGTTCTACATTGGACAGACAGGAACCAGGTGGCCCGGGTTCGATTCCCGGTCGGGGCAAGTTACCTGGTTGAGGTTTTTTCCGGGGTTTTCCCTCAACCCAATATGAGTAAATGCTGGGTAACTTTCGGTGTTGGACCCCGGACTCATTTCACCAGCATTATCACCTTCATCTCATTCAGACGCTAAATAACCAAAGATGTTGATAAAGCGTCGTAAAAGAACCTACTAAAAAAAAAAAGACAGACAGGCAGATCATTCCAAACACGCTACAAACAACACATTAAAGCAATAAGCAGAGGACACAATACATCTACATATGCCGAACATATAACTAATGCTAACCAAACATACAATAACATAAATACAGACACATACAACTCAAAAACAAAAAACTCAATACACTAGAACAATACGAAATATACAGACACATTAGAACACACCCTAATCAAATTCTCGACACACAGATCAATTTTAGAACACACTCACTATTTGACTCCACTTTTCACCATGCAAACACACCCCTACAACAGGCAGCGATCTCTAGATGATGCCAGGATCTAATAGGCTCTGATGATGGTGTGCAGTATACACCGAAACAGCTGTAAGCCACACGTGCTTATATAATTAACACTAGTAAGTTTGCCATTTTATCAATCATTAATAAAAAAGAAATTATCATCTATAGCACAATTCCTTTATCTGATCAACGTGGAAGAAACACGTCTCCAAACAAAAGCAGCGATGAACAGCTGGAACATTAAAATATATATTAACAGTTTCTTTTCATACAAAAGCCATTACAGAAAACGTGACACAAGCAAAAGATATTTACGTTCTGTCTTATTTTTTATTATTTTTTTTATTTTATTGGGTTATTTTACGACGCTATATCAACATCTAGGTTATTTAGCGTCTGAATGATATGAAGGTGATAATGCCGGTGAAATGAGTCCGGGGTCCAGCACCGAAACTTACCCAGCATTTGCTCGTATTGGGTTGAGGGAAAACCCCGGAAACAACCTCAACCAGGTAACTTGCCCCGAACGGAATTCGAACCCGGGCCACCTGGTTTCGCGACCAGAAGCGCTGACCGTTACTCCACAGGTGTGGACTTCTGTCTTATCACTTACATATCTACACAAGAATTTTTGTGACAAAAATAGCCCAGTTTCAGTGATAGTCTACACATATGTGTTTAAGTACTTCAATGTCAGCTTTGAAAAGCCGAAAATTGACTTCTACTATAAATGTGATTAGTTACAAGCCTAAAAAGAGGTAGCAGCAACAGATGAAGAGAGGAGAATATACTAGAGGAGCACAACATGCATCTAGAAAGGACAGACAGTGCTTACAAATAGAAAGCAACTTATAACGAAGTCGTGATTAGAAACAAAACTAAATGCAATAATGTTTGTCAATCCCTCACTTGGCCACCAATGTTGCATTTTACAAGAATTAGTTACAGAAAATACTCCAAATCTAGCAGCAGAGAGTTCCCGCACTGCTAGCAGTATAGATCAGCGATGTCAGACAGGGACTAAACGAAGCGGAGCGCTTCACTAGACTGCTTGCGTGCTCCAGTGTTTCCACAGACATAGACCTAAGCAAGTTCAAGCTCCGATCTAGCTCCACAACCGGTATTGGAGCTTACAACTCTGACACTACTGGTATAGATGATTGTTCAACCTCAAACATTTCTTGCTATATTTGGCAAAAGGGGATAGCAGCTAGAAAAAGGATTGATATTACGTCAAGTCTATATGACCATTTTCAGAATAGGCCTACATCACACAATATGGAACGTCATATTTTATTCTGACTCCTGTCCCGGCCAGAATAAGTACTCACAATTACAGCAGCAATATTTGTGGCCTTTGTCAAATTCAAAAAGTCTGGAAACAATTTACCACAAAGTTTTGCAGCCAGGAAAGAATGTAATTTAAAAATTCACCACCCTCATGAATGGGCTCAGCTGATTTCTACTGTTGGTGTCAACAGAAAATTTAACTATAATTAAAATGAAAAGTGATCAGTTTTATGCATTTTCCAATCTAATGAATGGTGATTCTCCACAAAATATGAGGAAAAAGACATCGAAAATAATAACTTACATTTTCTTGAAATCTAGTGCACTGACTATACTACACAAAGGAATCTGGAGTATTTTTTATACAAAAAGAAAACAACTTGGACAAAAACAACTCTTTCCTTAAAATGAATTGCAGATGGCGTTCGAGAAAATTATACTTACTCTCTTGCAAAGAAGTATACCGGTACATCTCAGAAGAGATAAAGAGAGATCTGATGTCATTGCTTCCACTGTCAACCCAGTGTTTCACCATACCAATTGTAGGAAATGCGAATAATGTGTCTGATGAATTGTACGTTCATGTATAGTTACAAGTATTAATATAATCTTTATTTCTGAAATAAAAACCTATAAAATGCAAAGGCTTATTTCAATTTACCTGCGTCTGGCCCCGAAACCAGGTGGCCCGGGTTCGAATCTCGGTCCGGGCAAGTTACCTGGTTGAGTTTTTTCCGGGGTTTTCCCTCAACCCAATATGAGCAAATGCTGGGTAACTATCAGTCCTGGATTCTGAACTCATTTTACCGGCATTATCATCTTTATCTCATTCAGACGCTAAATAACCTGAGATGTTGATCCAGCGTCGTAAAATAACCTACTAAAACGAAAATTTCAATTTACCTTTGGATGAGCAACAGGAAAAAGGGCTTAAGCGCTGCCAATTTTTGGAAACAATCAAGCAAATTGTTAAATGAACAACATTACCTATTTTAGAAAAAATACGAAGAAATAATATCAAGGAAAAATCTCTTAAAAAAAACTCTATAATTGACACCAGTTTCAAACTTTCTAATGTTCTCCTAAAAAGTTTATTCAAGACCTTATTCCTTCCGGCCACAGAAATATAAATGAGAATAAATAATATGGAAAACATAATGAAACTGTGTATAGGAATGGAAACATCTAAACTTCATTTACAAAAATATACCACTACATCAAAAATCTCCCGTCACAGTGATTTACATTATGAAAAGCACTATACCTGTTTTTTTAAGATGGGACATGACATTAGCACTGTGATCGGAAATATAACTGAATGTCACATAGCGTGGTAGGCCTGAGGCTATGGTAAGAACGGTTTAATTGCCAAAGTCACGTGGTGAGTGCTCAATAGCTCTTTTGGATATTTCGTCTTTCATTCTCCGTCCATTTTTGCAGTGTTTTCTTTTTTTACTTTCGCGCCAATTGTCAATGAATGTTTTAACGTCAGCCATCTAACATCAATTGCTGGCTTCCATCAGCTATACTGGCAACATAGCTAGGGTTGCTGGATACTCTTATATGAAAAACTGGACAAACTGGTTCAAAAAGCAGGACAAAAACCGGATATAAAAACATTTGTACATATCCTATTCCTTAGAGTTGTTTTAAATTCAAAAGTCAAATTCAACCTGCAAAATTGATATTAGGCCTACTCGTTAATTTTCGTAGGCATATATTAAATAATTATCTGCGCAATAAAAGAAAATCATTAAAATACAGTGAAAACAAAAAAAAAAGTACAGTACAGCAGTACAGCACCTTTTAGTGCCAGCGCTGTATACAGAAACATACATGAGAAATTCCAACCTATTTTTTAACCAAATTTTACATGTAGACCTAATTTAAAAAAAAAAAAAAAAAAAAAAAAAACTTCACTCATATATTTGCTGACAGATGACAATGGCCTACTACACTCGAAAACATAATTTCACATGTTTAGAGTTTTGCTGATGCTGATTTTCAGGTGGGGAAACAAGAAAAAAAATTGTCTCAACCTCGTGTTACTGATGGTGCCACGGAACATGCTACTGTTTATGCACGCCAATCGACCAATTTTGTGAACAAAGTGCAATCTGTCATGATTTATTAGTGGCTTGTATTCCAAATAGAATACTGATCAGTGATGCTAATACTTGGAGCACTATTGTACACCGTTGAAGTGATTCCATGGGCACCGGATACATACGATGGAAAGTCCCACCCATGAAGTGTACTGGCATCGGCAACAAGGGATTTATATTCTAACTTTAGTATAATGTCACTTGAGATAATATGTAAGGTCAGCCTATTCTGTTAGATCCATCATACTTAACTACTACAAACAAGTGGACCAAATGAGGTGGACCAAAAGTGGACAACCTGAGGATAGAAACTATAGGCAGTTTAAAAAGTTAGAGAAGTTAAACTTCACACAGTTGTAAGACACAAAAAAATGTATCCAAATTTTTAAATATCTCCACAGTTTCGAAATATAATTTATATATTTCGTATTGAAACAGTTACAAAATTATGCACCTTGTGAAACAACAAAACATTAACAATGTTTTCTTTCATTTTCAGGATTTCGAAATCTCAGCACATCATGGAATAAAGTCACGACCAACGAAACAGCGAGATCTACATCAGCATAAGAAATACAAGATGAAAATGAAATTAAGAGACTCTTCAAGATATCTTCATCCTTTCTAATAGTCTTACACTTATGCATTCATTACAATATAGAAACAAAGTATTTGCTGTATAGTATATCTTATCTTGTACTATACAAAGGACTTCCTGAAATGTGTAAAGAAACAGTGAATATGAAAAAAGTGATACTGGTATCTACTTACCTTAGTGTGGACCACCTTACCTGCTCAAGTTCCTTCTGTATTAAGAAACAGAGAGAACTGAATTCAATTAAAGTTAAAGGTTTGTTATTTAGATCGAATTTTAGGCTGCTATATTTAAATGTTGCCACGACATTAATAATTTTGCATGCATAACTTATTAGAACTTTGTCTGTTTCATGGTAATCAAAATTAGATAAACGCTATTAAATGTATAGCTAGGCAATGTTTCAAAGAGGTTCCTATTAAGCAAACTATCATCCTCTATTACCCTGTATGAAAACAATATATATAGGTATCAATTTTCATGAGAGAGATTTCTTTAGTTTCAATGCATCTTAAAATATATTCTTATTTTAACGTCATTGCAACCTAAGCAAGTAGAAAACAAATTACTTTTAAAAGAAGTACAGTAGGCCTAAGATTCTAAAATAGTTGCAACTCCCAGGTCTTTTAGAGGAAGACGTAAATTTATCTAATGACTGTTAAAAATAAATAAAAAACATTTTATTTGTTTGAAAATAACTGCTATAGAAGAGCATGGGATGATGCTTAATTAAAGTATGAAATGATAAACTATTTACTATATCCCGCCTTAGATATAAGTTATGCCATAATGTTACATGTTACAATCTGTCCCCCTATACTTACAATTTTTACAAAATTTAAGAGATATTGTAAGTGGTAAGTTAGGAAAAGAATAAAATAGTGTTCTAAAATTGTATATTTTACGTAATTTATAAGAATGTATAATAAATGGCAACATATGAAAAGGGAACAACGTTTCTACGAATAAAACTGTAATATTTAATATCCTAACAATTTGTTGAATTTACGTTCAATAACAAATTACCTAGAAGAAAAAATTTAGAAATTTAATATGAACATACACAAGAAGAGTTAAAACATTTGGCACTAAGTACTATTCAAGAGAAATATCCACACAGTGCTGTAGTTGTAAAACACTTTTAGGGGGTACTGTTGAAATCTCCTTGGCCAGATTAGCTATTACTACAACTGTCTTTGTGCAGTTGTGTTGCTCAGTATCTTTGAAAACTTTATGTTCTAAAGATCTAAAGCAGGTATGCTCATTCTCTGACTCCCGATTACGTTCTGTAATCACAACCTTCGAATGTAGAGCGTGCTGTTCCTCGTTCGAAGTTCGACGGATGACTGCGGAAGGCAGTTCAAGTACTTAATAACATGCGAACAGTGCAGGACAAAGACATAGTCGAAACCTTCTGTAAGCAAACGAACATTCCGTACAGTGTGGGAGAAAGACTATTAATTGTTTTCCGTTCGGTAAAGTGTTTACTATGTTGTAAGGTACTGTAAGGAATATTACTAAGCAACATAAAACGATATTATACGCTCTGCCATCCAGAACATGCCGAAGTGACAGGGAAGCTGTTTTCTGTAATATATATTCATATACCAACGTTATTATTATTATTATTATTATTATTATTATTATTATTAGTAGTAGTAGTAGTAGTAGTAGTAGTAGTAGTAGTAGTAGTAGTAGTAGTAGTAGTATTGTTATTAATTACTATTGTTAGGTCTAATACAATTTACAATTATTATTATTATTATTATTATTATTATTATTATTATTATTATTATTATTGTGGTGGTGATTTTATTCCACCAAAAATACATGTTATGATAAAATAATTTTTCAGAGGAATTACAGTTTCAAGAATTGAAAGCATTTAATGAAAGGCCAAACATTGAAGAGAGTTGAACAATATAGAGTCTATGTTTAGGAGCAAGTTCTGTAGTGTGTTGGGAATTAGCTAAGGCACTAAAACCCTTCACGGATGGTGAACTTGTAAAGAGATGTATGGTGCCTGAACAAAATATAGTTAATTATATCTCTGTACTGGAATAACTCAAATTTGAATTCACAGAGCATAGATTTAGTGATTTTATACGTATGGAAAGTGATATTAGTCTTTTTGTTAATCCTTTCATAGTAAATTTAGTACAATCCGTGAGATTGCAGTTCCAGGACGAGTTAATTGATTTACAAAGTAACGTAGAATTCAGAACTAAATGCAGAGAATACCTATGACTTGACAAGCATAGAAGTATTAAAAATTAACAAAACGAAATATCCCAAGATGAGCTTATTCTCTGCCCCTATGTTAGCTACCTTTGCCTCGACATACGTGTGCGAAGAATTATTTTAGAGAATGGAAGTTGCTAAATCCAAACATAGATCCCGATTAACAGATGGGCATCTTTCGAGTCAGCTGCGCATTGCAGTAAATACGTTGGAAATAGATTTCCGATTACTTGCAGAAAAGAATCCACATGTTGAACAGACCGCAATGTATGGTGGAATATGAAAATAACTTTATCTATGATATAATATCATAACTATATTAAATATAATACACAATGTAATAACTGAATATTACAGTGTGTATTCTTTCCTTTTTCAAATTCAGTTTATTATCAATATTTGTAACAGTATGAGAGCGATGCCACAGCCGGTGCTGCAATGTAGTTGCGGAGCCCAGTTCGTACACTGTATGTGTTATGCAGCGCAGCATCATCCGTGTAATCGGAGCTTTTACAATTTTGAGCATACCTCATCTAAAGCAACGAATGCTTCCTCAACATAAGATCCTGGCGAATATATCATAGATTCAAAGACTTAGGCTTAATAGCTTTATTAACTTCTGGAATTGTTATATATCTCATAATACGGTCATCACAAACTATTGCCACACTCTGAACAAAATCAACAGCCACGATAATTTCAGCTAAACATCCATAGGCATCTATGTAAAGATTAATTCTTTGGTCTGTAACAGACATAATCTGTATGACCAAACAATTAATCTTTACGTAGATTCTTCGAGCAACAGTGCATATTACTGTGGAGTCCCGGCCACCAAGTCACTCAACTGAGTATGCCCCTTGTATAATGGCAGTTGACTTAATATAAAAATGTCAACATACATGTCGAACTTGGAGTCAGGTCACAAAGGGAAAAACACTGGAGGAGGGGGATTCGATCTGGTGCTGTGGATTGAACTTCGGCGTAGTTCAATGGTCAGAGCGCTTGGTACGTAGAACCAAGGACCCGGCGCTGGAGCGAATTTTTCTCCTCTAATATTAATCCATTGGCATGTTTAGATCTTTAGAGTCTCTTTTGTTATTATTGTAGACTTCAGCTTTCCCACACTGACTGCCCTGGTACTGGGAGCAGTCCATGTAATAAAAAATATCTTTCCAACTTTACTGAACTTTTACTCAACTCAGCTGCAGCCTTGAAGTTGCATTTGATTTTTTAAGGATATATTTTATACAAACTATTTAATTTTTTAAAGAAAATATTAAAATGGTTGAGGCCCTGTACCGGTACTTCATTTCTGGTATCATGTACTGCTAGATCTAATCTATAGTTACTGTAGCATAAAATTGTGGAAAAGTTTCTGTAACACAATGGCAACACTATTTTTCCTTCTCAACATAACAGAAGCTCCATCACAAGCAAATCAAACCATATTGTTAAGAGAAACCATCAGAACAATAGAAAATCAGATTCTATATTATAGCATCCTTGGTCGAACTGCTAATTGTGTCTCTAATATTTTCAATTAGTTCCCGAAAGAAAGAATTCACAGGTGTACTTTCTGTGATTGTACATTTTAAACATATGATCAGTGCAGTCTTATTGATGATAGCGGTTGATTCGTCTTCCATAACATTCAATTGCATTACTGTTTGAAGTTATATTGCTGGCTATTCAAATTCTCATTTTTGTAGATATGTGATACAAGATAATAGTGCGGATAAATTTGGAGTGTAAAATTCTGCTGGAAAATGAGTTAATGGTCTATCGAATTTTGGAATATTATATGCTGATCTAAACTCTAATAGTTGTTCCACACTGCACTGCATTCATCTTGTCTGCTCAGTTTCTAAAAACTTCTCATTAGCATGACTCTTAATCTGCTCTCGTTTTTTAAGAGTAGTAATTCTTTTGTTATCCGTAGATTATTTTGACATTTTTCCTTAATATTTACAAAATTCGTCTCATTCTAACACATCTTCTAAAGAGTCATCCTCCAAATCTAAGTCTCGTATTCTGGGGGATTTTCTACATCTGTCACTATCACTACTTTCATTGTGAACACTACGTTGTTTTTTTTTTTTTTTTTTTTTGTGAAGTACTCAGCCAGTTAAGCAAACTCATTATAACGCACAAATCAAGACTTTAATGTCCACTATCAGAGTAGTTCAACACTTATGACGTTCCAAACACTATCTTAAATCTCAAGTCATGAACACAAAATAGAGTTTTCCTCTTCTAGCAAACGGCGAGCATTACGCATAAGCGAGTTTTAAAATTAGAGAATCGCTGCAGGAGAATTCTTAAGGCGGCACGTGATAAGTTTTATGTTATGGGAAGGCGTTTACCAGGACCTTCTGCATCTACGCAAGTTTTGAAATGAGCGAATCAGTGCAGCACATTTCTTGAGGCGTCATACCATAAGGTTAGTGTTAATTAGAAATACCACGATGGTCTGCAAGCTTGAAATTAACAAATCACAACTATTCTTGAGGTATTAGACCATGGCTTTTGGCAAAACAACGAATGGACAAGCGTTCAAGCAAAGGATATGAGACGCCAGCCACTACTTTCATGCCAGATATCTAAATAAATATTTTCCAAATAGCTAATATCCCCCATCATAAAGTCTATTAAAGACGGCATACCGTCCTATACTGGCCCAACTACAACACTGTATCCACAATTGGAATGGCTACATATATACACTGATGGTACACTACTAAATAGAGAAGCCAATTTTGATGCAGAAATAGAAGCAAAACTATTTGCTGTAGAAGAATTGATATGTAGACACAATATGTTTAATCAGGGCTGGCCCTTGGGCGAGGCTCCATGCTTTAGAGGTCCCGTAGCCAGGGGAAAAATTCAATCTGTTGACTACTAATTAAAATATTGTCACTCCTATGCTCTTCTTACAATTTTTTACTGTGAGAAACTAAAAAGAAATAGTGAAGTGAATGTTGAGATAGCTTTTGCATATTAACGGCTGGGCCTCATGCGGCCTCATGCTTAACATGTCCGCATCATACAGTAACGTGCGGTGTGCTTTTAAAACATAATTTTGCCGACCGATTGTTGTTCTGCAGGTTTCACTCTAAGCGTCACGTTGTCACGTCTACTTCCTCCATAAGATTAAGCACTAGTTTCTTATATTGTTAAATGGCTATTATTATATTATAATTATAATTATTATTATTTCATATACGAGCACGTTCACATTCTTAACTCTTAATAATAACTCTTAAATAAATTTGTAATCACATACCTTAATGTTCGTCCTCAACACAAAACATTGCAACCCCGGTTTTAATCCAAGTGGATTAGACAAGTAGGTGTCATTTAATAATGGAAGCAGCTTATTGGTTGCAATATTGAAATTGAGGAGAGTGATTGGAGCGGCGACATAAGAAATTTAAAACAATAATACAATTAAATTTCAAAGACCTGCCGAATGTTATGCACGAGGCCCCTCAAAGACCTGCCGAATGTTAACCATGACAGCGCGGCGATAATACCTAAGTAACGAAACCAATTGTTGACAATAATGCAAATGTTGCACCGTTTGTTGAAGGTTTAATTACCGACATGTGTTGTACTAAATTGAGCCTTGATTTTCACGTGTAGCCTAAATATATATGTATAGCAATCTTTATTATTGGAACAGAAAATTTACTTTACTTTTTATTAGTATTTATAAACAGAGAGGACCAAGATAAACCGAACCCGATATTCGATATACAATAGAAGCACGCCATAACTCGATTGTTGCAGGTGTTTCCTTCACAAGCAAGCTTTAGCATTACCCCTCTCCCCGCGCCTCACTCACTGTTCAAGATCAAGGTCAATATGCGTTTTTATTATTGAATTGTATAAAAATATAAAATAAATAGCCTTCCAGTTCTTATGTTCATTATTAGGTTTGAGTTCGGTTTGTCTTGGCCCACCCAGTACAACAGAATCTGTTATTCAACACGCTGCTACAGTTTCAGATTCAAATACTAGACACTTGAAGGACGGAATATTAAATTATTATTATTATTATTATTATTATTATTATTAGGCATATTATTATTATTATTATTATTATTATTATTACCTAATGTACCGTAAGTAGTTGTAGTAGTCAAGTAATATTAATGTTGTGTTATGCTATTGGCTTTGTGGTTATCTTCGGTTGTTGCAACAATTGCACCGAGTTTAAAATAAAAATAAGCTCACATTCGAATTTCTTCTCGGAAGTAGTGAAATGAGGTAATTGTAACTATTCCTAGTCGTTAGTGGATTGTTGTTAAAGTTGTATGTTTATTGAATTTGCTCCTTTAGTACTATGTGTGTGAATTATTTCTTCTGTTTAGTTATTTTTTTTTTCTAGTGCTGTCGTAATGTCGGGCAGAGAGAGAGGTAGGTAGCGTAAATATCAATTGGGAGTTGAAAATTGCGCAAAAAAAGAAAGCGCGAGGAATTTGAAAAGTCTCAGAGAGTGGCAGTTGATAAGTTTCTTTCCGCAGGTGCCGGTACTGATAGGCGGAATCTTTTTCTTTTGAATAAACTAACCACATTCTTGAACATCTATCACCATTTACCAAGAAACGATAACTCCGAAGAAAAATGTCTATTGTTACTGTCCAAGGGAAAATTATAACTGTCTGAAACTTGATGTGGTCCTCTTTCCACTAAGAAGTTTCTTAAACCAGCATCAATGAAAACAGGCCAGTTTCCTGGATCATCCAAAGCATTAGTTGAATATTTAGATGGTAGATGTGGCGGAAGAGATTGTGAGTGTGGTGGAGATAGTGGGGAATCCTGTTGTTGGGAAGATGAGGTAATGGTAAACATTCGGAATGAATAGTACAGTAGCGTGCAAATTAATCCGAACACGACATATTTTTACATTTTCTGTCATTGTTGGCCTCACAGCTGCTCATACCGCTTTAATTGACCTCTGTAGTATGTGTAATTCCATTGTTGAAGGCCTGTCGTTATTATTTTTTTTTATAATATGTGACATTTTGCCTGTCGTTTTGTACTTATAAGCATTTCAGTTGTATTGAAGACTTAATACTGCAATCCTGTGTACATTCTGTCGTCTTCACAAATGGATACAACTCCACGAAAACGGTCTAAAATTATAACATTAGCAGAGCATTCTTCTATGACACAGAGGCAAATTTCTGCAGAATGTCACATCGGTTTGGCTACTGTTAATTCGATCATAAAACGATACAGGGAGACTGGATCCATCACACCCCAGAAAAAAGGAAACTGTGGCCGGAAAAGGAAGACTCCACCTGCAGATGATCGTTTAATTGTCAGGAAAAGTAAATTAAATCCTAGACTAACTGCTGTCGACTTAACCCGCGAGTTAATGGCTACCACTGGGGCGAATATTCACGTCACAACACTGCGGCGTAGGCTTTTGGAAGCTGGACGAAGGGCTCGTAAGCCTATTTTTATTTTTTATTTTAGTAGGTTATTTTACGACGCTTTATCAACAGCTTAGGTTATTTAGCGTCTGAATGAGATGAAGGTGATAATGCCGGTGAAATGAGTCCGGGGTCCAGCACCGAAAGTTACCCAGCATTCGTAAGCCTATTAAGAAGCAACTGCTAACCGCTCTTATGTTCAAAAAGCGCTTAATGTGGGCAAAATTACATCAACACTGGACAGTGAATGACTGGAAGAATGTACTTTTTTCCGATGAGTCTCATT
The DNA here is from genome assembly GCF_040183065.1 of Periplaneta americana. Taxonomy (NCBI): domain Eukaryota; kingdom Metazoa; phylum Arthropoda; class Insecta; order Blattodea; family Blattidae; genus Periplaneta; species Periplaneta americana. Next base: position 35,133,621 of record NC_091133.1, read on the forward strand.
TCGAGGTCCACGGCCACCGTGTTTCTTACGTACGGAAAGGATCCGAAAAAGTAACAGCAGCTCATCTCCAACAAGCACCCAAATACCCCCCTAAAGTAATGTTTGGGGTTGTTTTACACATGAAGGGCCTGGAGCATTAATACTTATCAAGGGAATGATGAATTCTGACAAATATATTCACTTATTGGAAACCAGAATCGTACCCCAGCTGCAAAAATCATTTCCGGATGGCAGAGGTGTGTTCCAATAAGACCTGGCACCATGCCATACGTCTCAAAAACTACAGAATTCTTCAACAAGAAGAATATTCAGGTACTCCCCTGGCCAGGCAACTCACCCGACATCAATCCCATTGAGAACTTGTGGTCAATTTGAAAAAGAAGAATGCAAAAAATGGATTGTTCTACAAAGGAGAAGATGATTTCTGCCCTCATTGGTTGTTGGTTTCGCGATGAAGAAATGAAGAATATTTGTGGGAAATTAGTGGAATCTATGCCAAATCGTCTCAGAGCTGTTATTAGGAACAAGGGAGGCCACATAGATTACTGAGGTATGTCTTAGATCCTTTTTTTTTTATCCCGTTTGAATGTTTTTGCATAAGTAATTACGTTGTTCGGATTAATTTGCACGCTACTTTAGCTGAAGTAATAGAATCTGAATGACTTGCACATTCACCACCGACACTGTTAATAACTGAGAAATGACTGTCTATGTTCAAATTGCCAGTAGACTGCCCCATCACAGATTCATTATTACTGTTTTTGTTGTAGATTTTTCTTGCAAATCAGGTTAATTCGAGCAGCCTCTACTAGGGATGGTTGTAAGGATTGGAAACATTTGAGCACTAAAGTCGCTAGTCATAAACGGTCCAATCAGCATATCTCATGCATGACCAGTTGGTGGGAGTTAAAGTGACGATTGAAATTAAACTGTACAGGAAGTCATGAAACCGAAGATCAAATACAAAGAGAAAAAAGGCATTGGAATGAAGTAATGGAAAGAAACATTGCTATAATGCAGTACTTAGCAGAAACTAACTCCGCCTTACATGGATCAAATGACAGATTGTACGAGCTTAACAATGGAAAGTTTTGATTTCTACTTTTGATGGTCCTATGAAGGAGCATTTAAGGCACATTCGTGAGAATGAAACCCGTTTACATTACCTAGGACATAGAATTCAAAATGAAGTAATCGAACTTCTGGGTACAGCCACTAAAAATCGTATACTTAATGCTGTGAGGTTCGTCAGTTACTATTCTGTAATCCTTGATTGCACACCTGACAAGAACCACCAAGGACAGATGACCCCAGTTCTTAGATATGTTGGTATGTTATACCACTGTTACAGAAAGTTTTACTGAATTCCTCAAAGTAGATGATATCACAGGTCAAGGCTTAACAGATCCTTTAAAACGACTCTAGAAAATAACAATTTGGACATTCAGAATTGCAGAGGTCAAGGGTATGTATGCATGTATGTATGTATGTATATATGTATGTATGTATGTATGTATGTATGTATGTATGTATGTATGTATGTATGTATTTTCTTTTGAACTGCATGTTCCATTACTACTATAAGTAATACTACATGCGTAAGTTGACCTTTGTCACAAAATGATTATCCTTACCCTGCTACTGTTTGTGCTAATATGGCTACTCATTTAGTTTCGTATCCTAAAGTTACTTACTTAGTACCTTTGATTAATTTAAATTATTCAAATTATTCTAAAGTTAAATCCTTATTGTAGAGAGTCTAAGTCTATACTATTGGCAAGTTTTTCTAAACGTTTTACATAGGTTACTCCCAATTCGTTCTTTTCAACAGGCCACTTCCCTCCACTCATAATTACATAAGCTTTTAATGTTTCTCTTTGTGTTTTTAGTTTCTCACATACATATATTATGTGGTCGACTGATTGTTCCCCACCTTCACACAAGCACATTGGACTATCTTTAATTCTGAATCGGTGGAGATAACTATTGATTCTTCAGTGCCCGGTCAGCAGTGTAGTCAGGTTTGGTGACATACGTATTTTTAATGAGTCTCTCTTGAATACTAGGGAAGAACGATTTAGTAAGGAGGCCTTTGTTAGTGGATTCCCATTCCTCTTTCCATCTTTCCTCGGAGATGGCTGCTAGCTGATGTTTGACTGCACTTATTGGGATGTTGGCGTAGCAGATCTGTAGGTCGCCGTCGCTCGCTGCCTGCTTCGCTAGACGATCTGCCATCTTGTTGTCATAATTCCCAACGTGAGCTTTCATCCAGCAGAAGCCCACCTGCCATCCGTCATTCTCCAACAGTCGTAGGTTCCTCCTGATGTCGTCGATGAGGCTGTGGTGATTGCGTCCGTTCCTTAGGGAGTCGAGGGTGGTTTTGCTGTCGATGTATATAGCTACTCTTCTTTCATCAGTTTTTGTAACGTCATTGAGTCCTTTAATGTGGTCTATGGCTTTCTGGATGGCAAGTTGCTCAGCTTGGTTATTTGAGCATCTGGAAGATAGTTTGAATTGTAGTCTCTGTGTCATTTCATCGTTACAAAAAAAACTACTACTCCTGCCCCAACCCCTTGTTCACTCTTGCTTCCATCCGTATAGATTTCATATGCATATTGTTGGTTTTCCCGTGTTTGCGTGATTTCCACAAGTTCTGCTGGGTGTGTCCAATTATTGTACGGTGTATAGTGGTCGATGTTGAGATCCCCGTACCTATTTCTTGTTTTTGCATAGTGCAAGTCTACAACCTCTTGGATCTTAAAGGCAATAGGTGTATGCCCTGTCACAACGCACAGCGCTTCATATGAAGTAGTGCGGAAGGATCTCGCTATTCTTATGTTGATTAGCCTCTGCACCCGCTTAAGTTTCTGGAGGTTGTATTTCTTCTCCAAAGCTTTTGACCAAACTGGAGCTCCGTACAACAGCAATGGCAGAACTGCTCCTTTATATATTATTATCAAGGCTTTATCATTTAGTCCCCAATTTATTTTGACAGTTCTGGAGAGAGCGTTCACCAAGCTTATGCACTTTTGTGAAATGTATATAATGTGCTCATTGAAGGTGAATCTTTTGTCTATGACGATACCCAGATATTTGATTTTGTCGACTTGTTCCAGTTTTCTCCAGTTGAAGTAGATGTGTATGTTTTTGCTCTCTCTGCGTTTCCTCCGTGTAATTAGCATTGCTTTAGACTTTTGCTCGTTAAATCTGGCTTTGTTGTTTTTAGGCCAGGCTGATATATTTTGTAATTCAATATTCCTGCAGTTTTCAGCTTCCAGTATAGTGCTGCCCCTTTTGAGTACTATGAGGTCGTCGGCGAAAGCTATGACTTTGGTTTTATTGGTGTAGTCTAGTCCGAGTAATGTGTCATATTGAATGTTCCAAAATCCAGGCCCACAACAGGACCCTTGAGAGCATCCTTTGGTCTCTGTCTTTTCCAGTTTTATGTTGTTTACTGCTAGTATGGCTGTTCTTTGGCTGAAGTAATGATCTGCAAGTCTGTATAAATTTCTGGGGCATTGAAACTTTCTGAGAGCTAGCATGATGCTTGGCCACCAAGCTGAGTCGAAGGCACCTTGGATGTCGAGGCTAACGAGGACCAAGTACTGATTTTGTTTTATTGTATCCTCCACACATTCTTTCAATACCATTGCTGCATCTACAGTGCCACGTTGTGGGGTAAATCCATACTGATTGGCATTCAATAAGTTCTTTGTGTTAATGTGGTACATTATCCTGTCAATCATGAGTTTTTAAGCAGTTTTCCATTTCTGTTTAGCAGGCTTATTGGTCTGTATTTGCTCACATCTGCACACAATTCTTTCCCTGGCTTTATGATGGGAAGAAGTCTTGCCTTCTTCCATTGCGGAGAGAAGTAAGCACTATTGAGACATTGTTATATACAGCTGTCACATATCTTGGTAGTAGTCTGACTGCTTGGGACAAAATCTTCCGTCCTCTCCAGGAGTTTTATTAGGGTCCATATGTTCGATAATTTGCCTGATTTCTTGCTGCGTGAAATCGGCATCATTTTGTGTAGCGTTTGGTTGTTTAATTTCCTCTCTTACTTGTTTGTGGTGGTAATCATCATCTGCTTGTTCATCTTGTGGCGCGAAGTAGTCTATCATATGCTGCAGAGTTTCGTGTAGGTTGGACGTAAAAGATCTGTCAATTTTCATCAAAGTTGTCAATGATGAAGGTTTCTTTGTTTTCCCCGCTGCTATTTGATAGGCTGCGTTCCACGGATTACCAGACGGTGTTAAAGTACAGTATTGTTTTCATGAGCGTATTTTCTCTCTGGTTATTCTACTTTCGTATTCCCTTTTAACTTCTAGATATATATTTCTGCATTGCTCTCTTAGTGCTTGATTATGTTTGGTTTTCTGGTATCGTCTTCTTGTTGCGTTTGTTCTCTTCCGTAGAAGTGATAGTTCTACTGTCCACCATGGTACGGATTTCCTAGACGTTTGCTTTCGTATTGAGTTTGATGTCCTGAAAGATTTTTTGCATGCTGCAGTAATAGCTTCTTCGAAGTCTCTTACAATAGTTTTTGTATCTGCTTCCTCCTGAACGATTTTAGAGAGTTTCACATCTAGATCGGTAGTAGTGTCAATTGTTGTTTTGTCAGGTATTCCTTCTGAGAGCTCTCTTATTAAGTTATTGTTGAATTCTTCTAGTTTTCCATCCTGAATTATGTATTTGACGCCTGTAAACTTTCCTACTTTATAGTCTGTGTGTTCACATATTTTAAAGGAAATAAATCGATGATATGAGCAACTTTCCTCTTCTCCACATTGCCAGTACTTCACCAAGGATACTAGCTTACCATTTGCAATTGTGAAGTCTATGTTGCTCTTGCCTGTGTTACTCTCAAATGTGGTGTATTCGCTCGCTTCATTCCGTGCATACAATTGTTTTGAGCACAGATATTCATTGAGGTTTCTGCCCCTCGTGTTAGTAATGACATCATGCCACGTTGCTGACCTAGAGTTACTGTCTATGGATAATAGCACTCCAATATCTTTAGTATAGTTCAATATTTTATCCAATTTTGCGAAGTCGTTGTTGATATCAGCTGTAATGTCCATATACATGGAGACCACAAAGAACCTTAAGTTGTTATATAATACTATTTCCATGGTAATCACATCTTCGTCTGATAACTGCCTTAATAATACGCCATCTATCTGATCATTAGCCAGGAGAATGGCCGTTCTGCTTTTGTTTCCTCCGTGCAAGAAAATTTTGTATTTCCTGGTGATTCCTGCCATTTTGTTGTGTAGTATGTAAGGTTCCTGAATCAAGATGATATCGACGTTGTGTGTGTCTATTATGTGCATAAGATTATAGTAGCTACTCTCTTGTATTTTAGATTGATCTGGAGACACTTGAGTGGGATATTTCCATTGGTCTGGTATCCGAGTCCTCCTTGGTGATCAGATTCTTCTCTTACATTTGTTTTTTATTCCGCTATTTTACTTGAAGTTGGTAAATTAGTTATGATGTAGGTTTGTTGAGCCATTAGTAATCTGTGTTTTCTTTGTATTTCCTCAGTACCGCAAGCATGCTTGGACAATTCTTATCTAGTGAGGAATGGTTGTCACAGTTTTTCTCTCCTTTAGTGTATCGGTTGAAATTTACGCAGTTAGCGCATTTGAAATCTGTCGCAGCGGCGGCGGTACATTCTCTCATCTTGTGCTTTCCTGCAAACAGTGGGCAGGTTTCTTCCGCTTCACAATTTGTCTGTCTGTGATTAAAACGGCTGCACTTAAAGCACCTTATGGGGACGAGGTAATCTTCTGAGTTGCATATCATCCATCCTAGTTTGATTTTATTCTGTAGGAGTTTCTTCCTGACTTCAGCTCCTACTTCAATCACTATATTTCGATTTTTCTTTTTATTGCGAAATACGAATTTTGCTCTGAAGCCTCCTTCCTTTAATGCCAGCTCCACTTTTTGAGCAATGATTGTCTCTTCTATATTGTCTTTGCCAATGTCATCAGGTATATTGTATATGATGAGATTGGGGTTCCTGAGCTTAACTACCTTTGCTTCCAAGGTTTCTTTGCAGTTGTCGTTAATTGCGTTGCTAAGCGTTTCTATTTCAGTCTTGCTTCCGGTTTGAATAAGAACCCTTCCATCCTTAAGGGACTTCAAAGTCTTTCTACCGACGTTTATTGTGGTTGGGTTTATTTTTGTTTTCAACGTTGTCTTGATAGACTCAGGAGATTCCTTAATTTTTTATGTCAACATCAGTTTGCAGCGCTTTTCTACTTTTGGTTCGGCTGAGTTGACGACTTGAGAGTAGAGCTTCCTTGACGGGGTACCAGACGCAGCAGCGATGTTCATGTTGGTTCCGGGATCGATGAGACTATGACTATGGAGTGCAGCAGTAGAAGGCGCCACTTGTCCCACATTCCCTGTGCGTAGCGTTTCTAGTTCTCGTATTTTTCCCTCCATTTCTTTAACTCTCACACTTAATGTATTATTTTGTTCAATATTAGATGCCACGTTATTTTTAAGGGCGCTAAATGATTTTCTGAGGTTACTCACAAACTTTAATATCATCTCCTTCAGGTCTTTCCGCAAATTGTATGTATGTATGTATGTATGTATGTATGTATGTATGTATGTATGTATGTATGTATGTATGTATGTATGTATGTATGTATGTATGTATGTATGTATGTATGTATTTACATTGCAAGTGGGCAAGCACCCGGTGCCAGTGGTATACACAATATAAGCAATACACAATAAAATTACAATACACAATACAATTATACAATACACAGTACTATAAGAATACACAATACAGTTTAACACAATAATTACAATTAATAATAAAACATAATATAACCTAATTTTACAATACAATCTACATATGTATAGGCCCTACATAAGTTTCAATAATCTTTCACTTTACTCTCATCTCACTCACTGTAGTGGCACTATGACGAATTTCACTGACACTTTAGGACATATTTCACTGACACTCTATAACACATTTCACTGACACTATAGAACACATTTCATTGACGCTATAAATTATCACTGATCGGAACTATTCACTGCACTGCAAAACCATAACTTCACTGACTCACCTCGCTTCACTGATACAACAGTTCAAATAAGACAAATAATTACACCCTTATGCATACTTATAAACAGAACTACATTTAAGATAAACATTTCTAGTGTAAGGCCTTCTTACACGCTATTTTTAAATAATTTACAAATCAAACCAAGGGAGTAGCTCGTCAGGCTAAATAAAATACATGTCACCTTAAAAAATTAAATGTTAAATGTCACCTTAATTTTAATTTGCACTTTATACACAACTTTTTAAGTTCTTCTGGAATCTCCTTAAGGAAGGATAGCCCTCAAAGATCGCTGCAGCTAGGTTATTCCAATCATTTATAGTTCTATTTAAAAATGAAAATTTATCTACATCCGTTTTCTGTTTCCTACATTTGATTTTAGAATCATGATCGTTCCTACCATAGTACGTTGGCTTTTCTAACCGAGCCGTTATGTCTACCCATGCTTTCTGACCTAGATGTGCTCTATACAATGATGTTATTCTAGTTTTCCTACGTCTGTTTTCCAAACTTTCCCATTTAAGTTCTTTTATCGTATCGTTTCCATCTTCTCTTTTACCTTTAACAAATTTAGCTCCCCTAAGCTGGATTCTTTCTAAGGAATTTACCTGATATATTCTTTAGGGATCCCAACATATAGTTCCGTATTCCATTAACGTCGCACTAACGTTAGATATGCTATTTCCCTCGATTTGGGGCTAGCCTTTTTCAAGATTCTCATAATAAAGTGAAGTGCCCACATGCTCTACCCGTAACATTATCAACATGCTCTCCCCAAGAAAGTTTGGAGTTTAAATAAACTCCTAGGTATTTACAACATTGTTCTTGCGGAATTACAACACCACTGAATTCGTAATTAAGACTATTTTCCTCTCGGGTTTTACAAAATGTTATAGATTTACTTTTAGAACCATTTATTTTCATCCTATGCATTAACGCCCAGTTATAAATTTTATTAAAGTCTGTTTGAATAGCATCCACATCTCAATTACTTCTTATCTTTCTATAGATAATGCAGTCGTCTGCAAATAGCCCCCTGAACTTACACTTCCAATTTCCGATATTTCATTACCTACTCTAACTCTCTGGGTCCTACCTTTTAAGAATTCTTGGCTCCAAAGCACCACTCTCTTATCTATTCCTAGTCTACTTAACTTATCTATTAATATGTCATGTGGCACCAAATCAAATGCTTTCGAAAAATCAATCACAACTGCATCGATTCTTCCGCCTCTATCTACCTCTTCTGCTAGATCCTGACCCAGCGACGTAATTTGACTATCACATGAGAAGCCTTCCCTAAAACCATGCTGGCGGTTGTAAAACCAGTCTTTCGCATTTACAACACGACGAATATAATCCGATATCAAATGCTCCAGGACTTTGCATACGACAGATGTAAGGCTAATCGGTCTGTAGTTTCCGACATCTACAGTAATTTATTTCCACCTTTATGTATGGATAGCTGATTTCCAGTCACATGGAATAGCTGCATTGTTTATGGAAACATTAAATATACGCATTAAGTATGGAATTATGGCCTCGGAACCTAATTTAAGAATCTTTGTAGCAATACTATCTGGTCGTCGAGACTTCCGATTTTTTAATTTCGTTATTCTGTCTCTAACCATTTTGGAAGTTATTTTGAAAGTCGAATTTAGTTCACATTCACGCTCTGTGACACAACCACTCCTACCAGTAGTAGCAGCAGCAGCAGCAGCAGTAGCAGTAGCAGTAGCAGTAGCAGTAGTAGTAGTAGTAGTAGTAGTATGATAATGGAGCAAATATGAAAGGAAAATAGAAAGGTGTTCAAGCCAGAGTTTGCAGTATCAATAAGCATGCAATGTTTAGGCCTTGTGCCTGCCATAATCTAAATCTAATACTGGTGACATGGCAAAGTTTAACCATCACGCCATTACATTCTTAGGGATATTAAACAGGCTGTACACGTTGTTTTCCACATCTACGGAGTGCTGCGCAATTATCACTAGCTTTTGTCCCAAACTGTCTCTAAAACCACTTTCAACAACTAGATGAGAATGCAGATTGAGAGTGTGAAGCCAATAAAATTGCAGCTTAAAGAAATTCGATGTGCTTTGAAAGAAGTCTCCAATAAAACAAAAGATTCTGTTGCTAAATCTGAAGCGTTATCATTACGAAAATACAGTACCAATTCTTACGAGTTCATTTTGGGTGTGATAGTATGGTATGATCTCTTACATGTGGTCAACAGTGTTAGCAATACTCTTCAGTCAGAAGACATGTGGCTTGATGTTACAATAAATCAGATATAAGAGCTAGAATACTTTCTGAAAAATTATAGGAACAATGGATTTCAGGTGCAGTGATTGAAGCTTAGAATATGTGCAAACACTTAAAAATCAACCCTAAGGTGAAAGTGAAACGACATGTCAGGCGTAAACACTTTTTTTTGACGAACTTAGCAGTGATGATGCCGATGATGAAAATCCAAAATGTGTTGAGAAAACTGATACAAACATGCAAATGGAAGCTGAAGAAGAATTTAGAATAAGTTACTTTCTTCCTGTTATTGACAAAGGGTTGAGTGGAATCGGTGTGAAGTTTGAAACATTGAAAGAATATGCAAATTGCTTTGATTTTCATTAAAATATGAACAAGTTGCGAACTATGACAGAAGATGATCTAGAAGGAAGCTGCATAAACCTATCTCAAGAGTTACACGATGGCAAGGCTTTTGATGGTCAAGAGAGTGACGGCTCGTGCCTCGAATAGTAAGTGAAGAAGTACTTACAGATATGAAAAGTGAAATTCAGGGTGGACCGCTCGAATGTACCTAATTTCAATTGTATGTGACTGGTAAATGGTTGAAGAAAGAAACCTACAGTAACGTTTATATGAAAGGAAAACTCAACAAGTTTCGATATGCATATCACCATATCTCTACGTGAGCTCCAGCGGTACTGTGACGATATCGAGGCGATGAACGATTTCTTGCCAAGCACGTTGGAATATATCTTCTGGAATGCTCTCAATAGCCTCGATGATGCGCTCCCGAAGATCACGAAGGTCTCTGACTGGGGTGGCGTACACTTTATCTTTGACGTACCCCTGAGAAAGAAATCGAGTGGTGTTAAATCAGGATCAGCGCCGAGACGGTGTAGCATCTTATTGGCGAATTCCATTCATTTGGGTTTGTCATCCGGCATCAGACGTTGCATTAACTGCATTTGTATGCTACAGTTTGAGACGTTTGTGGACAATTCGTTGCAATGTTGATTTTGGTACTTGTGGTGCCCACGAAGCTCTTCTTAATGACTTCCGCGGGCTTCGCTCATACGCGGCTTGAACATTTGCAACCATTTCGTCGGATGTTCTACGACCACCATCACGTTTCTTCAACACCGATCCTGTAGCTAAAAATGTATAGTGCCACTTCTTAATGCTTTTAGCAGTTGAAACATCATGGTTAAACACTCGCCGATACTCCCTTGAAGGCTAACAATTGATTTAAACTCCACATAGCCTTCTACAACACAGTTTGCCCTTTCATCTGCTGTGTCGCCATTTTGACAATCGGTACAATCTACGAAATGGAACCGTGTCTGCGCACCATCTACCGGCAGGATTCGAAACTTGTTGAATTTTCCTTTCATATAAACGTTACCGTAAGGTTCTATCTTCAACCGTTCACAAGTCACATACAATTGAAATTAGGTACATTCGAGCATTCCACCCTGTATAGTAAATTAGTAAGTTAGTCAAGCATAACTCACCTATTTTTTTGTAGATCAAGTCAATCCTTCTATCCTTCAGGGTAGCAAACCTGTCGATAATGTCACTGTAAAAGGGATGACTTTCAGTAAGTTGAGCTACGGGTTCCTTTTGGATTGCAATGTTCGACAAAAACGAAAGCCGACTCTGAGATGTGTTCCTTACAGGAGTTTTTATTCTTTGTAGGCAAGAAAAACTCCTTTCCACCGATGTACTAGTTGAGGGAATCGTTACATCAAGAGAAAATAACTGTAAGATTCCTCGAATACGTCTTGATTTTCTTGGAGAAAGTGCACTATTTCTTCAGGAGTGAAATCTCTGAAATTTTTATATGCATAAAAAAGACACAGTTCATTTTTCAGATGCTGGAGCTTAGCAAATATTTGTGAATAGCACTGGTGTAACTGCTGAAAAAATTGGTGGCATGATCTTGAAACTTTGAAGAGTCCATAAGACATAGAAACTGCAATTTATCACAATCTTGAAACCGAACACTCATTTGCATAAAAATGTTGTCGAGAATTTCAAAATAAAGGATTCGACAATTATGGAAAACATAATCTTCTGACTGTTTTCTTCCCACGGTCGCACTAGTGAGCTTGATGGCATTTTCAAACAACGTTACGGAATAACGTTCATCCCTTCTACTCTTCAGAATATCACCTGTACTTTTGATTTTAGTTACACAGTAACCGACGTCCAGTGACTTTTTCTGAAGGATGTCAAAGAGGACATCAGTTAAACTAAAAACTTCATTGAAAAAAATAGCCAGGAAAGTAAATTCAAGTTTTTCCATTTCATTGAGAAGTCCATTGCTAGAACGAACAGCATTTTCATTAGATTCTACATCGTTCAAGATAACTTGGAAAACCTCTTTCAGTTTGTCCTAGTTCTCAACATTCACGTGGATAAGTTTTGAGTTTGAAGTGCACCTTGTCTCAGTTAAAGTAGAGATTCTTTTTGCCAAAACTGAATCAAGTTACCTGCGTTCGTTTCGCAGAATTATGGAAAAAAGTTGGGATGCCAGCAATACTTGCAAAAAAATGCTACACTTTGAAATAGTATTACAACTTTGTTTTAGAACCATATTTAACTGATGAGCTAAACAATGTACAAAAATTGCTTGAGGCGCTTTATCTTTGATCCTCTTCTGCAGCCCGTTCAAATGACCGGACATTACACTCGCACCATCATAGCATTGCGCAACTAATTTACATTCATAGTCAAATTCTTTTAAGATACTATCCAACAACTGAAAAAGCCTCTGCTGCTCTGTCTGCACTTACGTTATGGAACTCTAAAAGTCTCTCAACTAATCTCCTCTCTACATTAACGTATCTCATTATAACAGAGCATTGGGATATCCGACAAATGTCTGTGGTATCATCGACTTGCACAGAAAAGAAATATGAACCATTAATTTCAGTTTTTACATGTCCATGTATATAATGTGAAATGCAATCGATAAGTTTGTTCTGAATTGTCTTAGAATCGCCACTGAATACACTCTTTATTTTGTTGTAATGTTCTGTATTTCTAAGGGACTCCTTGACATCAAAATAGTAACAAGTTCTTTGAAATTTCCACGATTCAATGACGAAACACTTTCGTCGCGGCCCCTGAACGGAAGTTCCTGTTTGCACAAATACAATGTTGCATCAATTATTACTTCTAACAAAAGCCTATTTAACCGTATATTCTCATTAAACCGTTCATTTATAAGTCTCCTATTCTCTTGAAGGACGTCAACTATAGTGTTCCTGTTTTTCACGAATGCGTTAAGTTGCAATTTGCACTTCCACTGTTCTCCCGAATCGGCATGCTTATGGAGAGATCGAGTAATATTTATGAAGTCAGTAAAGCATTCTTTATTCCACACGTTGTTTTTATTACTAAAAAGTAAATGTGGTCAACAGAACAACGATTGCAAACTTCGGCTACTGCATAACCAAGAAAAGTCAATAAACCAAGAACTTTTAAATTTAATATTACACGATTTCCCGGTTTTTTATTGTCCCTTTTAACTGAAGTGTGAAGAATATCAGTAGGCCGGCCACAATTTAAAACATCTTTCTTGTCTTCATCTTTCCATCTAGAAAAAGGTGTCAGTAATAAATTACAAACAATATCGTTTACCGGAAACATTAACACATTTTACTAACTCACCACGAAAAAACCAATCACCTTGCACTGACACTGAACTCACAGTAAGAATAACTTGTGAACGACGACGGAAAGACCCAGACAAAGATTCCCTGTAAACTGGTATTCAGCCCCGTGAAAATATTTCTTTTCTTGTAGGATGTTGTTCATTCTCACAGTATGAACGACGTGGTCAAGTGTTTTGTTCATGTTGGTTGCCATGGCAACCAATCCTGTTGATGCAAACAATTCTCCGAAATTTCCTTCATTGGCACTCGCTCTGACACTCACGAGACAAACCTCTACCCTCACAAAGTCAACGGCTTTCACTTTCGTCATCCCCTTCACAACTCAAACCTACAGGCTGCCATAATATTATTAGTATTTAGTAGGGCCTATTAGTATTTATTTATTTAACCACGTTAGGGACTAGAATGTTCGAAAGATAGGTATCCATTTCAAGAATGTTATATAAACTAAAAATAATATAGGCTAAAAATTTATGTGGAGTGCTTCTTCACCTTCTGCACTTGAAAAGCCGCTACTGGGTCAAGATCTCTTTTATGAATTACGATTATTCAAACCCAGCTGAAATGCGAACTGTTCTGGAAATCCTCCGTTTTCTGCAGCCCATCTGTGATTTCTATCACAATCTAACAATCTCCTATCGAATTCTCCTAACTATTCCTGTTACAGTCGCCTCAGAGGATCGCAGTCTTTCAAAGCTGAAAATCATCAAAACTATCTAAGGACCACGATGAAATAGGAATGGTTAAACAGATTGGCAATGATTTCCTTTGAAAGTGAAATGACCAAGAAACTACAAAAGGAGGATTGATGAAGGAGTTTACTGCAAAAAAGCAAGGAAAATTGTCTTTCTCTAAGGTATGCTAGCTTATATCAAACTGTGCTGTAATGTTTAATAGTAGGCCTAGATAAGACAGTGTAGCTCAGGATTATTCCAAATTAAGATTTACCATTGTTATAACATTAATGGCTGATAAGGGGTCATGACACCGGAGTATTCAGCTGCATGGCGCTAAATCGATTGTTACCCTTGATTCTATTATTATTATTATTATTATTATTATTATTATTATTATTATTATTATTAGGTGCCTGATTGGACTTGGAAAACTATTTAAACTCGGTTCATTATCCAGATCTGCAAAGAAAATAATTTATAAAACTATTTTAAGACCAGTGGTTACATATGCTAGCGAAGCTTGGGTTTTAAAAATAAATAATGAAAATATGCTAGCAGTTTGGGAAAGAAAAGTCCTGAGAAAGATATATGGTCCCCATTTTGAAAATGGTCAGTTTAGAAGTAGAACAAATAAAGAACTAATGGAACTGTATGGAGAACCGAGCATAGTTTCCTTCATTAAGAAAGGCAGACTTAGATGGTTGGGACATCTTGAACGTATGCCAGAAGGCCGACTACCTAAACGGGCATTATATGGACACCCAGGAGGATTAAGGAAGAGAGGAAGACCAAGGTTGAGGTGGCTTCAGGATGTGGAGGATGATCTGCAGAGAGTTGGATGCAAGAGATGGAGACAACGAGCTCAAGATAGAGACGAATGGTTTCTCACATTTCTGCCTTAATTAGAGAGCCCGTGCTCCGTTTTTGCTCCAGATCATGCAAATAATCGGGATGGTCCTGTGTTTAATAATGCTGTCTTATTAGTAGATTCAAAAGCATCAATACAAGGCATAGCATCAAACAATAGAACTGTTACAAGAAAAATCAGTGAGATAAGGAAATTAATAAAAATTCTTGAAAATACACAGACTAAAATATGTGATACAGTACCATCACACATTGGTATAAATGGTAACGACATTGCTGATGGACTAGCAAAAAAGGGCACAAAATTACATAGACAAAATAAAACTATGAGTACTCAAACATTAGGTATCAAAATTAAAACTACCACACAGAAGAATGTCCACAGGATCGTCAATGAACAAAGAACATAAAGAACATCTGCCTCAATGCACTAAACTGAAGAAAGAAGCGCAACAGTGCAGAAATTTGAGTGCTCTTTACTGGGAGACAAGAAGCAAAATGGGTTAAATGATCCCAAAAGCCATTGGAAAACAACAACAAATTACCTAAGTAACTTATATTTTAGTTTCTTCTATAGACCTATCCATGTCATTAATGTGCAGTATTTATGACTGTTACAATGTGCTTATCTGATTTCTGTATTGAAAGCTATACATCAAGCAATTACATTATGAGATTAAAAATTGTTTCTCTACTGTTTTGTGCAGAAAACTTGTGGAAATCTCTCGCTGTGGTTTTAAATTCATACTTTAGGAGAAACATGGGTCCTTTAAACCTCATAAAACCATTAAATAATAGCACTTTCACTAAAAATCTAGCAGATTCCGAAAGTAGGACTGGGCACGTGTTCCCTATCTATTGTTTTTCTTGTGTTCTGTTCAGCATTGATTTTGTACTATGCTGAGCATGACTAAGAAGTCATACTGTTAGTAATCATACTACAGTGTTGGTTCACAAGCCTCAACGAGGGCAGAACAGACCTAGGGACCGAAATCTTAAAAACAGATGACGATGACTATGATGAAATATACATGATGATGTTTTTTTAGTAGATTATTTTACGACGCTTTATCAACAACTTAGGTTATTTAGCGTCTGAATGAGATGAGGGTGATAATGCCGGTAAAATGATTCCGGGGTCCAACATCGAAAGTTACCCAGCATTTGCTCATATTGGGTTGAGGGAAAACCCCGGAAAAAACCTCAACCAGTTAACTTTCCCCGACCGGGAATCGAACCCTGGCCACCTGGTTTCGCGGCTAGACGTGCTAACCGTTACTCCACAGGTGTGGACTAATGATGATGTTACATGATGCAGGTTTATAGAAGCAGTATCGGAACCAAGATGTTTAAGCAGGAGTCATTCACATCTGCGTTTCGTAGAGCAGTGGTAGTGTGTTCGCATATCGATTCAAAGGCTGTGAGTTCGAGCCTTGTTCAAGTTATCATTTTAATTTTTATCGTTCTTTAGAGATACGGTATAAATAATATTCAAGTTATCATTTCATTTTGTATATGTATAAGCACGGCCGACTTGATGTTACCTTCGCTTTTTTTGTATACGGCCTTCACAATAGTAATCTTATGTTGAAATTGGATACTTTCTCAATTCCACCACGAGGCGCTGTCTGCCAAGAAGAAATACTCAATATTAATTAAAATAAATGATTAAAGAATAATAACTATTATAAATAATAAATAAGAAAATAATAAGTATTATTATGTTTAGTTCTGTTAATTATGGTAAAAGCGAGAGTTTAAAAGCAGGGAAGGTAACACATAGTAACCTGTTCAGTTTAAGTAACATGATGACAGAGGTGTAATTTTGTAGTTCATTCACTGGGTAGCACCCCTAGGCTAAACTGCGATGATTCAAAGTAATCACTTGGGTAATTATTTACAATAACTTGTACTAAGTTTTATAATTTCACTCACTGCACTGATACATTCCACTTGATATTGGAGATTCAAGAATCATAGTTTCAAGATTTTGCGACTCAGTGGATTATAAGCCGCATTCTTCGAAGGAACAACCTTTTCAGTTAAAGCTGCTGCAATGTTATCTGGAAGTGGCCTAACAAATTTCACAGTAATGATATTAGCAAGTCGTTTTTGGCAGTCTTCATCACAAATTGGCATTGCAAGAGAGGACATCTACACAGTAACGGCTCAATTTCTGAACACAAATTTTCTAATATATTCTTGTTTGGTATTCTCTTTAGATGATTAAGCAGCTGATCTAGAATCAATTTTGCATGAATACTGCCTTCATCGGCCTTTTTCCTCACATTTTCCAGTTCTTTATGTAACGGATCTCTCTGAATTAGTTGGAGTTTTTCGGTTGTTTTCGTTATCTCATCTTGCTTCTCTTGTAACACCTGATTAAGTTGTTTAATTTTCACATGCAATCTGTTAATTACTTCTTTTTAGCTCCACAAAGTCGACAATGTCTGTTTGCGTCGCTTTATGGTCATTTTCAACTGGCAAGAAGGGAATGTCATTAACTGATGCGGAGCTACTCGGAACATCTTGTTCAAATAGTGAAATACCTATATTACTAAAAGATATGCATTTCTTGTGTGGAGGGAGATCAGTTTTGGTAACTGTTCGTCATGGTCTTCTGATATCTGTCACTCTATACCTATATAATGAGGGAATATTGTTGGCACAGCAATTGGTTTTAATAGTCTAAATTTCCCATTATTAGAATAATCTTCTTCCCTGAAATGTAAACTACAAACGACTGAAGATGGGGAGTTGCTTTAGGAACAAAGTCTTGGCGTGAAATTACTTTAAGGCATTTTCACATCTTTCCCTTACTTACTTACGGCTTTTAAGGAACCCGGATATTCATTGCCGCCCTCACATAAGCCCGCCATTGATCCCTATCCTGAGCAAGATTAATCAAGTCTCTATCATCATATCCCACCTCCCTCAAATCCATTTTAATAGTATCTTCCTATCTACGTCTTTTTTCTTCCGGCTTCCCAACTAACACTCTATATGCATTTCTGGATTCGCCCATACGTGCTACATGCCCTAACCATCTCAAACGTCTGGATTTATTGTTCCTAATTTTGTCAGGTGAAGAATACAATGCGTGCAGTTCTGCGTTATGTAACTTCCTTCAGTTTCCTCTAATTCCATCGTTCTTAGCCCAAATATTTTCCTAAGAACCTTATTCTCAAACACTCTTAACCTCTGTTCCTCTCTCAAAATGTGATTCCAAGTTTCACAACCATACAGAACAACCGGTAGTATAACTGTTTTTATAGATTCTAACTTTCCGATTTTTTGACAGCAGACTAGATGATAAAAGCTTCTCAACCGAATATTAAGAAGTATTTCTCATATTTATTCTGCGTTTAATTTTCTCCCGAGTGTCATTTATATTTGTTACTGTTGCTCCAAGATATTTGAATTTTTGTTCACACCTGTGGAGTAACAGCGCGTCTAGCCGCGAAACCAGGTGGCCCGGATTCGATTCCCGGTAGGGGCAAGTTACCTGGTTGAGGTTTTCCCTCAAACCAATATGAGAAAATGCTCGATAACTTTCGGTGTTGGACCCTGGACTCATTTCACCGGCATTATCACCTTCATCTCATTCAGAAGCTAAATTGCCTAAGATGTTGATAAAGCTTCGTAAAATAACCTACTAAAATAAAATAAAATATTTGAATTTGTCCACCTCTTCGAAGGATAAAACTCCAATTTTTATATTTCCATTTCGTACAACATTCTGGTCACGAAATATAAACATCTTTCCCTGACACTTGGAAATTCGTGCAATGATATTGCTCCGCCACTCTCTTTTCTATTCGAAGTACACAATGGTACACAACAATATGTCATTTTGAATCATATCACAATAAACTCACATACCAGTAGAAAGAAGCGCAATATTACTAATTATAATCGTACAAGAAACCATACACACATTCCTCAGTGAACCTTGGGAGTCAGTGCCACCTGGCGGGAATTTCATATTTTCTCGATTACAGCTTTAACATAGGGATCAAAATGAATTGTCAAGGCAGGTAAAGGAGAAGCGAAGGTAGCATCAAGTCGGCCGTGGTATAAGTATGACGATATTTTATATTTTATCAATTTTAATTTTTATCAGTATTAACCAACATATATAACAAATTATTGTAACATGCGTTCTATGTATATATGTACCATGTCACGTACAATTTCGGCAAATTAGCAATTCAAATGCACTTTAATTGATATCAACAGAGGCAAATAAAGGCGAAATAGGCTGCCGCCTAGGGCCTTGCGCCTGAAAAGTGTCGTGTCGTCGTGCCTAGGGACAACCCAGGAAGGAAAAATGGATGGTATCGTACAAGGCTTTTGGTTCCTCTGACAATAATACTTACAAGAAAAAGCCACCATCAACATAACAATTTAATAAACAACAAACAGAGCAGAGAGAAAAGAAATTACAAATGTTATACAAATTAAGAACTGCAAGTACATAAGAATAACCCCAGGCAAGCGGGTGGTAGTAATAAAAGAGATATTAAATACTGAAGGTCTAATAACGGCATAGATTGCCGAAAGAGAGACAACTAATAACTAACATGAAATAAGAAGTGAAAATAATGGTAATATACATTAGGAGTGATCAAACGCCCACAAGAAAAAGTACGGTTCCCGTAGCGCACGGGCTCTGATAAATACGATAAAGTTCAACACTCCAACCTTTAGCTGAATGCAGATGCTGGTCCCCGTAAGATATGACGTCGTCGTAGACTCACAAACTATTACCATTAGTACAATCATACACTCGGAGAAACTTCACTGTCGGGTAAGGATGTTAACCATTCCGCACTGTCCGGAATATAATAATTAACAGAGCTGGCCAATGCTCTGTTAACGATGAAGCACACAGAGACCGGGTCCATGTAACTAAAACATCAGACCGGCGTCCTATCGGCGATGCGTCCCAGGCATAATCAGAATCGTTCCCTTTCAACCAGGCGGGTGAACTCAAGCCCGACCGTGGCGAACTGCAAGCAAGCGACGAATCCCTCGGTGAAGTTTGCAGACTAGTGGTCTTCTTTCTCTCCTGCTGGCGAGTGAGTCTCGTATTCCCGAGGCCGCTCATAGCTCCTCCAGCAGACAGCGCACTGCTCTCTTCTTTCTCCAATCAGAAAGGGGGAAATGAGGGTGCGTTCACAAAATAGAAAAAACAATGTAGCCACCAATATAACATAGAAATTCCCGCAGCATAAACTACACCACAGACTCCCCCCCCCCAAACTCCACCACACATAAAACATTGAGTAGGCGAGGGGGAATAATTTATCATGCTGCAGTGTAAATCTCAAAAAATGGTAATACTTCTCTCTCTATAGATAACAAACAAACACTATAACAATACATGTAAATCTCTCCACAGTGTGTAAAAGATGATGGCCTCAACAATGGATGACGCAAGTAGCAGACCAAAATTAGAATTCAAAATTAGGATTGCTTATATCAAAGAAGAAGCTAATTGAGTACTTTTTAATTGAGAAGCATGAGCACGAACTGTGGTGCCCTTATCATCCTGTAATCTAAAGGTCACTGGTGAATCCAAAGCGACAATCTGATATGGTCCTTTGTAACGGTGAGCTAATTTAGCAGCAATCTGATTAGCCCTATTACTGACCGGGTAATGTCGTAAATAAACCCAGTCGCCAATATGAAAAGGGACCGGATGACGACCTTGATTGTATTGACGAGCCGAGAACTTATGACTCATGCGTAAATTTCTCCTAGCTGTAGTCCACAAGTCCCTCAATTGCTGTGGATCGGGGCAATCAGGTAACAGATCTTCAAAAAGCCACAAATTACTCAAAGGAGATTGCGGTGGATAAGCCATCAATAATTAAAATGGAATTAACTTATCAGATTGATGGCGAGTGGAATTGAAAGCAAATTGTAACCAGTCCAATTGGGAATCCCATAAGGTATGATCCTGCGAATGATAAGCTATTAATGCGGATCGTAAATTTCGATTAACCCGTTCAGCTTGCGATGGGTTAGGATAGTAAGGAACTGTGGTAATGTGCTGAATTCCTGTACCAAAACAACAATTTCTGAATGCTTTAGAAATAAATTGTGTGGCATTATCTGTTACCAAAATTCGAGGGCAGCCAAAAGATGCAATAATCCCCTTAAGCGCCCGTAAAGCACTCTTCGTAGTAGCTTCACGAACTGGTACCAACCAACAAAATTTGGAAAAGGATTCTACAACAGTAAGGATATAAATGTTCCCAGTTTTAGACTGAGGGAATTTGCCTACAAAATCGAGAAACAACTTTTCCATAGGTCTGTTTGCTAACGAAGAGGCTAAATTGTCATACCTCAATTTCTGTGCTGGTTTACTTAACCCACAAACTTTGCACATCCTGACATAATTAGCCACATCTATGAAAATCCCTTTCCATGTAAAATACTCTCTGATTTTACCTAAGATTTTCAAAATCCCCAAATGGCCTTCGACTACTGAATCGTGATAGTATTTCAAAACCGCAGGGACCAAAGAAGTTGGTATAACGATCTTAGGCATATCATCGCCATTGATCTTAAAACAGACCAACCCCTGCTTGAGTAAATATGGTGAACATGCATCGCCCTGATGAAGGCGCTTATGCATTTCTCCTAACTCAACGTCATTAAGTTGTGCTTCACGAACATTATGAAATAATAATGGGTTAGTATCCAAAACAGGTGCTGAATACTGTGATGTTTCAGACAAAACGTTCTCATCAGTATAGCCTTCAAACATCCTTGAAAGCGAATCAGCAATAATATTCTGGGTACCACGAATATGTTCAACGTACATCTAAAAGCGGAGAGACGCAAGGCCCAATGCGCTAACCTTCCTGATTTACGGAGACGAGCAGTACCCAAATAAGAGCTTGATTATCAGTCTGTAAGCGGAACTCAATGTGTTCCAAATAGGGACGAAATTTCTCTACACCAAATAATACAGCTAAGGCCTCCAATTCGTAAATCGAATACTGATGTTCTTGATCAGTCAGAGTACGTGATGCATAAGCGATCGGTCGGCAGCCCTCTTCTGTCTCTTGCATGAGAACAGCCGCTACCGCACTGCCGCAAGCATCAGTCTGCAAAATGAATGGACGTTGAAAATCAGCCATGGCCAAAACGGGGGGGAGGTAGTAATAGCCTCTTTCAACTTCAGAAAGGCCTTTTCCTGCTCCTCGCCCCAAGAAAAAGGAACCCCTTTTTTCCTAAGTTTGTTAAGTGGTGCCGCTAATTCTGCAAAATTTAGGAATGAACCTAAAAAAAATTAATCATCCCAATAAAGCGAGCTACCGCTTTAACATTCTTAGGAGGGGGAAATTCACGTACAGAAAGCGTGCATTAGGATCAACAGTAATCCCCGCAGGGGTAACTAGAGGTCTCAAAAAATGCAAGACCTGCGAGCAAAAATCACTTTCTCTGGTTTAATAGTTAAACCTGCCTTACGCAGTCTAACTAAAACTTCACGGACATGTCTAACATGTTCCTCCCAAGTGTTGGAATAAATAACTAAATCATCCAAATAGTGATACAAAAACTTATACTTTATATCGGAAAAAATCTGATCCAATAAACGCGTAAGGACTTGAGCCCCTGTAGCTATACCGAATGGAAGCCGACAAAATTCATATACGTTCCAATCGGTAGCAAAGGCTGTGTACGCACGTGATTCTTCAGCTAAGGGAATTTGATAGTATGCACTATTCAAATCTAAAGTAGTAAAATACCTAGCATTGGCGAACCAATGAAAACAGTTGTGTATGTCTGGCAATGGAACAGATTCTATTTTCATTTTACTATTTAAAACTCTGTAATCTACAACTGGTCTATTATCATCTTGATGCGTAAGGTCCATTTCCTCATGAGAATCAAAGTCTGTCGGTTCTGAATAATACTCGGGCCTTGGTACAGGTAACAATGAAGGAGCTAATATCGATCAGAGAAGGAAAATTGATACTCCGGAGCAAATTTAAAATAGAATAAATCGGCCTCTAAATTCATTATCAATCCTGTTTTCCTAATGAAATCGTTACCTAATATCATAGAACAAATTAAATCTTTGACCACTAAACAAGGAAATTTCCACACCAAATGTCCAATTTGAATCCGTAAATTTATTTCTCCTTCAATATGAAAAGTTGTGAAACAGCCGACGTTATGATACGCTGTTTAGGAGTAATAGAAAGTCCCAACTTCTTAACAATTTCATCACTAACCAAGGATGATATACTATCGGTATCAAATAGACATTCACGAAAGGTATTTTGAACACGTAAAACTACAACAGGGCATTGAAAATGGTTTGACTTCGAATACGATTCGACACAATCGAGACTGGTAATGGGTAACCATACCTTTTCTGCTTGTCTCGTTGTATCACCGTATGTGAGGCTGCATTATCATCTTGGTTCAAAGACTTCCCTTGCACAATAAGTTTTGAACACAATCACGAGCAAAATGCCCAATCTGATTACACTGAAAACATTTACGAACCACCGTTCTTTGTGTATCATTGTTCCGTCCTACTTTAACCGAAGGTGACCATACGTTTCGTGGGTGATCACGTAATAAAGCTTAATTACGAGCACATAAGGGATCCAATTGGGTATAAGTGGTAATAGGGGTTTCCAATAAATATTGTGCGCGAATTTCAGTATCTGTAGCACTTGATAAAATAATACCAACCACTTGTGCTTCCGATAATGAAGATTTAAACATAGCATGAACTGTTTTAAGATCTTCTGCATAATCCAAATGGTTTCGGAGGTAAACTGTTTCCGATAAAACATTCTATCAAATATAGAATGTTGGAGACGACCCGGAAAAAATCCATTAATATTTCCGTATGGAAAATCTCAATGGCCTTCTTTTGTTCAATCGCTTGTAATAAACGCTGACTTAATATTCCAACTGTAAAAGGAAAAAACAATTGAAGCGCTTGAGAACCAAAACAGGAAAAAATACGAATTAAAGTCTTCATCTGTACCAAAACTCACAAAAAACCTAAAATAGCGTCAATATTATTTACTGACATAATCAACCTGGTTTAAGTACAGTATCTATAGGATTAGGTATTTTAGGTGGACAAACACTGAAACCCAATCCCCAATTTGCACTATTAGTGGTATCTAACAATCCTAAATTATTACTCTGCTCTATATTATGAATTTGCTATGCTATATTATTAACCGCAATCTCACTTGGTTTAACATCCTGTGTTTGAAAAGGCTGCGGAGTCAAATGTGACTTAAGTGCCGTCAAATTACTTTCGACGCGCAACAAAATTTGTAATCCCATTTGAACCCTAATTTTATCGGATTCACCAAGTCCCGTGGTCAACATATCTTTTAATCTATAACGATCTTTAGTAAAGTCTCTTTTCAAATCCTCAACAATTCCATAAAAAAATGTCTATCGTTTCCTCAGTCTTAAGAATTTCTTCAGATATAGATACTTGCGGAAATTTCCGAGTAGGATGCTGCAATAGAAAATCCGGTTCCTTCAATTTTCCCAGTAACGCTGAGACTTCTAAGGTTACATCAACTTGGGCTCCACGTGCTTGTAACTCGTAAACCAATTTTTTCTTACGCAGCAAATCCCATACTACTGCTTGCGTCTTTATCATGTAACAAAAACAAACATATAAATAACTATAAAAGAATGAGGCAACCAAAAGTAGGGCTAGAAGTTCTGCTACCACTGTCGTGTCGGCGTGTCTGGGGACAACCCAGGAAGGGAAAAATGGATCGTATCGTACAAGGCTTTTAGTTCCTCTGACAATAATACTCATAAGAAAAAGCCACCATCAACATAACAATTTAATAAACAACAAACAGAGCAGAGAGAAAAGAAATTACAAATGTTATACAAATTAAGAACTGCAAGTACATAAGAATAACCCCAGGCAAGCGGGTGGTAGTAATAAAAGAGATATTAAATACTGAAGGTCTAATAACGGCATAGATTGCCGAAAGAGAGACAACTAATAACTAACATGAAATAAGAAGTGAAAATAATGGTAATATACATTAGGAGTGATCAAACGCCCACAAGAAAACGTACGGTTCCCCGTAGCGCACGGGCTCTGACAAATACAATAAAGTTAAACACTCCAACCTTTAGCTGAATGCAGATGCTGGTCCCCGTAAGATACGACGTCGTCGTAGACTCACAAACTATTACCATTAGTACAATCATACACTCGGAGAAACTTCACTGTCGGGTAAGGATGTTAACTATTCCGCACTGTCCGGAATATAATAATTAACAGAGCTGGCCAATGCTCTGTTAACGAAGAAGCACACAGAGACCGGGTCCATGTAACTACAACATCAGACCGGCGTCCTATCGGCGATGCGTCCCAGGCATAATCAGAATCGTTCCCTTTCAACCAGGCGGGTGAACTCAAGCCCGACCGTGGCGAACTGCAAGCAAGCGACGAATCCCTCGGTGGAATTTGCAGACTATACTAAAAGCCAGGTTATGAACCGACTAAACCGGAAGCAACGTTTTGTTGCTCTCTTTCTGAACTCTGTTGCCACATAGTGGCGCGAGATTCAAAGCGTGTTCAGCGTATGTCACAGATATGTTTAAAATAACTACTATATATAGTTCTCGATAACACTATCAACAATATTAGTAATTAAAATTGCGGTTTTTAAGAAAGCACGAGCTAATGACGCTGTACGAAATGCGACTCGTAATGCGCGTGGTATTGCTGGGAAGTTTGGCTACACTGTCTCCGTCATTCCGTTGCCAGATTTTCGTTAGCAGACGACATTTTCATGTGAGGTCCAACGAAAAGCTCCGTTCTTCGTTTCCCCTCCAGCCCTCCACACTTAACGTGTCATCGCTGTAAAGGCTACCCCTCTAACCCGCACTTTCCTCTCGCCCTGCCAACTACTTCCTGTTTAGTCGGTTCATAACTTGACTTTTAGTATAGTGGTCTTCTCTCTCTCCTGCTGCCGAGTGAGCCTCGTCTCCCCGAGGCCGCTCATAGCTCCTCCAGCAGACAGCGCACCGCTCTCTTCTTTCTCCAATCAGACAGGGAGAAAAAACAATGTAGCCACCAATATAACATAGAAATTCCCGCAGCATAAACTACACCACAAAAGGCAACGTGATTACGAGTACTTAAAATTTGATTTTTAATTCAGATACCTATGTTTTCTTTTATTTAGTTCTACGTGTTATTTCCTCTTCTATTTCCACATTCTTCTTTATTTTAATCCTTAATGGAAAATAATAATAATTTGACACCAGAGTCTAGCTTTCAAAGTACAGTCAACAATGCATTAATTCATTCATTCATTCCTTCTTTCCCACTCGTTCGGCTTTTTTGGAACTCGTATTTCCGTTTCTCCCGCTTCACGCGCACGCTCGATCAACAATGAGGAAACATTATAAATAATGATAAAATTGAAATAATTATCAAAAAATTGTTAAATTTGAAATGTTCAGAACACGTTACACAACGCCAATAAATATATATTTTCTTGAATTATAAAGTTTATAAATGTTCCATTACGTAATAATAACTGTAAAATTACTTCACATTGTCACTCAATACAAATTCTAATAAGCCATATTTATGTTAATATCGCCGCGGCCTCATGCTTAACACGTCGCCATCATACAAATAACGTGCGGTGTGCTTTTAGAACATAATTTTGCCGACAATAGGAGCACATTGACATTCTTAACTCTTAATAATAACTCTTTAATAAAAATGTTTAATCACATACCTTAATGTTCGTCCTCAGCACAAGACATTGCAACCTCGGTTTCAGTCCACGTGGATTAGACAAATAGGTGTCATTTAATAATGGAAGCAGCTTATTGGTTCCAATATTGAAATTGAGGCGAGTGATTGGAGCAGCGACACAAGAAATTGAAAACAATAATACAATTAAATCTCAAAAACCTGCCGAATGTTATGCACGAGGCCGCTCAAAGACCTGCCGAATGTTAACCATGAGAGCGCGGCGATAATACAAGCAGTATCATAGTTAACATCTGACCGACAAGTAAGGTTGTTGTGGTACGCCACTACAGTAAAGTTCCAGTGTTGTTTATTCAGTTGTAGTGTTATACTTTCCCAAGATAGTGATCTTTTTTTTTTAAGTTTACCGTATCGTGTTATGTTTTCGTTGTAATGTCCAAGAGAGAATGATACAGAGCTAGAAAATTCGAATCAGGCCATTTAAAAAGGCAAAAACGGATGGCGACAGAGCAATTGGAGAAGCAGTTACGCGGTTCAGTGTTGAAATAATTAATATATTAAGATCGATGAAACAGTGCCCGTAACTGAGCATTCTGCGAGAAGTGGTCATTTGATCCTTCAAGAACTTTCCACTTCTACAAATAAATGTGAGTACAATCAATCTGATAAAAATATTTGGATTGGTGCATTCGTAGCGTTTTTCTGTACTTTCATTCATTTTATAGTACTATAGTGACACAGCAATCATAGCAACGAAAAACGCTACGAACTTATGCACCAACCAAATAATATAAACAATGACACTGGTGGTGCATCTCCTAATTAAAACGTTAATGCAGCAGGTTCAATTAGTGAAATATGCACTTTTGATAGTGCTGACCCCGGCAATTGGCCACATCCAATTTAGGACAAAGGAAGGCTGCAAATTGTAGAAAAAGAATCCGTTCGAGGGAAAAAAATGCTGTTTTTCCATTAGACGTGAATAAGAGACACTTTTCTCCTATCCACTATTTCAGGATTTTAAGTAGGTAATAAAGAACAAAACAGGACCGACGTTGGCTTGTATAGGTATTCTAAAAATCGAGATAGGGTATATTGTTTTGCTTGCCGACTTTTTTCGACCTCAATGAGAGTATTATCTTCTCAGGGGTGTAACAACTGGAACAAACCTTAATAGTCGTCTAAAATCCCATTAAAATAGTCCAGAACACATGAGTTGTACCTTGAAAGGGATAGAAATAGAAAGAAGATTAACGGAAGGGCAAGCAATCGATAGTGCTGTTGAACAGCAAATACAATAGGAAAAAAGAAGTGGATCGACATTTTAGAGAGAGTTATAGAGTAATTCTAATTTTGGCTACCGGTATCTGTAATAGGTTCATTGCCGCCCTCGCATAAGCCTGCCATCGGTCCCTATCCTGTGCAAGATTAATCCAGTCTCTATCATCATATCCCACCTCACTCAAATCCAGTTTTATATTATTCTCCCGTCTACGTCTTGGCCTCCCCAAAGGTTTTTTTTTTTCCCTCCGGTCTCCCAACTAACACTCTATATGCATTTCTGTGTTCGCCCATATGTGCTACATGCCTTACAAGTTAAATGGCAAATGATTGCACAACTGACTTTAGCCACAAAGAACAAATTATAGTAATACTTCGTCATGTCGATGAAAAGTCAGGAGATGTAGAAGAACATTTTGTTGGGTTTATTTCCATTGACAAAACAACTGGTGAAACACTTACAAATCCAATCATATCAGAACTGAACAATTTAGTTCTCGATTTAAAAAATTATCGTGGCCAGAATTACGACAACGGAACAAATATAGTAAGAGAAAAGAGTGGTATAGAAATACGAATACGTCAGCTTAATCCGCTGGCAGTTTTTACTCCTTGTGGTTGCCACAGTTGGAGTTTAGTATTAAGAGATGCAGCAGGGTGTTGTATTAAAGCTAAATTGTGTTCTGAAATTCTGCAAAGGCTTTATACATTATTCTCTGAATCGTCCACTAGAGAGGAAATACTAAAAATAATGTGAACATTACTGTAAAACCTCTTTCCGAAACCAGGTGG
The DNA here is from genome assembly GCF_040183065.1 of Periplaneta americana. Taxonomy (NCBI): domain Eukaryota; kingdom Metazoa; phylum Arthropoda; class Insecta; order Blattodea; family Blattidae; genus Periplaneta; species Periplaneta americana. The sequence continues at coordinate 35,162,023 of NC_091133.1, forward strand.
GAATGCAGAATAGAATGTGTTAAAACAGTGCGTTTTCAGTTGGAGATTGCTAATGCTTTAGAAAGCCTTTCAGAGGAAACTAGTGATTGTACTTTTGTTAGCGAATGCTTAGCTATTCAGAAGGAAATAATGAGCTTTGAGGGGGGATGTAGGCCGGAAGCGCACCGTTTTTTGTATTCATCATGGTTTCCACAGTTTTTAAGCTATAAATTTGAAATTTGGTAGGATAACTGACAATGAATGTATGTGCTTCAGTACCGATTCACAATATCCTAGCATATATGGAAGGGGAGTTATTAGCCAATGTATCCTAACCTGATGTATAGGAAGATAAGGAACATTTTCTCAATATCTATTGGACATATTGATTTGAAATTTTGTGTACATTTTCTCAATACTATATCTAACCAATCCCTGCAGACAGAAGTTTAAAATATCAAATACCTTTTTCAAAATATATTTTTTTATATGTATGGTAATTTGTTTTATTAAATGTTACTACTTTATCTAATGTAAAAACTTTCAATTCACATGTGAAATAAAATTTTCTGCAGGAAAACTTTTATAATGCAGTGATAAATATATGTGCAAAATTTCATTGCTTTATCTTAAATAGTTTCTGAGAAAATGTTCCTTAACTATAGAAAAATGTAAAGTACGGAAAACTTATTGTAAAGATTTCTATACACATGTGACTTGCCATATCCATTTTTGTACCTCTAAAAATCCCCTGCACCATACTCCTGTTCTTCCTGAAGGTCCTCAGCTTCCTTCCTCTTCAGGGATCTTCTCTGCCGTACCTCTTGTTGTATTTTTTGAAGAGCCGTGTTGGCACTGTCGATTCTCCTGCTGTCGATACCTTGGAGTATGTTTATTGTGAACGCACCTGGTTCAAATCCAAGTTCCTGAAGAGTTCTTATTCTCCCTACATTGCCATCATTATAGACCAAAATAGCATCCAATTTGGCTATTTGTACTACTGTAGAAGACACAAACAGAGTTTTAGGGCAGCGCTTCCAAATCAGCTGATTCAAAGACTCATTGGGATTCTGAGTTTTGCCATGAACGCATTTCTTTAGGAGATCTGGCTTGGCCAGAGCCCTAAAAGTTGGTTTCATGGCATTCATGACTGGCTCTGGTAGACTATGTTTATGGCTGTATTGTTGTGCATTGTTTCGTGCCTTCTTGTATGGACACCACTCGCCACACAAACCATGCTGGGGTTTGGCATCTGTGGATAACTTGTGGAAGTAGATTGCCCATACAGCATGCTGCATACTATCCAAATTACCCACATTCTGTCTGATGGCAGCTCCATAATACATTTGTATTGACTGGATTTCCTTCTTAGTTAGTCGTCCAGCTCCTCCAATCCCTTTACCATCTTCCAGTTTCTTACCCTTCATATCCTTGGTAAGTTTCAGCAGCCTAGAACCCATACATTTCTGGACGTGTCCAACACACTCCAGCTTCTCAATAGGGCAATCTGATCCATATGGCTCACTTTCAAACACACTTTTGAAGACAATGGAATCACCGTCTCCCAAGTACTTTACATAGCGTACACCATATTTCTCTTGGGAGCGATGAAAAATTAATTTCATTCCTGCTGCCTCCATCCCACCACTAAAACCATGATAATTCTTGCAGCAAGACTTAGCATGATTTTGTTCCCATTGCTCCTCTTCATTTTTATTTAAACTTTTCTTTCTGGTGGAGCATGTAGTGCAGTACTTACTCAGTACTTGGGCATATAATACTTTACCTGTATCGATACTGACTACGGTCGATACACCATAGAGGGAGGAAAATCCACGCCTCATCCAAGTACATCACAGGACACAGATAGATCATTTCCATCACAATCATTTACAGAGACTGCTTGTTGTACTGCTTTTGTCATAGACTCATCGCACACTTTTTTCAGGGATTTTAGTAGCACATTATTAGTATCAGTGTAACGTATTGTTGGTGGAGGCATGTTCATGAGACCACAAACCAAATTTGTTCCTTCCCTCCCAACACCAACACATCTCATGCTGTAAGTCAATCTAATATTGGCTTCATATGCATTATTTTTTCTATTAGAAGTTTTAAATTGTGAATCGAATCCACAATTGTCACACACTATATAGAGAGTACAAACAACACCAAACCTGTTTTCATCATCATGAATTTTGAGTGATTTGGAGCCACAAGTTGAGCAACAACAGGCATTGTTTATGGCAGAGGAAAGAATGGACAAATCAATTATTCTAAACCCTGTATTCAATTTACTTTCATCAACATTATTTTGCAATTCAATTCCTTCTCCAATCTTTATGCTAGACCTGCTCTGTTGTCCTTCTACATTGAGAGTTGGTACAGTCCTAACCTTTTCTTGAACACACACACGTTTCTTTTTTGTATTATTTATAATACTTCTTTTCACTTTTCTAAACACACTGCTACTGAAACGAGGCATACTGTATAAATAACACTCGTGGAAGACAAAACTTACAAAACCAACTTCACAACAAACACGTGTTTACTACCTCCAAACCAAGAAATCAAAGCAAGCATGCTCTTCCCGCCTAAAATACACGTGGTACTCCTGCTCACAGCCATCTACACTCAAACATATAGCCTTTCCAAGCGTTTGCATGTACAAAAAGAGAGAAAATGAAGGATGACTGGAGTATTTGGTAAAAAAAGTGGGCGTGGCACAGAGCGGCCATGGCTCTTTAAGTTTTTAAAGCCCATTTGTAATTGGAATTCGGCCGTAAAATTTTGTGGACACATTCTCAAGACTATAAAGTTTATTTTAAACCACTTTTTAAAAAATGTGATTTTTGGTCATATCCGCCCTACATCCCCCCTTGAGTTCTTAATGTCTTTGATAATAAAATTTGATATGAAATCTTAACAAAGATAAATTTCATCAGTAAATTATAGCAGAAAAGCAATATACAATTAGACGTGGCTGAAACAAATTTTGAGGAATTCTTAAAATGGTTATCTGAGTACAGAGAAAATGGATTTGAGGCTGCTAATTAACTTCTGAGGAGATAGCAACTTAATTGGACACCCCAAGAGAATTAAAACAAAGCAGATTACGTAAGAAACATCTCAATTTGCCTAAGAAGGTCAGGATGAAAAGTGTACAGATCCTAAACAAAATTTTAAGAGTTTTTATAATTATGATTATTAATACAATTAGGGGAAGTGCTAAATCCCGATTTCAAGGTTTAGAGAGATTTCACAGGAACTTTGTCTTCCTATTAAATAATTCATCATTGAAAGATTTGGCATATGATGAACTCCACTGTTACTACAAGAATCTTCAAGAAGTACCTACTCATATTTGACGATTGGTCATCTGATGTAAGTGGGGAAGAGCTGTTTGAAGAACTAAGAATGTTTTCTAGGACTGTGTCTCCAAATAATGGAATGTTCAACTGTTTAAAGATTAATTCTGAAAAGAATTTGCATGTATTGTATCCTAATATTCATGTGGTACTGAGGATTTCAGCAACAATCCCTGTTTCTGTTGCAGGCGTAGAGAGGTCATTTTATAAATTAAAATTAATAAAAACATACTTAAGATCGACAATGCAACAAGAAAGATTGTTGTCTTTGGCGATTCTCTCTACTGAGCATGACTTGGCTTCTAGTTTGGACTATTAAAATGTAATTCAAGATTTCAATTCAGTGAAAAGTAGAAACATGAAATGAATTTTGATTTCGTGTGAAAACATTTTAGTTCATTTCAAAAACATTAACCTAATAGATTAGCCTACTGTGATTTAGTGTCAGAGTGTAAGAAGATTTTTTGTAAGACAAAAAATTGAGGGCATGGTCAGAATTCAGCTTCATAATATGGTGAGTAATTAATATACTACTACTTTTGTTATTATTATTATTATTATTATTATTATTATTATTATTATTATTATTAATATTGCCATGATATTGATATAAGTCTTTGAATACAGTTTTACCTAGGGCTCCGCAAATCCTAGCATTGCCATTGGATATCATTATATATTCCCAATAACTATATTAAACTATTACTACACATACTAACTCACGACTTCACTTCTTACTGTTACACAATATACAAATAATATTTCATTACAAAGTGAAAACATTCTACATTTTATACTTACGTTAGATATCGTAAAACAGTTATGTATCTGATGATGCCGTACAGGCGAAAAAGTTTATACTTTTCTTTTAGTAACATGTTGTAGCAAATGTTAATTTGCAATAAGAATAATAAGTCATATTATGATTGAATATTTAAATAAATAAATAACTTTGTAATTGACTTATCAGAAAACCAAAAATTAATTGTTATAAATAATATTTAAGTTGTCATTTCATTTTGTTATCATTCATTAGAGATATAAATAATATTCAAGTTATCATTTGTATTCTGTTATTGTTCTTTAGTGATATAAATAATATTCAAGTTATTTACATTCTGTTATCGTTCTTTGGCATTATAAATAAAATCCTAGTTATCATTTATATTCTGTTATCGTTCTTTAGTGATATTAATAATATTCAAGTTATCACTTATACTCTGTTATTGTTCTTTAGCGATATAAATAACATTCAAGTTATGATTTATATTGTTATCGTTCTTTAGCGATATAAGTAATATAAATTTGATGTTAGATTTGAAACAGTATAGTCGCATAATACTAGTGTTAGTTTTTTTCTTCTTATATTATTACATTACATTATCCTGTAACACAAAATGAAAAGGAGTAACGAGGATTTGAACCTGAGATGTTCACATCTAAATTCCGACTGAGTCACGGGGACCCAAGTAAAGAAGTATATGCGGAAAAATTGGCCCAATCCCCCTCGAAGACGTCGTGATGATTTGTGGAAGCTCGTCCAGGATGCATGGGATGTCGTGGCTGAGAAATGAAAAGACAAGTCGATTCCATGCCCACTCGACTGCAAGATGTGATCGAGATAGGAAGATGAAGTAAATATTGAATCATGGCTTTTTGTTTTGTTTCTTTAACTTTTAATTGTTTGAATTTTCTAAGGCAGACGCCAGCAAAGTTTGTTTTGTTTATGCCACTAAAGATAATTTTGTTGAGAATATAATCTTTCTTCCACAAACGATTAGGAAAAACACGGAAATTTTACTTGAAGCAAGCAAAGCGATACATTTGGAAGTAAATTCCGAAAAGACAAAGTATATGATTATTTCGGAATATGTATGATAAGACTTTCTTGTGTTAAATTCTAACGTACCTTGTTCACATGTTTCGACCTTTTATGGGTCATCCTCAGAATTTACGTGGAATTTAACACAAGAAAGTCTTATCATAGATATTCCGAAGTGACACAGTTTTAAAAATTGTATAATCAAGATGTATATGATTATGTCTCGTGAACAGAATATTGTAAGAACTGGAAATATAAAAATTGGAGATTTATCCTTCGAAGAGGTAGAAAAATTCAAATATCTTGGAGCAACAGTAACAAATATAAATGACAGTTGGGAGGAAATTAAACGCAGAATAAATTGGGAAATGCCTGTTATTATTCGGTTGAGAAGCTTTTATCATCTAGTCTGCTGTCAAAAAATCTTAAAGTTAGAATTTATAAAACAGTTATATTACCTGTTATTCTGTATGGTTGTGAAACTTGGACTCTCACTTTGCGAGAGGAACAGAGATTAAGGATGTTTGAGAATAAGGTTCTTAGAAAAATATTTGGTGCTGAGAGGGATGAAGTTACAGGAGAAAGGAGAAAGTTACACAACGCAGAATGCACGCATTGTATTCTACACCTGACATAATTAGGAACATTAAATCCAGACGTTTGAGATGGGCAGGCCATGTAGCACGTATGGGCGGATTCAGAAATGCATATAGTGTGTTAGTTGGGAGGCCGGAGAGAAAAAGACCTTTGGGGAGGCCGAGACGTAGATGGGAAGATAATATTAAAATGGATTTGAGGGAGGTGGAATATGATGATAGAGACTGGGTTAATCTTCCACAGGATAGGTACCGATGGTGGGCTTATGTGAGGGCGGCAATGAAGCTCCGCGTTCCTTACAAGCCATTTGTAAGTAAGTAAGTATACAATGTTTCTTTCTTTCCATTTTGCAGCCATAATGTGATAATAAATATTGATAAAGTCATGGCATAATACACTCATGAACCTGATGTTAATTACTGAAACAGTCGTAAAAGAAACAGGAGCAATTCCATTTTCTCTCTTTCTTAAAAACAAAATAACATAAAAGCTCTTGGTTGTGTTTGAATGCACATCCTCACGAATACCAGCTCAAAACGCTACCATTATGCTAACAGTTACATGGAGAATACTTTAATCATAACTGTAGACATCACGCAACGCGGTCCAAGAACATATAATATCGCCTGTCTCCGAATTGTAGCAGAGATACACGAAGGGAACTTAGTTTCTAGAAAGCTGTCACTTTTCTTTTGACACCTGTACAATTTCAAGTATAACCGTACATTTTTTCTATAACACAAAGATTTATCTTGTGTTATTTTGGTAGTAAATTGATTCCTGTGCTTGACACCAGATCCAAGGTTTGTAAGTTCAAACCAGATTTTAACTACGATATAAAATCATAGCTTGGCTTCATTGAGAAGAGGAATAAAGCTGAGAACACATGTCAGAGATATACAGCACTTAAAATAATTATCTCCGTGACTGTGAAGTAAACACCATCTTTCGTTTATATCAAATTTCACTTCCACTAACCATCATCACATTAATGGTGGTAATGAAATCCACCTCAAAAAAATAAAACATACATTCAAAAATGGAATTCTTCACATTGCTATGTTAGATAGGACCAGAACGGAGTAACTCCAACCCACACATTAGAAACAACCGATAGTTGATTTATGCCTTATAAAATAAGTAAAAATAAAAAATAAAATGTATATAAACACCATATAAGAATAAATAAAATGTATTTAAATATACACTCAGAGGTGTTCTAAAAATGCTTTCCAAGAACAGCACTGCAGGGCAGAGGTCATAATGCTGAATAATTCAAGTACAGAAACCAACATTCCACAAACAATCATTACAAAAATGTGTCAGTCAAATGGGAGGCTTTGCAGAAGCACTTTAAAAAGTGTTACAGGAAAAACTGAGCATAATGTACACTTAACGGCAAAAAGAATGAGCCGCCGACAACTTCTAAGTTTCACATACATAACATTACACATGCTCGTCTCGTCAAAGCTGTAGTTCACCAGGCAACACATAAGTGAACCGTTTAAAATTGCTTTTTTGTTTAAGAGCACCAAAATATGTTATAAAATCGAGTGGAGTGTTGATTCTAGTTACATCAGGGCATCTGAAGAGTGAAATAATAATAACATTCACTTACCTATTTACTTACTGCCTTTAAGCAACCCGGAGATTCATTGTCGTCCTCACATAAGCCCGCCATTGGTCCCTATCCTGAACAAGATCAATCCAGTCTCTATCATCATATCCAGCTTCCCTCAAATCCATTTTAATATTATCTTCCTATCTACGTCTCGGGCTCCCCAAAGGTCTTTTTCCCTCCGGCCTCCCAACTAACACTCTATATACATTTCTGGATTCGCCCATACGTGCTACATGCCCTGCCCATCTCAAACGTCTGGATTTAATGTTCCTAATTATGTCAGGTGAAGAATACAATGCGAACAGTTTTGTGTTGTGTAAATTTCTCCATTCTTCTGTAACTTCATCCCTGTTAGCCCCAAATATTTTCCTAAGCATCTTATTCTCAAACAACCTTAACCTATGTTCCTCTCTCAAAGTGAGAGTCCAAGTTTCACAACCATACAGAACAACCGGTAATATAACTGTTTTATAAATTCTAACATTCAGATTTTTTGACAGCAGACTGGATGATAACAGCTTCTCAACCGAATAACAATAAGGCATTTTCCATATTTATTATGTGTTTAATTTCTTCCCGAGTATAATTTATATTTGTTACTGTTGGTCCCAGGTATTTGAATTATCCACCTCTTCAAAAGATAAATTTCCAATTTTTATATTTCCATTTCGTACAATATTCTGGTTACGAGACATAATCATATACTTTGTCTTTTCGAGATTTACATCCAAACCTATCTCTTTACTTGATTCAAGTAAAATTCCCGTGTTTTCCCTAATCTTTTGTGGATTTTCTCCTAACATATTCACGTCATCCGCATAGAAAAGCAGCTGATGTAACCCGTTCAATTCCAAACCCTCTCTGTTATCCTGGACTTTCCTAATGGCATACTCTAGAGCAAAGTTAAAAAGTAAAGGTGATAGTGTTGTTACGGTGCTTACTGTAATGAACTCTAGTCATCTCTCGGCTAACATGGACCTTCTGCGTTAACCCTCGAGTTGTGTTATTGAATATGTATTCATTTCAAGTGTAAATTGTAAATAAATTTGAATTTGAAATGAGATAAAGATGGAACAGGTATAATTAACACAATTTTAATGACAAAGACAATTAAGAAAATAAATAACATGAACACATATACAAATAAATAATGTAAGACGATATTACAACAAGTATATTGCACAGCCCATTCAGATTACCTATGTCAGTCATTCCATGTCAAATCGAACACCTACGAAACATGACAACTTAGTATTTGCTCCAATTTTTTTAAATTAAATAACCCATGTGTAATTTTTTCCGGCTGACACAATTATTTAGTCATTTATTAAATGTTACATTTTCCGTAAATTAGGATGCAACGTATTATGGAATTGGTTATACTGAAGCTTCTATAAACCGTAGAAATTTCGTATTTATATCATTTTAAAGTGCAATAATTGTAGTATTAGATACTAATTTTTAGTGTTCAATCAAAATATAAAATGGGCCTCTTTTAGGGGGTTATATTTTTAAAATACGTTTTTATATATCAGGGACTTACTTCTAAAAAGGGAAAAAATATCATTATATTCTTTGAAATGTTTTACATAGAACTTCGTTGGTTTTAGAATGCTATTCGAATAAGAAGCCGCTGTGCACATAATTTACTGATGGTGTATTCGGGTCGGATTGAGTGAGGCCGCGCGCCGGAGCATGCAGCTGCGATAGCCGCAGCGGGAATGAGTAATACATTATCAGTGGTGCAGTGTTACTTTACGTAAATAAAGAGATAACCTCTGGTGCAGTGTTACTTTACGTAAATAAAGAGATAACCTCTATAAAAGCACGTAATATCCCTTCAACACTTAGCAGTTTCTCTTTAATTTATTTTACAATAATTCCTAAGTCTTTCAGAGTAGGTATCGTGTTCTGTTGTGTTGTGTTGTGTTGTGTGCATGTGAAATCAAACACCTGTATACGAAACGTGACCATTTAGTATTTGCTTAAATCTTCTAAAATATGTTCTGCAGATCAAAATAAGAGATCTGTAATTTTTTCTGGGATCATACTTTAATATTTTACTATTTATACTCTTTTAATTACTGTATATGACAAATTCATGCACGACGCAGTATGAAAATGCTCATTGTTAAGATTCTATGCATCACAGACTTTGAGTGTTGGTGTCACTTGAAATGGGAACAAATGGAATATTATATTAATTGATTTATTGATGTTTAGAGGGTCACTTTTTAAATAAATATTTATTATAGCAGCTTATTGTTACTTTAAAAATGCAAAAAGAAAATATAATCTATTATATTTTACATAGAACTACGCTGATTTCAGATTGCTTTCGAGTAAGAAATAACTTTAAAAATAATATATTGAAGATGTGTCAAAGCTTAGTGATGATTGAGAATCGCCAATAAAGAAGACAAAATTATCTAACAAAATATCCAAAACAAAAAATGCAGAAAGTTACAGATACCCTTAAACATGAAATATTTCATATCACAAAAGACTCAACTTCAGTTGAAAATTCAAATAATTCCGATATAATACAGAAATTGATAAACTTCTTTCATGAAACAGACGACAGAAATCTCAAAATACATATATTAACAATTTTTTAAAGTTGGTCCTACAGTAAAATTCAACAACATTTTAAAATCACCACTCACATGATATAAATTTCTAAACAAGTAGGAGCAGGAAAGGGGATTTTGGCTACTCCTAATCCTAAATCGGGAAAACGTTTGGGAACATTTATAGTAGAGAAGGTTGTTCAGTTTTATAATTCTGATGATGTGAGGAAGATTATGGCTGGCAAAAAGAACTGTGTTTCAGTTAAAGAAGATGGAAAGAGAGTTCACAAACAGAAACGATTAATACTATGTAATCTTAAGAAAACTTACCAGTGTTTCAAAGAGCAATATTCGTATATCAAAATAGGATTTTCAAAAATTTTCAAACTCAGACCAAAGGAATATGTACTCCTTGGAACAAGCGGCACGCACTCAGTTTGTGTCTATGTTCATCATAAAAATGTTAAGTTAATGCTTGATGGAATTAATAATATTATTTATAATATTACTTACTTACTTACAAATGGCTTTTAAGGAACCCGAAGGTTCATTGCCGCCCTCACATAAGCCCGCCAGCGGTCCCTATCCTGTGCAAGATTAATCCAGTCTCTATCATCATACCCCACCTCCCTCAAATCCATTTTAATATTATCCTCCCATCTACGTCTCGGCCTCCCCAAAGGTCTTTTTCCCTCCGGTCTCCCAACTAACACTCTATATGCATTTCTGGATTCGCCCATACGTGCTACATGCTCTGCCCATCTCAAACGTCTGGATTTAATGTTCCTAATTATGTCAGGTGAAGAATACAATGCCTGCAGTTCTCCTTTGTGTAACTTTCTCCATTCTCCTTTAACTTCATCCCGCTTAGCCCCAAATATTTTCCTAAGCACCTTATTCTCAAACACTCTTAACCTATGTTCCTCTCTCAGAGTGAGAGTCCAAGTTTCACAACCATACAGAAGAACCGGTAATATAACTGTTTTATAAATTCTAACTTTCAGATTTTTGGACAGCAGACTGGATGATAAGAGCTTCTCAACCGAATAATAACACGCATTTCCCATATTTATTCTGCGTTTAATTTCCTCCCGAGTGTCATTTATATTTGTTACTGTTGCTCCAAGATATTTGAATTTTTCCACCTCTTCGAAGGATAAATCTCCAATTTTTATATTTCCATTTCGTACAATATTCTGGTCACGAGTCATAATCATATACTTTGTCTTTTCGGGATTTACTTCCAAACCGATCGCTCTACTTGCTTCAAGTAAAATTTCCGTGTTTTCCCTAATCGTTTGTGTATTTTCTCCTAACATATTCACGTCATCCGCATAGACAAGAAGCTGATGTAACCCGTTCAATTCCAAACCCTGCCTGTTATCCTGAACTTTCCTAATGGCATATTCTATAGCGAAGTTAAAAAGTAAAGGTGATAGTGCATCTCCCTGCTTTAGCCCGCAGTGAATTGGAAAAGCATCAGATAGAAACTGACCTATACGGACTCTGCTGTATGTTTCACTGAGACACATTTTAATTAATCGAACTAGTTTCTTGGGAATACCAAATTCAATAAGAATATCATATAATACTTCCCTCTTAACCGAGTCATAAGCCTTTTTGAAATCTATGAATAACTGATGTACTGTACCCTTATACTCCCATTTTTTCTCCATTATCTGTCGAATACAAAAAATCTGATCAATAGTCGATCTATTACGCCGAAAACCGCACTGATGATCCCCAATAATTTCATCTACGTACGGAGTTAATCTTCTCAAAAGAATATTGGACAAAATTTTGTACGACGTCAACAAAAGTGATATTCCTCGAAAGTTACCACAGTTGGTTTTCTCCCCCTTTTTAAAAATAGGTACAATTATGGACTCCTTCCATTGTTCTGGTACAATTTCCTTTTCCCAAATAGCAAGTACAAGTTTATAAATTTCGCTATATAATGCACTCCCACCCTCTTGTATTAATTCTGCTGGAATTTGATCGATACCTGGAGACTTGTACTTTTTCAGATTTTCTATCGCAATTTCGACTTCTGAAAGCGTGGGTTCGGGTATAAATGGCTCAGCAGTTTGTATTTCAATTTCGTCCCGATCATTTCTATTTGGCCTATGTACATTTAGTAGTTGCGCAAAATAGTTTTTCCATCTGTTTAGCTTTTAAATTTTTACCATTAGTGAATACAAATAACATAGCCATATTTTCTACTCAAGGTAGAACAAGCAAAAGTGGTACGAGGTATCTTACATTTCATTCTTTTGTTCCACTGACACAATCTCAGGCCATAATAAATAACTATTTACTTCAAAGTGAGAGTAAAGTGGTGGACGTTAAATAGAATTGGTTGTAGGTGATTAGTTTTAATAGTGCAGTGTGTGTAAACTGTAGTTATCATTCTTACAAGTGTATATTTTACAAAAACAATATTTAAATACAGTACTATATTACATAAATTAGGTGAAAGAGTGATATTCTGACCGTAGAACAGTGTAAAGTGGTCACACGACTCTTATTCAGAGCTGCATCTGCACTATATCTTGCAACAGTACTTACGCAACCCGCGCACTCAAGACGCGCAGCTTGGTGAATCATTTAATTATTCTTCAACGGCTCAGAGTAGCATTCTGATTTTTTAAGGGTGGTTAAAATAATTTCAAGGTATTTAAGGATTTTTTTTCTGTAATTTTAAAATAAGTCGCTGCCATTAAAACATATTTTTATGCATTTAAATGTTTTTTAAAACAAAGTTAACAAACTTATATTTTTATATTATTATGCGAAGAAGAAAGTATGTACTGTCACCTTCAAATTGAGACAAAGAGCAAATCTCTGTGATGATTATTAGTGGAGATAATAACGTTTAACAATAATGATGCGCGAACTATTTCAGAATCTTGATAACACATATCTACTACAATAATCGATACAGACGACAATAATAAAACAAGTATTTATATTTTCAATCCATAGAATGTGCAAAATTTGTTTTATCTAAATCGGAGACATGAAAGTCAATTAGAGGTTAAATTTGTGCGATTTCACGTGGAATGACTCATATATATAAATTTCTCCGGCTGACATTCACAATAACCTACAGAATATACTCACTCATACATTGCCCTACACTCTTCCCAACCATCTATACTAATAATAAATCTGTAGCCGAAATTTTTCTGGTAATTTTCGATTTTCCAAAAATAATTGGTCCTAACATACATAATTAACCACCCTGAAGCCGAAAATCGATTTTTTTTAATTTTTGTTTGTATGTATGTCTGTCTGTCTGTATGTTTGTTACCTTTTCACGCGATAATGGATCAACGGATTTCGATGAAAACTGGAATATAAATTAAGTTCGTTGTAACTTAGATTTTAGGCTATATGGCATTCAAAATACATTATTTAAAAGGGGGCCTGAATTAAATAAATCGAAATATCTCGCTTATTATTGATTTTGTGAAAAATATTACATAACAAAAGTTTCTTTAAAAATGATTTCTGATGAGTTTTATTCTTTGAAAAATTTTGATAGGACTGATATTTAATGAGATAAATGAGTTTTAAAATTAAAATAACTGCCATCTAAGGCGGTGTATTGAAATAAAAAACAAATGACTTCGTCTATAAGGGGCCTTGGACACAACAATCGAAAGCTATGAAAGATAGCCTACAGACAATGTTTCTGTGTTTTATGAAGTAATATCGGAAGCTAAATTAACCGATTTGTATAATTAATTATTATTTCATCATTGGAAAGTGTAGTTTCTCTGGATGTACATAATGCTGTAATGTTATTACAGTAACTTCTGAGTGAATTGAGGACAGGTAAGATTAAAACAGCTTCTTATGCACAGAAAACTTGATAGGTTATTCTGTATATTCATTTCCTGTATTTCTGAAAATAATGTTTATGAACATATTCATTTTTATCTCAGAGAATTAACGAACAACGAGAGTGTATTGATTTAGTATGCAGTTATAGTACGTTAGCTTAGCAATCCATTATTTTATAATTCAAATTTTAACTATGCTCAATTGAATCGTGTTAAAATACATAAAATATATATGCAATAAATGCAATGCAAAAAAATTGGGTAATGAGCCAAGCAGATTATGTTGCGCTGTTGTAAAAGCTGTTCCTCCTGAGATTCAAGAGCTCCCACAACAAATTAAAAACTTTCTAATTCGAGTACATCCGTTATCAACACACTTTTTACATAATATAATATAATATAATATAATATAATATAATATAATATAATATAATATAATATAATATAATATATAATATAATATAAACATAATAATAAATCTGTAGCCAAAATTTTTCTGTTAATTTTCGCTTTTCCAAAAATAATTGTTAATAACAATTAAGAAACATGTTAAAGGAATTGTCATTGCACCAAATGAGTGGTCTCTGAATCAAAATGATCGCATTTTAATATTCTAGATACAATTTAAATTAAGTAACATATTAAACGATTTATCCTTCTATCAAACACGAATGCTCCCTGGATCAAATGTCCTATTTTAATTATGTAATTACTTTATATTTATTTCTAACGGGTGCAGCGGAGCACACGGGTACGGCTAGTACACAATATACCTATATCGCGCAAGCACTCTCGGTTAACCTTGCGTGATGCAATCTGACATAACAACACACACATACTCATCTTGCATAGCCCACTCTTACATAACGACACACTCCGGTTACAATTATATATAAATGCTTCTTAAAACACTCACGTAAACCATGTACAATATACCTTGTAAATCCCGCACCCCATGTGCCATACCACCCATAAAATACTGATCGCCCCCATATCTCTGCTATAACACCTATTGAAAATAACCACATGTATGTAACAACCCCTAACATACAATACTCAGTTTAGAGTACATATTCTAAGCGGCGAATAAAATCTCGACCTCGCCACATAACGTCCTACCCACTAAGCACGCGCAAATAGAAATCCCGGAGAACATGTCTTATATTCCCAATATTCAAATATGTATTCATTGGAGAATAAACTCCGGGCGCGACAAATACCATTTCTGAGTCCATTAATAAAGTATTTTTTTTTTCATTGACACTTGGTGAAACACATTTGGCCGGTTTGTCCAAATATTGTTAGAATATTTAACGACTGTTAAACCTTCAACAGTTCGTTAAATACAGTTTTCCCATTTGTTCAACACCAGTTTGGCTTAACAGATTCTTAACCGTTTGTTAACTTTAAATGTAGGATTTCAGGCCGTTAACTCATTTAACAAACAGTTAAACATGGCAGATAACACCACAGCTGTTCAGACAAAAGTTGTGAAAATAATATGTTATGTTTGTCTTTGAGGAATGTTTAGAGTAAGGGCCGGTTTCACCAAGCTTCAGTAAATCAGTCCAAATGAAACATTAACTAGTACAAGACATTAAAATATTTACACGAGTACGTTTATATGGGTCCACACCTGTGGAGTAACGGTCAGCGCGTCTGGCTGCGAAACCAGGTGGCCCGGGTTCGAATCCCGGTCGGGGCAAGTTACCTGGTTGAGGTTTTTTCCGGGGTTTTCCCTCAACCCAATACGAGCAAATGCTGGGTTACTTTCGGTGCTGGACCCCGGACTCATTTCACCGGCATTATCACCTTCATATCATTCAGACGCTAAATAACCTAGATGTTCATACAGCGTCGTAAAATAACCCAATAAAATAAATAAATAAAACGTTTATATGTGCGCTGTCTCGGTAGACTTCAAGCCGAGCAGCTATATGTGTCTCGTCGCGCTGGTTACGTCATGGCTCTCCGATGGAGCAGTCAGTAGCGAGTTGGCTTGCCATCCCCGGGGCCCGTGTTCGATTCTCCGCAATAACATTTTTTATTAATGTAACCAATTTTTATACACGTTACCTTTCTTGGTTTTTTTAATTTTGTGTAGTGAAACGAATTATTTCGCAACTCTGGCTCCACTAGGAGAATTTAAAAGAACTCTTGGGAGATCAATTTTCTTCCCGAAATAAAACAAAGATAAACAAACAAATTAGAAAAATAAAGGAAATACACATGTGGAACTAATACATTGTCCACATGCCACCGGCGTCTATCACTGCCTGGCATTTTCGGGGCATTCAGTCCACCAGATCGCGGAAATAGTTCTGGTCCTTAGCGAAATCTTCCCAGGTAACCAGAATTTGATCCCAGAACTGATCTGGATTTTGAGATGGGATGTCTCGATATTTTCCAATCCTCCTCTTTTTCATGCTTTTCTGCGAACCGTCTTTGAACGTTATTGGCGGTGTGCGCGGGGTGATTATCCTGCTGGAAAATTAAATTTCCATCGGAAAGAAAACGATTATAAATTCCAAGAATCCAGCTCCTTCGCTTCTGTTTTAAAGCCAGTGCAAACATATCTTATCGCTAGCTATAATATAATTCTAATAAATGAAAGTTAATATACCAATTAAGTTTTGTTATGTTTGAATGCACATTATGTATTATTAAAATAAAACTCAGTTGTATGTTACCTAGTTGACTAGTTTCAGCTTTGTCTCAGCCGTTTTTATGATATTCTAACCTATGATCAGTTTCTTCTAAAATTTTGAGTACCGGTACCACGATCTTCGTGACGCGGTATCTTTTGTGAATTTTTGTGTCATTCAAATTTTCAAAATGATCGGTTTTTAAATGGTTAATATTATCTCCATTTGACTCTTAATTTTCGAGCAGTTCCAGATATAACATCTCTGCGTCGAAACGTTCCGCCATTTTATATTGCAACTAATGAATAATTCAAAATTTAAAGACGGAAATTTCTATCACTAAATTCAATGATAGTTTTACTGGTTCGTTAGGCTAAAGATGCTTGGTGAGATATAACAATGATTTAATGAACCAGTAAATAAATTAATGAATCACTAAAACCTTAATGAAGCTTTGTGAAACCGGCCATAAGACTGGTAATATATAATTTAAAAGATATTTTGGAATATTAATATAGGGAAGATAATCTTTATAAGTCAACTGATTATAATACTGACGCTTATTTCGATGCTGACCTATTATTCATTTAATATTGAGAAAATGTGCGATCTCAACGTGGCAAGAAATTGAAGTCAGATTTGAATATCCTACAAACAGAAATAGGCCACTTGTTTCAATTCACCAGCTACTATTAACTCTAGATTCTATATTACTGGCTCTTCAACTATAGCCGATATCAATAGTACTTCAAAATACGCAGTGAGTAAATAATAAAATGTTTCAGCAGCAATTGCTTCTTTAGGACGAAATTACATATTATTTATACATGGACTTGGATTAGAGAATTTTATATGATACGGAATTCTCCTCGGGATTTTGTGTACAGTTGACTACACACACACATTCGTGTAATTACTGTCACCTGGTGGTCATAATGCTGAGATTTTTCTACACAGAAATTCATATTTAGCATTATAAAATATAACCATACTTATAATAATTATTATTTCAATGCAACTTTCATTTATCAACTCTCTGTACTGTATGAATCTTGGCTACTGTAACAGGTTATGATATTACACATGTTTCATGACTTACTCTACAGTACAGAATTCAAATAATAATAATAATAATAATAATAATAATAATAATTATAATAATAATAATAATAATAATAATAATAATAATAATAATAATAATCTCAGCCAATAAGAAGTTGTTTTATAAATGCAAAATCATTACCAACTGCTGTTGAGTAGTTAGAATAGTATTAACGACAGTTAAAGTTAAGTGTTGGTTATTTTAAACAAAATTATGTTGAAAAAATGGAAAACATCGTAACAAAACGTTAAAAATAAACCAGCTGTTAATTTAACATTTGTTAAGCCAAATTAAACATTACTTGGAGAAACTGGCCAACTGAGTCAGAGAATTAAACATATTATGTAGGAATGGAAGTATGCAAAAAATTACACACTGAAGTAACAACAAATATGATCTTTCTTTTTTTTTTTTTTGCCAAGGTTACACTGCCTTCAACATAGCCATTTACTGTGGACGGAATGTTCCTACTTTCCTCAAGATCAAGTATGACTCAACAAATGATACATTTAATTCGTAATAGTAGTATACACTTTATAATACCGTTCTTCTGCTCACCACACAAGAATAAAGATAAAATAGAGTGCGAAAAATTTAGGAATTTTGATCGAATGTTGGAACCAATAAAAACATAATTCATTTAAAAAAAACTCTCGTAAATAAGGGCATCATGAAATATGTATCAATTTACACTTGTTTAGGATAACCAGCTGGAGTAGATTATTTTCGTTCCTTTCTCTCTTGGTTTAAGAGCACACGATATAGACTTGCATTTTCATGTAGAGATGGGCGATAGTCACGATAGTATTATCGACTGTTGTTACGACTACCGACAGTACTATAAACATTATAATCTGTCCTTAAAGTCCCAACATTAACTACCATTATAATGTTTTCTTTTTTTCCCTTAATTCAAGGATAGTCTAAGTTTCTTATTAAAATAAGCATTTCCGACGCCGGCTGCCAAACCGCCATATTGGGATGCACATCACTCCGCCTATGTAAACTAGCCAACTTCCTGTGTGATACTCCCATCACAACCACGATATTAAGTACACAAGTCCAGGGCAAAATTCCATCACTGCGGCGATGCTAATTGCCCAACTCACAGGGCAAGTATCCCATGGCTCTGACGAGATTAACTATACGACGCACTTTTCGAGTAGCCTACTCTCCGCGACGACGTTAACTTCTCGCCGTGAGGATGAGAGCTAGACCTACATATATTATAACCAAAGAGTTTGTAATATATAACTAGAGACACCAACGGCGCTAGTTTCGCGTACAAAATTGAACCGCTGTTCGGCCGCCATTAAAGGGAGTTGATGCTTCGCCGGGAGTGCGAGCAATTCATGTTTATTGAGGAATACGAATAAATATAAGTACACTTGAAGGAAAATAATAAGAAAATGGTGAAATACTGCGTTGCACATAATTGTTCGAACATAGCTACTATTGTAGGATGCTCAGGAAAGCATACATATCTTAATATTTGAAAGAATGTTCCAAATGCAGTTCCTCCTTTGAATGTGTTTGCAGATTGTCGGAATATTTCTTGGATAAAGTATTTCCAGAAACACATTAATCAGGTTTATAAGGTTGGTTTCAACAATGTCTGTAAGGGTTAGGTGCCATCACATTACAGTGGATTATAATAGCAGAGTGCATAAGAAAATCCTCAGACTATATCTGTCTAAAACTGTTTTGTTTCACAATAAATGAATTAATCATGTAATTTCCGTTTTGTAAAGTATGTACTTCTAGTTTTCGGTTGTATTATATGCAAAGAAATTAGTGAAAATATAGCTGATGGCCTACTTAGGCCTATTATTACCACTACTACTAACTAGGTCTCACTACTACTAGGCCTACTAATTCCACCAAAACTAAGCCTACTATTACCACTACTACTAGGCCTACTATTACTACAAAAACTAGGACTACTACTACTACTACTAGGCCTACTATTACCACTACTACCGGGCCTACTACTGCCACAAAAACTAGACCTACTACCACCACTACTACTACACCTACTATTACCACTACTACTAGGCCTACTATTACTACAAAAACTAGGACTACTACTACTACTACTATTACTAGGCCTACTATTACCACTACTACCGGGCCTACTACTGCCACAAAAACTAGACCTACTACTACCACTACTACTACACCTATTATTACCACTACTACTACTCCTACTATTACCACTACTACTACGCCTACTATTACCACTACTAAGTTACTAGGCCTATTATTACCACTACTACTAGGTCTATTATTACCACTATTACTAGGCCTATTATTACCACTACTACTAGGTCTATTATTACCACTACTACTAGGCCTACTATTACCACTACTACTAGGCCTACTATTACCGCTACTAATTGTATTAAAAAGTCTGTACTGACCTCAAACCTGGTGGTCATTAACTACTGAAAATTAATGTTGACATTGCCATTATTCAATATTTCATATACTTATCCCGAGTGTATATGGGTGATTTAATTTATTTTTTAGAATATCGCCAAAGATGAATCATTATAATACTTTAATAAATATAGCGCTCCTCTGCATTCATGTTTATTTCATCACGACTCATCCTTTGTAAAAGATGTTTAAAACAGTGTCTATCACCAGGCTACATCAATGTATTATGGTACTGTTTTCGAATTTCGCGCCGCAAACACTCCCTTTAATGGCGGATTCTAGCCGATTCAATTTGTGACATTTTTCTTGCCTGCCACTCATGGGTATGTGTCTCTAGTAAGTATTACAAACTCTTTGATTATAACAGACCTTCCCAGATCAGTCGGAGTACTGTCCGCCCTGTAACTTCTCAAACGCCCGCTTGAGCGCTAGTTACCCACCATACAAAGGAAACACTAGTAGACGACAGCTCGTTCGTAAGCACGTGGATATGTCGATGATATGTTTCTGTTTCATATTGTGTAGTGTATTTTAAGTGTAAAATGGTGTATTGCTGTGTCCCTTTTTGTACCAGTAAAAGGATTAAAGGTACCACAGTATCTTTTCATGGATTTCCGAGTGATGGTGAGAATAGTACAAAGTGGATGCAAGTCATATCCCGACGAGGTTAGTTAAACCCAAAATTTGCTACATTTGTTATATATGAATTGACGTCTATTAGCTGCCGATTTATAACTATAAATATATAATGCAATAAAATCTCTGTGATCCGAAATGTAAAGTGGAAATATTTCTTTGTCAAGTTCAACTAGAACTAAAGCGTAGCGAAAGGCAAGTTTTATTAATAGGCCAACACGTTATATTATTGCGTATTCAACAATGGCTTCATAGCCAAAAATTATAAAATGGTCCGCAGTTGTGGCTATGCGGATAGCATGTGCGCTTCCCAATCAGTGCTCCGTGGTTTGATTTCCTACTGGGAATGGAGGAACTGATCTTCTGTTCGTGGGACTGAGTGTTCTGTGATGTCCTTCATTCATATATAGCGGAAGACAATAGGCAAACCACCGCAGTATCAACCTACCTAGGAAACAGGGAGGGTCTGGTTCGCATACCCACTGTCTCGTCTAAAGGATATACATGCCTTCGGACAGATCACCCGCCATCATCATACAATGTAGCAAATAAAATAGTACCGTATTTTCTAAACCTAAACGTCTATGCCTTTTAGTTCATTAGCTAAATTACAATCTGTCCAACAGTGTATGCCATAAGTGATAATATGAAAATATTTTTAAGAAATTGTTGCCGATTAGCAAGAATTTGGTTCATAAAATTAGTTAACTCGAAAATATTATTTCTGTTTCCTCTGTCTGATGAGCACAATTTCTCTATTGTTTGTTTACATCTGAAGTCAGATTAGTGTAAAATATTACTAGTCAGCGATATATGCAATGGAGAGGGACAGGAACTAGACACCCTACCCCACTATCTCCTGGCCTAGTTGCCTCATAAATTGTCTTATTGGTGCCACTTATGAAGTTTCAACCTGTCTTCTGACAGTTCACTAAACAACAATAGCAACAATTATGCATTTTAATGGTTATTTAAGCTTTTTAATAGGCCTAAGCAAGACACTATTTTCAAATGTCTTGTTTTGTTGTGATGCTAAATCATGTGAAGTGTAGGCCTATCTCACATTGACGTACCAACATTTGGAAAACAGAGATTTTATTGAGATGTGAAATAATGCATGCTAAATTATTTTATTACAATATTTGTAGGTGATGATGGCGGGTTAAGGCAGCCCTCTGATCGCAGTGTAGTGTGCAGTTTACATTTCACTGAAAACGATTTCAAGGAGTGCAGTTCAAAGAGGATCCTAAAATTAGGTGTAACTCCTTCCGTATTTCCTTGTTACCCTTCCTAAAACAAGTAAAGAATGTTTCCTGTAGAACAAAACGAGTGAGAGAAGGAGCGCCTGAAAACCATCGAAAGAAAAAGAAAGACATACCGGCACAATTATGGAAAATAATGTCGATACGAGTGACATTACCCCTGAAGCTGCAAATTCGTCAAAGAAATCTGTTCATGTTCAGACCGATCCTAGTTCGTATTGTGTCTTGAAAAGAAGACAAATTCAATCGCTCAAGCGGATCAATCGTAGAGTGAAATGCAAAATAAAAGAACTAGCAACAAATGCAAAGACTTTAGAAAAGCGCTGCATTGAATCAGAAAATAAAATTAAATCCTTAAACATTAGAGAATTGGAAGATGCTGCAAATGAGGGTGACGTTAAGGCATCGTTCTTTATTGAACAATTACACGCGTTCGGACAAAAAAGTCATCGCTGGAGTGAGTCTACTATTAGATATTGTGTCTTATGGCGAAGCAAATCTCATTCGGCTTATGATTTCGGAAGAAACGCTTTACTTACACTTCCTAGCAGATCCACACTGAAGAGATACATTGGCACATGCACGAAAAACAACATAAATGGATTAATATCTCAACGGCTAGCTGAACAGCGCAGTTTGCTGAGGAAGAAGAAACACTCGGTTCGTTAATCATTGATGATATGTCAATTAAACCAGATGTTCAATACGTGAGATGTAGTGATACTGTAGTTGGTACAGCGGATATGGACGGATTGGAGGAAAACAATGGAAGAGAAAATGTCATTGCCACTCATCTTACATGTTTTGTATTTCAAGGTCTTTCAACACACTTTGCTATTCCTGTGCATTATTATTTTATTAATAACTTGACAGGAATAGAACTGAAAGAACTTACGCTGAATGTTATTTCAGAAGTAGAATCTGCAGGATTTCTTGTAATTAGGATCGTCACCGACAACCACGCGACCAATGTCAAGATGTTCTCTGAAATGTGTGGAGGACATCCTAGGCCACTAATACAGCACCCTCTTGATTCCTCAAGACCTCTGTTTTTGTCATATGATTACTGTCATATAATAAAAAATGTCAGAAACATCTTCCTCAAGAAGTCATTTCTCAATAATGGCAGTTCAATAAGTCCAAAGTACCTTAGAATGTTGTATAGTATTCATAAGAATGAAGTCTGGAAGACTGTCCGATCCCTTACAGAAAAACATTTAAATCCCAGTAACTTTGAAAAGATGAATGTTAAGAGAGCCGTGCAAATATTTTCTGAAGATGTCACTGCTTCTCTAATTACTTTAAAGGATCAGGGTCCAGCATTCGGAATAACAGGCTTTGAGGACTGTGAAGCAACTGTACAGTTCCTGGAAATAATGAGGACTTGGTTTTTACATACATAATGTTCGGAATACCACATATCATATCCATTCTCGTGACGAGACTTGTAAGCATTTTTTTTTAAGTAGATGATTCCAGACTTTATTGGTTGGAAATTATTTTTCGAATTACCTTGATCTTTGGAAAAACACCTGCACAAATCCGAAAACGCATTCACATGCAATGAAACAAACTAAAGTCGTAATGTAACTATCACAACGCAAGACTGATTCTATCGATGTCATTTATTCTCCGGATGTACTCTTGAATATCATTCAAGTTATCTCGTGACCTTTCCTGTCGCCCGCTCTTCCTTATCGCAGTGTTTGATTCGCATTCCTCCCGTCGGTATTCCGTGCTTGCGAGACCTATACCGTGAGGAGACGTTTTAGATAGTGTAGCATGCGGTGTCGTCGAGCTGTGAGGCGAGAACATTTGACGATAGAGCATGCCTTGGACCATCTAGCGCAGTGATCAACTCGCGTATGAACGGGCGCGGGCAGTGCTTCGCTGTTGCGTGCTTACTGTACCGGGCAGAGGACCGGTCTGTAACGTTGCGTTGTAGTGAACAGAAGCGGTTCTTGCCATCCTTTTAAACAAGAGATGAGAGGAGCAGAAAACACTTCAAAACGTAGGCCACACTCAAGAAATACAACCTATAGATACATTATACAACTCACAGTAACGAATATGGCAGATACGAAGATGAAGAGCGTGCAGCATTAATTCAACAATTGAAGGAAAATGAGCTAGAAGTTGTTGAAGATCACAATGTTAGTGAATCGGCTGTGCGACTCAGTTATAAAATTTTACTTGTAATAGTAAGATATTAGAAACTTTTAAAGAATGAAAATTTTTCGAAGAATGTTTAATTGGTACTGAAGAACTTTTGTCACAACAAGTGTAGGAGTTTGAATCTATCAGCTTGTCTCCTTCCACCGTGATGCATCCCATCCGAGGACTAGCCGAGGACGTTCAGGTGCAACAAGTAATTATTTGTCAAACTTTCATTTGTTACTCTTTGGCAGTAAATGAAAATACTTACGTTAGCGATACTCCCCAACTGGTGATTTTTTGTAAGAGGCGTTATTGAAAACCTTCAGATTAAGGAGAGCTCTTATATATTATTCTCATAAAGGATATTACTATTGATTCCGATATTTTCATGTGGAGGATGTAGAAATTATTTTGGACTTTCTTGGAATAAACTTATATCCTTGGCAACCAATTGTGCTCCTTCTATGGTTGGAAGTAAAACGGGTGTATTATGGAGTCTAAAGGACGGAGTGAAAAGTGTTAATTTATCCCATGAAGTTATTTCTATTAACTACATTATACACCAACAATTAGGTCGAAAAATCTCACTCATCGTCAATTAAAGTCTTTCTTGACGAATGCAATAGTGAGTATGGCGAACTGTCATATTATAGTAAGGTGGGGTGACTAAGTCGTGGCAAATTTTTGGGTAGCTTCTTTGAACTGAGGGAGGAAACGTCATCGTTAACGAAGAAAAAAGAAAGGTCTGTATCATAAGTGAAAAATGAAAAAAATGGATTTGTGAATTTCCCTTCTTAGTGTAATTATCTGAATGCTTTAAATTGTTTTCTACAGGGTAAGAACAAGATTATTAACAATTATATGACAGTGTGAAGGCATTTAATATGAAACCATATCTAATTATGGAACGTTAGCTTAACTAAAAGAATAAGTTACAGCACATTTTTCAAAATTAACAATTAGAGCTACTAATTTCTTAAGACTTTTGATTTCGAAGAATATATTCACACATCATGCGATCTGCGCCAGGAATTTGAATCGAGATTTAAAGACTAGGAAAACTTTCAATTGAATTTTCGATCATTATCTGTAATTGGAACTTATTGATTTATTTTACGATAGTGAAGTGAATGCGAAATATCAAAACAAAAGAAGATTATCTGAATTTTATATGAACTTTCCATGTGTTAGATTTCCCCGATTGTACAGACATTCGGATCCATATATCTGTGCGAACAGTAATATTTTCCTACGATGAAGATAAACAAACCATGTTATGAAACCAAGTATCGGATCACAACTTAAAATGTGCTCTCAGATTATGCACTATACGAAGAATAATTCCAAACGTTGAGAAATTGCTGAGGGAAAAAAGGATTCAACAAATCCCGAGAAATCAATGCTAATGCCAGTGTTGAGTGAACTGAATGGAGTTAATTTCTGCATTACTATTCCTTACTTACTTAATTACTTACTTGCTTACTTACTTACTTACCTACTTACTTACTTACTTACTTATTGGCTTTTAAGGAACCCGGAGGTTCATTGCCGCCCTCACATAAGCCCGCCACTGATCCCTATCCTGAGCAAGATTAATCCATTCCCTATCATCATATCCCACCTCCCCAAAATCCATTTTAATATTATCTTCCCATCTACGTCTCGGCCTCCCTAAAGGTCTTTTTACCTCTGGCCTCCCAACTGACACTTTATATGCATTTCTGGATTCGCCGTCACGTGCTACATGCCCTGCCCATCTCAAACGTTTGGATTTAATATTCCTAATTATGTCAGGTAAACAATACAATGCGTGCAGTTCTGTGTTGTGTAACTTTCTCCATTCTCCTATAACTTCATTCCTCTTAACCCCAAATATTTTCCTAAGCATCTTATTCTCAAACACCCTTATCCTATGTTCCTCTCCCAAAGTGAGAGTCCAAGTTTCACAACCATAAAGAACAACCGGTAATATAACTGTTTTATAAATTCTAACTTTCAGATTTTTTGACAGCAGACTCGATGATAAAAGCTTCTCAACCTAATAATAACACGCATTTCCCATATTTATTCTGTGTTTAATTTCCTCCCGAGTATCATTAATATTCGTTACTGTTGCTCCAAGATATTTGAACTTCTCCACATATTAAAAAAATAAATTTCCAATATTTATATTTCGATTTCGCACAATATTCCCATACGAGACAAAGTCATATACCGGTACTTTGTCTTTTCGGGATTTACTTCCAAACCTATCTCTTTATTTGCTTCCAGTAAAATTCCCGTGTTTTCCCTAATCGTTTGTGGATTTTCCCTAACATATTCACGCCATCCGCATAGACAAGCAGCTGATGTAACCCGTTCAATTCCAAGCCCTCTCTGTTATCCTGGAATTTCCTAATGGCATACTCTAGAGCAAAGTTAAAAAGTAAAGGTGATAGTGCGTCTCCTTGCTTTAGCCCACAGTGAATTGGAAACGCATCTGACTGAAACTGACCTATACGAACTCTGCTGTACGTTTCACTGAGACACATTTTAATTAATCGAACTAGTTTCTTGGGAATACCGCATTCAATAAGAATATCATATAAACATCTCTCTTAACCGAGTCATATGCATTTTTGAAATCTATGAATAACTGATGCACTGTGCCCTTATACTCCTATTTTTTCTCGATTATCTGTCGAATACAAAATATCTCGACAATAATTGATCCATTACGCCTAAAACCACACTGATGATCCCCAATAATTTCATCTACATATGGAGTTAATCTTCTCAAAAGAATGGACAATATTTTGTACGACGTCAACAAAAGTAATATTCCTCGAAAGTTACTACAGTTAGTCTTTTCCCCCTTCTTAAAGATAGGTACGATTATGGACTCCTTCCATTGTTCTGGTACAATTTCCTTTTCCCAAATAGCAAGTACAAGCTTATAAATTTCGTTAGATAATGCGCTTCCACCCTCTTGTATTAATTATGCTGGAATTTGATCGAAACCTGGAGACTTATAATTTTTCAGATTTTCTATCGCAATTTCGATTTCAGAAAGTGTGGGTTCGGGTATAAATGGCTCAGCAGTTTGTATTTCAATTTCGTCCCAATCATTTCTATTTGGCCTTTGTATATTTAATAATAATAATAATAATTTATTTATTTAATCTGGCAGAGCTAAGGCCAGTAGGTCTTCTCTTCCGCCCAGCCAGACTCTAATTCTAATTAAATACATTTGCTTACATAGTTATTACATTAATATCTAGATCATAAAACAACATGAAAGTAAATATTGAATATTGGATAACTAATGTTAGTGTGACAATAATAAACATTGGTAATAAATAGTTATAATAATAATAATAATAATAATAATAATAATAGTAATAATAATAATAATAATAATAGTAATAATAATAATAATAATAGGAGTTATCCAAAATAATTTTTTCCATCTTTTACGATTATATGGTCGTCTTTCTCTTCTGTAGGGGCATGAACATTTATAACTACGATATCGCACCATCTACCCTTAAGTACTAAATACGATAACCTATCACTGATAAATTCGACCTTTTTTACTGTTGATTTTATTCTTTTATGAATAAATAATCATGTTCCTAATTGGTGATTATCGTTTCCTTCCCAATAATACAACAAATAATCTCCTATTTGTGTTATGTCGTTCCCATCTAACCTAACCTCCTGTACTCCCACAAAGTCTATTCTATATCTAGCTAATTCTTTTGCTGCTATAATGTTACCCCTCCTGTTCTATATAGACGTGTAACATTCCAAGTACTAAATCTCAAAACCTTATTTTATGCTGTGGTCGTGTCTTTTGTTTTTATATTTGTCATTCCTAGGATTTTTATATGTTTTGTTCAACATTTTCCCTAACAGAAGCAATTTACACATTTACAGTAGGCCTAATTGTCATGCATTACCCGAATAATTAACATGAAATGTGTATTACATTTCTAAAAGTAATTATAAATGTATTAACTTCTAACTTTGTTGAAAATAGGTTACAATGTTTTTGAAATTGCTTAACGTGGTTTACAGTATTTAGTTACTTCTATTTAGCCCGTATCTTTTTTCATCAGAAAACAATCATAAACCTATGCAGTAAATTCATATTGTGGTCCCGCCGCTCAACATCTTATCTTCCCTCTTACGATTTTCGCTTGGCGACATGGCGACCGGGCAAGGCTTGATGACGACACAGTGCTCTGAGTTGGGAACCACTGGTCTAGCGTATGCTACTCTCCAACAGGACTTCAATTGGAGAAATGTCATTTTCTCCGACGAGGTAATTGTCTCCAGTAGCAGTGATGGTACTGCCCTAGTTTATCATATGAACAGTGGCGTATACTGGTTTAAGGGCCTGGGCTACCACTGACCCTATTATTACACAAAATATATTTTAAAGTCCCTATAATAAAATTCCCTACCTATTTATATATGAATTCCAGACATCTTGATTGGGACGAAAATACTTTGATGACTTCGTCATTGAAATTACAGTTGGGCCGCTTGCGAAGTTTCTGTAGAAATGACTTTTCAATGGACATCAGTGCCAAGCCGGATAAACGTTCTTGTGTATGAGTTGATCTACAGTAGGATTTTATTCTCTTCAACGCAGAAAATGTTCTTTCTACTGATGCTGACGTAGCTGGTATTGTCACAATTAATGTTGCCAATTTAAGGACTTCAGGAATAACTTGGTTCAGCTGGTTTTCATATATGGCAGATAATATTTCATGAATAGGTTTGTTCGAAAAATCAAAGACTTCTGCTGAATATATCACACTTAATTCATTTTTCAAACATACTTGATCAAAGTGACTGTTATAGGACTGAAATAATTTGTTTTGTGCCTCATTCGGGAAGTTTTCTCAATAAGCATAAAATTTTTGAGAATCTAGAAGATATGTGAACTGAAGCCTTCCATAATCAGAAAATCTGTCAGTAATTTCCATGTGCATACGATCTAGTATGCTGTAGTACAGCTGCCTGTATTTCAATTCATCATCTCCTTTTCTTCGCTTTAATGGTGGTTCCATTGTATTGGCTGAAGAATTTTCATTTTCCATATTACTCCATATGGACGGAAACCCCCTACGTCTGAACTCGAATATAATATTTTTTAACTTTGATACCTCTTGCAAGCAGTATGCTATGTCTAGACTTTTTGTCTGAAGAATATTGTAGAGCACATCTCTATGTGCGAACACTCTAGCATAGACTTCAAGAAGAAATATATTCTGAAACTGTGTGAAAAAATACAAATATCCTTGAGCCTGCACAATTACATCATCATCCCAGTTTTCTTCAGAGTCATTACAAATGATATTTTCAAAGAAAGCAGTCAGTTCTTCTCTGTATTCCTTTACTGTATTTACAAGCCGAGATGTAAAATTCAATCTAGTTGGTGCTACTTTTGGGAGTTTCTTTTTCATAAATTCTTGAGTTTTTCTGATCTTTTAGGAGATGATGAGAAAAATGCAGCTAAACCCGACAGTGTTTTGAAAAAAAATGCGGCATTCTGAAATGGATGAAGTAGTTTGTTGCAAATCTAAATTGAGAACATGGCTGTAACAATGGACAAATAGTGCTTGAGGATATTTTCCTTGAACTTTTGTTTTTAAGCCATTAATATTTCCCGCCATAACTGAAGCACCATCGTATGTCTGTGCAATTAACTTATTGCCGACATTGTATTCTGCTATAACATCTTCCACATGCTGAAACCAAGCAGCAGAAGTTTTGCCCGAACTGACATTTGTGAATCCTATAAACCGTTCTTGAACATTGACAGTACTATCGACGTATCTTAAAACAGTGGACAATTGACTCTGATTAGAGCAGTCATTTGTTTCATCAACAACAATGGCCACAAAAGGTTCTTCTTCTATTTCAGATTTTATGTTCTTTATCATAACCCCACTTATAGCAAATATGAAGTCATTATGAATTGCGGGAGAAGTACCACGAAATACTGTTGAACTCTCAAGATGATTGGCCAGTAAATGGTCAAATTCACTTAAGGAACTTAAATATTCAATATAATTTCCTCTATTGTCTGATTCCACACTCTCATTATGACCCCGAAAAGCCAATTTTTGTTTTCCTAGAAAGCAGACTGCGTTAATAAGACGCAGTAAAATCTCCCGATTTTTTTTCCACAGGAGCATTGTGATGGTTGATATGTAGAGCTTTTTGCTTATCTAGCTGTAAATCAATTCTTGTCTTCCCAAAGTTTGCAAAATTCTTGCTACTACAAATATGAGCTTTTGATTTGTCGTGTTTTAGGACTGCCGTTCGAAAGGAGTTGATATTAGAAAACCCTCTTTTGACCACACATTAGTTTCGCGGCTAAATAACAAACATGGCCAGCAAAATAGTTTAGACAGTTTAGAACTACCACACAACCAATTCCACTTACCATAAGATGTTGAAGTGAAATGGCGTGTGTATTCACGCTATTTTTCTTTTACGTCCATGGACAAATTTAACTCAGGAGTTGGTCTTTCCATTTTCACAATTTCAACTTCCTCGTTGTATGTACGACGGTTAAAAGGCACTTTTAATAAACCTTCTATTACACAGTCATTTTCAACACAAACCTCTCCAGAAACTTGTTCTGCCATATTTTTCACAATATCACTTAATTGGGAAATTAAAAACTTAATAATTCACAATTAATATAACTCTTAGACACTCGAACAAATCACAAATTTAAAATACTGCACTGCAAGAACACAATTACATTCATTAGGTAGCGTGCTAAGCGTATTGTTGCTTCGCGCCTGCGAAGAAACCGATCACGAGAGCGGCAACTCACCCGGCCTACAGTGCACGATGGAAACAGAAGAGAGCGGGGGGATGGGCAGTTGTGCGACAGGACAGCGTGCGCGGTACGGTCACAGGCTACCTCACGTAGCAAGCGGTTTCTCCAGCAATGCCGCCTTGACAACTTGTTTCTTTTCAAGAGCAGAGAGCGCATATAAATCTAACAATTACTTTAATTTTAATTACTGTGGTAAAACTAATAATACAAAATTATTACATTATGTTATATTATAAACTTTTTCTTTTGTAATTTCCTTGGGCTACCGCCGGTAGCCCCGGTAGTCCGCAAAATACGCCCCTGCATATGAATGGTCGCCGATATGAATGAACGCTTCATGATACGACTTAACAGGTCGGGTCGCGTGAGCGTCGCGTGTTGGCGATAGATGTCATGATGGGGCAGGACTTCTGGAACGCTTCCACGGTCGGTTTACGGCACAAGTCTACGAACACATTTTGGCAAATGTAATTATCCCTTCTGCCCGAGAACGATATCCAGAAGTAACACTTTTCTTCCAGCAGAATAATCACCCGGTACACACCGCCAACCGGTGATAGTTTACGAGGACCTGGTCGACTGGCCTCCAAAATCACCAGATATGAATCCGATTGAAAATTTGTGGGCTGCAGTCAAACGGATCCTATGTTCTAATTGGGCAGAACAACCTCCCGTTTGGACAGCTGACGAATTGTGGGAAAGAGTTCTAGATGCGTGGGAGGAGGTGGCCATGAATTTAGATCTGTTTCATAATCTTGTGGACGCCATGCCGCGCAGGATGAGGGCAGTTCTTGACGCAGGTGGTTTGTGGACGAGATACTAGCCCCCACCACAGGCCTTTTTTGTTCATATATTAAGAAATTGTTTTTTTGTTTATTTAATTATTTATTTATATTTGATATGCGTCCGGTTTTTTGCGATGTGAAACAAGTATTTTTGTTTATACATACCAGATCTCCACTATTAATAGCCCACAGGCGATGGGCAATAATAATTTTACAAAGGAGACATAACGAAGTCTATGAACAAATTCCATTTCACATTTAAACTAATAAATTAATTAACAATGAGGAGACATCACAGCAATGCCTTGCAGTGCTGTACGCACGATAGAACTTAGCATTTCTTTCGACCAAGAGTCAGCCCATTCTTTTTTCCATTAGTGTACATCACAAAATATTATTTATACTTTATTTCGAAAAGTATGTTATAATAAAAAAGGGAAGTTTTGTCCAAATAAAGTTCTTCTGATTCTGCATTACATAATGCAGAGTTATTCCACAACATAACTTAGCTTTCATTTACTGCAGCTGTGTTTACAGCCCATTTAAGAATCAAGAAACTCACTACACCTTGGATACAAAACCACGTAAATTATATATATATATATATATATATATATATATATATATATATATATATATATATATATAACCCTATTCAGTTTTTAAATTGCCCTATAACACAAAGAAATTATTTAAGTTAAAAAAGTTACTATGCACAACTAAATAATATACACATGGTACACGGTACAAAAAACAAAATTTGAAATTCTTAAATTTGGTTTGTTTTTTTTTTTTTCCTTGTATAAAGTATTAAAGTTGATTCAATGACTTGAGAATCAATAATTCTTGCTAGAAGCAATGTAGTACAAAGACCATATGGACGTAAGATGCTATACTTTACATACAGAGCCATTATTATCAATGGTCCCAGAAAACAGTGGCCGGCCAGCCTACGTGGTTCCTGCCAGGCACATAACCATTTCTCCGGCACTTTTCCAATATATAACAGTACTAACATTAAATGTTCAATAATGTGGACTTATCATGTCACAGTCGTTGCTGAAAATGGCCCCTATTTGCCGCCACACACACAACTAATATCTTCTGATGAACAAATGAACAACACTCTGAAGTTCCACATCATTGATAGCTTCGATTTCTTCTCGTATATAGTCTTTTAGTTCATCTATAGAATGAGGATTTTTCCTTTAAACCCTACCTTTTAGTGTTCCCCATAAATAAAAGTGACAAGGTGTTATATGTGGATTCGTGGAGGCCACAAATTATTACTGATTAGTCTCGTACCGAAAATATGCCTCAATTCCCTCATTGACACGGCAGCTGTACAATGTAGTACAAAGACCATGGTGGAATCTTATTGGAAATAAATTGACAATCGTTCCGTGTACGTAAGTTCGTCAAAGAAGGGGTCGAGAAGTAACTGGAGATACATTTCGCTAAAAAAAAAGTAAAAAAAATAATGCAATGTCCATTAATTTTACACCAGACCTCTATCTTCCCACCATGCAAGGGCATTTCAATCACTATATCCGGTTTCTTCTGACTGTAGTATCGGTTATTTTGAGAACACACGTGTTCATTTAAATGGAACCATGCTTCATCAGAAAAAAAATAATTTCGAATCAATTTCTCTTGAATTCACCTTCTCTAACATCCAGTTACAAAATTTCACTCTCCTATCAGGGTAGGTATCTGACTTAATGCTTGCACTACTGGAATTTTATATTGCTTCAGTTTCAATAGTTTTGTTGCATTTGTTGCAGAGGACTGAGATATTCCAGTTTCCTGTCCTAAACGCTTTAGAGATTTTTGAAGGGTATGTTCTAATCTTTCACCAAATTCGTTAATTTTTGTTCTGTAAGAACACTACGTTTTCCGCTTGATTTTCGATTCTTCACTGAGCCTATATCTTTAAATCTTTTAGCAAGTCGTCTAATTGTTTTGGCAGAAGGCACAGGTCTGTTTAGAAACATTATTCGAAATTTTCGTCTTATTTTCGCACACGACTTTCTGCCTTTTACGTAGGTATTGTACATATAGCCTACACTCGTTCACGCAATGAGAATATGTTGCTAGGCATTGCCTAAATACACAATAATCACTAAAATTTATACACTAACGTTGTACACTTGAAGAATTGAGAGTTTCATAACACGACTTCTGAGCGCACTGAATGCCATATGGCTATTGGAGGTCGATTGTGCGGGAGAAACGGTTACGTGCGTGCCAGAAACCATGCAGGGTGCGGCAGGCCAGTCACTGTTTTCTGGGATAACGGCTCTGTGCTATACTATATTTCCAGTTAACATGTTCAAAAGAAAAAGAGATACATATAGTACGTACAGCTCTCGCGGAAGATCTGAAAGTCTAGTATACATCACCTGAGAGGGGAGAGAACAACGTGAAAACGGCAACATTGACCTGTTAACTTGAACTTCTAGTCCGAGTCCTCAAGTCCTGGTATACCGTCCATTTTACGTCATAGTTGGAACCATCATTATCGTCATCACTGATGCCATCGAGACTTATGATACTAGGGTCTGTGATATCATCGAACAATAACTTGTGCTTCGTAAATATTTCAAATGTTGTAAAATTTTCACAAAGTGGACGGCACTTTCAAGATTGGGATCTACGGAATATTCGACAGACGAGGGTTTGTGTATTTGTATGAGATGGTATGATGTTAGTTTCAACAAATCATCACTGTAAGGAATGGTTTCTTTTTCAAGCGAAGCTTTCATTACAGTTGTTGAATTTTAAATGGAGGCTCTATTTAAAGCAACATTACGATAAGGAGTGTTATCAAATAGGCCTACAACAGAATGCGGAGTCAAATTTGGAATCAAGTCTCTCGAATCCATTTCTCAAATAATCCAATTTGAGAGTGTTTATCTCCAGATCTCTTCTGAGATTTTAAAGTCGTACACTGCTTCGTCCAGTTTTAGCCGGAGTACCACAAGGATCTATACTGTCACCAATTCTCTTCAATATCTTCACATATGACATTCCATGTTTACAACCGTCA
This sequence comes from Periplaneta americana, assembly GCF_040183065.1. Taxonomy (NCBI): domain Eukaryota; kingdom Metazoa; phylum Arthropoda; class Insecta; order Blattodea; family Blattidae; genus Periplaneta; species Periplaneta americana. The sequence continues at coordinate 35,196,750 of NC_091133.1, forward strand.
CACATAGCTATGTATGCTGACGATACGGTTCTCTTCTATTCTCCTATTAACCTAAATACTGCAATCAGCACTCTTCAGACATCCTTACAGGATCTGTCCAAATGGTTCTCTGACTGGAGATTACTACTCAACATTACCAAGACAGAAGCTAAAATCTTCTCTTTAAGGCCTATTCATAATCCACCTCCTTTGGTTCTTCTAAATGAACAAGTTACATGGCTCTCTAGTCAAGAAGCTGTCAAATATTTTGGAATATTATTAGACACGAAACTTACATGGAATGCCCATATAACTCGCATTGTTACACTAACCTCTTCTAGAATTCGAAAAGTATACCCTTTGGTTAATAGACGTTCACAAATTGGATTGGACTGTTCAATGCTACTCTACACCTAGCTTGTACGACCTCTTTTAACTTATGCAGCGGCAGTGTGTGGGACTGCAAATAAGACACACATGCATCGCCTACAAGTTCTCCAGAACAAGTTCCTGCGTACTGCAACAAATGCCCCCTGGTTTGTAAGAAATCAACAACTGCATCAAGAATTGGGAATTCTTCCACTAGAACATTCAATGTGAAAATCTTTCTTCAACAAACTTCCTGGTGTTCCTGGAGCTGTGACATATAACTTTGGAGCAAGATCTTGTCAGCCATCTAGACTGAAAGGGAAACTCCCTCAAGACATCCTTCTTAGTGATACTGACGACTCTTCATAAATTTAACACAGAAAATCATCATATTTTTATTCACATACTTCACAAAAATGTTTAATTAATTAATTTAAATTAATTAGAGGAGCCTTTAGGGCCAACCTCAGCATGATATTCTGCATGTGATATCCCATAATTTAACAGTGGTCTGTATAGCAAGTTTGCTGGTCGACCAATATTAAACATAAAAAAGTCGTACACTGTCTGCACCAAGGAAAACAGAACAGAAGGTAGGGACCATCAGACTCCTCAGCTCTGCTCGTAACGTCATCTGCCGTCAAGGCTGGGCCTTTAAACATGTCTCGTACTATGGAAAGCAATGCACCGAAGATATTTATGACACTCATAAAAAGACCATTGTGAGCCCAAACAATTTTTCAATTATTGTGGGCTCTTTATACATTGTTAAAACACTTATTTCTTTACAACGAGGATATCAAAATAATACCGAATTACTTTTTAAGAAGAATATTATGTTATTGTGCTCACATTACATAGTGGACGATTTTCTTAATTTTCTTCTCCGTTTTACGGCTACTTGTAGACAATGTACTTTTCTGCCCTTGTCGGTGTTTGTAGAGAGCTTTCATGATGATCGAGTTCTGGACTATCATTCAATAACGAATGGATCTATAGGCCTACTAGAGATATTTTCGTTCAGTATATTAGCAAATGTTTGTGCTACATCTTTAAATATGTTTAATGTAGTCCCATGCTACTCCTCAAAACACTTTTCAAATTTGTAAATCACACGAAGCCTGTCAACAGAAGGACGAATATTTCTCCGTGAAACACACTGCAACCAATCGGATTTCTTACTTTCACAGCTCTTTTTCTACACTATGGAAGAGTTTGTTTGCAGTATACACACATAGCTATTTCTTCTTCAATCAGTACGAAAGAAAAAAAGGCTAACATTTCAATCAATTCACTTTTTTCAAAATTATTTACGTTAAGACTTCCATTTAATAATACATATAATAAATAATACATATAAGGAGCACTCTAAAGAGTATTAAGTATGTCTTTTGTATATATTGATCTTGTTTCACACATTAGTCACTGTAGTCTCTTATGGATTTTGTTCTTTTTTCACACGTTAATATGTGATAGCGTTCGCACTTTCGGTCGCACAGTGAGCAAATGCAGTCGTCGTCTGGATGGTGGAATCTTTGAATCCTACATATCTTGTGGTGGAAGCCGTGGATAGCGAGTCTGGTTGCCACATGTCTTTGGTCCTGGCACGTCTCTGTCCACTTCCGGTCCGTCATTGCGCTTGTACAATAGAAGTCCTGGTCGATGTCTTCTTGCTTCCTACGCTGTGTCTCCAGGTGTGCTTGATACGGGCCCGTAGATGGCAGCATTAGTTCCAGCCTGAGGTCCTCTATGAAGAAAATTTCTTTGGCCAACACGTAGACGATCCTGGTAGGGGACTGCTTTTCTACACCTAGGACTCTCTTCAGGAACCTTGCCTTCACATTTTCTAACTTTGCAAGGTCGTTGTTCGTCAGTTTCTCCCATATTAATTCTATTCCATAGGAGGCAATCGGTGTTATAACTGCATGAAATAATGACATTGCTGTGGTCAGGGAGAGTTTGCTGATGTTCTGAATTCTGTTTATGGCTTTCGTGGCTGCCGTTGCTCTTTTCTGGATATGTATCCTGTAGGATGTCATTGTCGGTTGCAGGTATACACCTAGGTAACGAAAGATGTTCACGGTCTCCAGCGTATCTCCTTGCAACGTAAATTTCTCGTCTTTTGCTGGTTTTCCTCTCTTTCTAAAAACCATGTGCACTGTTTTTTCTTTGTTGATGTCGAAGCTGTTTTTGCAGGCCCACTATTCGAGCATCTCGAGTGCTGTTTGCAGATCGCTCTTGCAGTGCGACCCTAGAGCCATGTCGTCTGCATACATTATTAACTTCACTGTGGGTAGGTCCTTAAGATTTTCATTTAACTGCCATTGTTAAATCCGTTGTTAATCGAACGTTTATTTGACAATTCAGTGTTTCTTAGTGATAATTCAGTGGGTGCAAAAGGGATTAATTTATAAAAATGTCTTGCAGTTGTGCATCAGCAACATGTAAAACAGAGGAAAAAATTGTGGTGATAAAAACGTAATTTACAATCGATTTACTTCCTATACATACTTTAAGTACCGGTAGCTTCTTTTCAGTTTTACTTTCACAAGTTAGTAGTGCAGTTGTACAATATTTCTTAGTGAGTGTAAAAGGATTAATTTATAAATATTTATTGTACTTGTGCAATAGCAACATGTAAAAACAGAGGGGAAAAATTGTGGCGATAAAACGTAATTTACAATCGATATCCAGAGGCACAAGCTGCTCATGATAGGTGGATATATTTGCGTAATGCAGCAGATAATTTTAAACCTGAAATATAGCATATCTGTTCGATCATTTGGATAGTTCTGAATATCATCGCAATTTTAAAGCAGAATTATTAAGGTTACCACAAGAACGGAAACTAAAGAATTCGGCCGAACAAAGTGTGATATCCGAAAAGACGAACGCGATGCAAGGTTTCATTTAAGCAATAAGAAAAACTCTTGTGTGAAGTTTGAAGTCAGGTACAGTTGTCAAAAGAAAAAGTGGCCGCTCTCCTGAAACAAAGTTCCCTTCAGGTATCTTCGCTACAATTCGGAGACAGGCGATGTTACATGTTGTTGGACCACGTTGTCTGATATCTACAGTTATAATTGAAGTATTCAGTGTGTTATTCGATAGCGTAATGCTAGCGTTCCGGCCTCTTATTCGTGAGGTCATGTGTTCGACTACAACCTCGTGCTTTTTTTGTTCTGTTTTTGAGAGAGATACACTAAACATAATTCCTCCTTTCTCTTTTACGATTATTTTAGTAATTAACATCAGGTTCATTAATATATTATGCCATGACTTTATCGTTATGATATTGTGGCTGCAAATGGAAAGAAAAAAGATTTCATTCTCCATAAAAATATCTTTCGTGGCATAAACAAAACAAATTTACTGGCGTAGGCCTTAAAACATTCAAACAATTAAGCGTTCAAAATCAAAACAAAAAGCCACAATTCAATATTTAGTCTATCTTCCTCTTATCTCGATCATCTTGCAATAGAGTGGGCATGGAATCGACTAGTCTTTGCAAATAGCGACTGTTTTTAGACACGATATTCCAGGCATTCTGAACATACATACATAAGTGTTCTGCCCATGGACAGGTCTTTCATTGCAAACCCAGCATTCTCCAATCTTTCCTATTTTCTGCCTTCCTGTTAGTCTCCGCATATGATCCACATATCCTAATGTTGTCTATTATTCTTTTCAACCAGAGACCCAACCAATTCCTTTTACTCTTTCTAATCAGTTTCAGCATCATTCTTTCTTCACCCACTTTTTCAAACACAATTTCATTTTTTTTTTTATCTGTCCACTTCACACGCACCGTTCTTCTCCACATCCACATTTCAAATGCTTCAATTCGTTTCTCTTCATTTCGTCATAATGTCCTTCCCCATATAATGCCACACTCCACACAAAGCACTTCACTAGTCTCTTCCTTAGTCTTTTTCCAGAGGTCCGCAGAAGATCCTTCTTCTTCTATTAAAAGCTTCCTTTGTTCATGTTTGCAGTTTTTCTTGGGAAGGATAGGCCTAAATGCGGTAACATCCCATTGTTTTCCGCACACCACTATCTCTTTCGCATCTTATTAGATTCCAGGGGGCCCAAGCGTGGAGATGAGGAGAGTGGATTTGACTAATTGGGCCCTCCGGACTTCACCGAAAGTCACGGCAAGGGTTAAATATTAGTTCTATCAGGATGTTTGACCCGATCAGAGACCGGGAAATCCCAATTAGCCTTTGCCCCCCGCATTCTGGACTAGCTTCTACGAATCATCAGAAAATCTTAGAGTGTGATTGGGCCAATTTTTCCGAAAATGTTTCCACACTTTTGCCCTCGTAGCTCAACGGACGAACGTCGGAATTTAGATGTCAACATCTCAGGTTCAATTCCTCGTTACTCCTTTTCATTTTATTGTGGTATAATGTAATAATACAAAAAGAACAACTAATACCAGTATTATGCAACTGGATTTTTTCAAACCTAATATTAAATTTAAGTTATTTATATCACTAAAGAACGATTACAATACAAATAACTTGAATATTATTTATACAGTATCACTAAAGAACGATAACAGAATATAAATGATAAATATCGGTTTGTTTAATTAATATAAGATATTATTATAATACGTATTTAATTATCTAAATAAAATAACCTAATTTACAAAGAAAATGGTTATTTGTGTCATAACAATTACTTACATAAAATACAGACTATTTATATTGCGAAAAAAAAAACAATCACAATATAAATAACTTGAATATTATTTTATAATGCTAATGAAGGAAAACGGAATATAAATGATAACTTGAATATTATTTATATCGCTAAAGAACGATAACAATATAAAAAACGTGAATATTATTCATATCGGAATTTCACAGATTTATTACAGATGTATTTAAGAAATTGTAGAAGAATAGTAATTAGTATGTGTCCCATTTATTCTTCTTGGAGCCAAATTTGTAACTTTTAAAAGCTTGGTTACTATGTTGAAATGTATGTGTTGTAACGGATGCTTGATTTGTTATGTATGTGAGTCAGTTATGGGATGCTTGATTTCGTCGCAATGTCGTAATTATAGTTTGATTGTGTTTGTGTGACTATTGCGTACATCGCGTAAGCTAATTTAATTTTCTTTTCCATTTCTCTTTATGCTTACGTTTTTGTGTATAAAACTATAGCCCTAACATACATATGTAAAATAGGGCTAACCCCCATTGGAGATACAATAATAATTATTATTCATATCGTTATAAAACGATAACAGAATACAAATGATGACCTGAATTTTATTCATATGTCTAAAGAACGATAACAAAATATAAATAACGTGATATCCATAAAGAACGATAACTGAATATAAATGATAATTTGAATATCATTTACATCGCTAAAGAACGATTAAAAAATAAAATGAAAACTTGAAGAAGGCCCGAACTCACAACCTTTCAATCATTAAACAAGTACTCTACCGCAGGTCTACGAGGCGCAGATATGGAACACTTTCATAGTTCCGGAACTGCTTGTACAAGCACATGCATCGTGTAACATCGTCGCGACCCGAAGTGGACTTTGAAAATATTCGCTGTTCACGAGTGCGGCCACTTTTTTTTTGACAGCTGTACATCAAATACATATAGTGAAACATATAGTGAAAGTTCCATATTGTTCCATATTCTCTCCGCAAATCATATTGTATTTTATTTTCAATTTAACCTCTGTTTCGTATTCTGGATACTATTTGTCAGCCATTGATGTAGGTCAGATGTCCCAAATTGTGGAATATTAGTAGCAGAGAATCTAATGCATGACACAAACGCTGTCCATCTTTTCCAAACTGAATTAATAAAATCTGTGAGAAAAGAAATAGCAAATGTTAATCATATAATTTACTTTTTCAATGGAACCACTAAGTAATATAAAAACATAAAGAATTTGCAAACCTATGTTTCCATGAAGAGAATTTCAGTATTGGCGCTGAATGGCATATTTTCGCTATACCTCATGGAATTGGGCCATATGATGCACTGGAGGTACCACTAAAATATTTACGGCAAAGGCTAGTCTCCAATTAAGTCAGGGTTCCATCACAACACCTAAAGAACTATTTACTTGGGCTCAGAAGAAAATTAAAAACACTTATTTCAATTTTTTTTTTTTTACTGAGAATCAACAAAAATAACATGGTAAAATTCTGAACTCTAGATATGAGAAAATAAAACGAACATGTGGCACTTTAAAGTTCCAGTCCTTTATCCCACTATCGAAAACAGAGCTCCTAACCAAATAGTAATCTTTCGAAAAAGCACGTTCATATTTATACAGATTAATGTGCTGCCCATTGTGATTTTTTTTATTCTATTTGTAATGAACTTCCTGAATACTGTGTTTTCGTGCAAAACTCTAAACCAGTGATCATCAGCACTTGCTGAAATGTGCAACAGGTACGCGGTGCCGTCCCATGTACACCATCGTGCAGCAGGGAGAGATAGAGAACAGTGCACTGTGTTTTCAGCGGGTAAGGGATGCTAGCCCCAGCATGCTCTGTGCTGACGACCCCTGCTCTAAACTATACTCTCTGAAGATTCTTCACCATCATTTATATTTCAACCAACCCAACAGTAACTGAATTATTAATTACTCTCTTTTTTTTCAGACTTTATAATCCCAGTCAAAATTATTTAGTACAAATCCAAATTATTTAATTCTATGTTATTTGTTAAATCTTTTTTTTTTTAATCACTTACTTGTAAATAGTTTTCTGTAATTCAGAATCCCTATGGTTCACTGATATTCTTTGGCTGATGTCACTGTGATTAAATGTATATATTAATTAAAAGTGTTAACTACCCCTTACATGCGCGTTGAATCAAGGACTTGGCCTGAGCCAGTGTTGTGCATCTGGCAGCCTGCATAGTATGCACACACCCATATGACACATCCGATCTGCTGAGTAATTTAATTCTGTAATAAATTCATCCTCTAATTTCGTAGTGTTATGTAACAGACATGAGGAAATTACATGATATTTTTTTCTAGAGTTTTAAAGCATCAGGTGAAGTTAAAATATTTTATAAAAACAAAATGCATTAATAATGCTTCACATTACATTTTAAATTTGAGCAAGAAAATTTTAGAATAAGTGCTTACTTTTAGTTTCAAATTGACATGTGCAACAATTCTCGAGGTTATATAAAGAGTTGCGTGCGAAATTTTGAAAACATTGATAAATAATCAAATGATACAAAACTATGTTTTTCTCTGGCAAACAAAACTATACATATGACTGTGATGTACCGAAGTACATATATTTCTGTAATTCTCCATTACCATATGGTGAAGAAAGGGTAGAATGGAGAAAATTCTCTCCAGCACTGGGATTCGAACCCGGGTTTTCAGCTCTATGAGCTGACGCTTTATCCACTAAGTCACACCGGATTCAAATTCTGATGCCGAATTGAATCCATCTCAGTTTTAGTTCTACCTCTCTGTTCCCTTTTGATGACCTACCCTCATGTACTGTGTCACAGAATATGTAACAGCGATACAATGTCCAACTCTATGTACAGAGGTGCACTCATTACAAGTGACTAAGTGGCCGGGATCCAACAGAACATGGCACTGTCTTGAATCACGAAGTGATTACTTACGCTTATCTTATTACTATGATGTACCGAAGTACATATGATATTCCGTGCAGGAATTCTGCATTACCATATGGTGAAGAATGGGTAGAACGGAGAAAATTCTCTCTGGCACCAGGATTCGAACACTTTATCACTAAGCCACACCGGATTCAAATTCTGATGCCAGATTGAATTGATCTCAGTTTTAGTTCTAGCTCTCTGTTCCCCTTTACATGCATTATATTTTATCCATTAGAATACACTAATAGACTTTTTAAAAAATCGAAGATCCTGAGGTAAATTATCACCTGATTTCATTCGATTTGACGTGGAATGACCCCCTTGAGGGTAATTATGATGTTATAATAATATAAATTTAGGAATAAAGGTACACCCAGAAAACTCTAGTTTTCTTTTTTTCTTAAACTGTACTAATAGTTCCATTTTAAAATAGTATTGTATACATATGTAATTATATAATATATTTTCTTGATATAACCCTTTATTAAAACAGAAAATAAATGTGATACCAACTGTTTTTGTTTTGTTTATTGTAGTGTGGAGTGAGACAATGAATATCTTCAATTCAATACAATTCAGATAAATAGAAAACATATGCAGCAAACAGAGTCACATTCACATAATACACAGTTTAAATTTGTAACACAATAATTCTGTTTCAAGGTGAAGTCCAGATGACCTCTTAGCACATACAATAAAAAAAAAAAAAAAAAAAAAAAAAAAAAAAAAAATTCAATGGTGTACAAAAAAATGGATATCAGTAATATTTCAATTCTCACTGCACTTGTCATGTACCAAAATACAGTATTTCGTTCTTCCATCATGTGCAACCTTCAGCAAGAATCTTGTTTCCTCATCATTCGTTGTAGAATATGCAAACATAATACTTGAACACTGCAACAAGAGTTCACATTAAAATACTTAGGCATGGAAATAACAATTAGGGATTATCATATAGTTCAAAGACACTGTCTGTTGGATGACAGTTCCTCTGTTACAATTTTCGAAATACACATCAGAATCAGTACGGTAATATTTTCACTATGATAGTAGGGCCTAACTAGCGCATGAAAGTTCTTGTATTTACAATCCCTCTTCCCAGACTTTATAATTTAGACTGATAAATTAATTTGGATTTAGGAAAAATAAAGGCACAGAAAATGCAACATTTAGTTTAATTGACAAAATTCTGGAGGCAGTTAATAAAAAATTACAAGTTGGAGGGATTTTCTGTGATTTATCCAAAGCATTTGGCTGTATAAATCATAAAATGCTGCTGGATAAATTAGATTATTATGGAATTAAAGGTGTTGCACACCAATGGTTTTACTCATATCTCATAGATAGGAAACAGAAAGTTGAAATCAATACAACTATGAAATCTGCATCGACATGGGGAACTATTAATAATGGAATTCCTCAAGGATCAATATTAGGTTCCCTACTTTTTCTAGTGTTTATAAATGATCTTGCCCCCCCTAATAAGAGATGTAGGTAATCCCATATTATTTGCAGATGACACAAGTATAGTAATTACAGCCAATAACTCCAACACATTCCAATCTTCAACAGAGGAAATTCTCTTCAAAATATGTGACTGGTTCTCAGCCAATAAATTAGTAATAAATTCTAACAAAACTAACATAATTCAATTTAAATCCTGTCCAAATTCAACGTCGCAAATTTCTAGCGCAATAATTAATAATAAATCCCTATTAGAAACAACAACAACAACAACCAAATTTCTTAGCTTAAAAATCGATAATGTGTTAAATTGGAAAAATCATATTAAAGAAATTACCCCCAAACTAAATTCAGCTTGTTTTGCTATTAGATCTTTGCAAAGGATAGTAAATATCAATACCTTAAAAACAATATACTTTGCATACTTCCACTTGGTAATGAGTTTTGGAATAACATTCTGGGGAAATTCCACAGATAGTAACAATATATTTCTATTACAAAAAAGAGTAGTTAGAATAATAGTAGGTGCCAAATCTAGGGAATCGTGTAGGACTATTTTAAAAAAACTACAAATAATGCCCATGGCTTGTCAGTATATCTTTTCATTAATAATCTTCCTCGTATGTAATCGTGAAAACTTTGTAACTAATTCAACAGTTCATAGCATAAATACACGTCAAAAAAATGACTTTCATACTCCATCGGCAAGTCTATTGTGCTATCAAAAAAGAGTGCGTTATATGGCAGTAAAAATTTTTAATAGCCTCCCTATCGATATAAAATATGAAACTCAAAACATAAAATTATTTACGGCCAAATTAAAGAAGTACCTAATTTCTCACGCCTTCTATTCTGTAGGTGAATTCATGACATTTAATAACACTTCATGAAATTGATACTAAAACTATGTGTTGTACTAGTAGACTATATTGTAAATCTCGTCTGTATATATTTCATCTAGACTGTGACTATAAATTAAGATTTTATAATAGTATTAAGTTTTTTGGCTTGTTTCATATTCTAGTTGTAAGCATGTATGAATACCATGGAATGTTAATAAATACAATACAATACAATATAATCTATACCAATTATCAATGTTTCAGTTCATTACTGCGTATTTTCTCATTTTTTTTTATAAATGTACCACATTGCCATTATGTTAATGTCTGTACAGACGTATAGAATATTATAGGATATTGTTTCCTTCATATTATCAATCTTAATCATTTTTACAATCACGTGAACAAAAATAAGCAGGAAACAGAAGAGGGAATGGAATATCTGAATCCTGTGATGATTACGAAACCAACATGCATGAAGTGTAAGAGTCATTACTGTTTTCTACTAGTGTAAGTAGACTGGTTGAAGCTCTCCAAAGTAATTAAATCCTTGAATACTTACATACATGGAGACATTCTAGAAGACAAATCCTCCTATCATACAAATACGTACCTCTGTCTCTGTCTCTTCCCCCCCTCCCCACCTTTTGATTAGTTTTGCCAGAGACTTATCATCTTCTATTGGTAGGTTGGTCAAGATTTCCAAATTAACCAAAATAATTCCTGTATACCAACAGATGTGAAATATTTGGAGTAGTCTGAAAGACAAATTCTACAAAAATACCTCCCTCTGTCCTCTTTTCCTATGCTTCACTTCTCCCTCTTGAGTTGAATCTGAGACTTGCGAATGTTTTCTATTGGTATATAGTCACAAACTGAAGTGAAAAATTCGAGACATTTTTGTAAAGCAAATCCTTCCATCATACACCTTCTTCCTTCTCTGTGTGGAACAGTTTATTTCGATACAACTCAATAACAAAATTAATAGGAAAGTTTTTCACTTGCGAATGTTTTCTATTGGTATATAGTCACAAACTGAAGTGAAAAATTCGAGACATTTTTGTAAAGCAAATCCTTCCATCATACACCTTCTTCCTTCTCTGTGTGGAACAGTTTATTTCGATACAACTCAATAACAAAATTAATAGGAAAGTTTTTCACAATATAAAATCATTTTCAGGGACAAGAGACACTTCGAAATATTGATCATGAGTTACAAATCATTTCTTACTTTAGATATCAGAAGTACTTTTGCTTCAACTTCTACAGAATAAATGTATATTTATATTCACTTGGCATTCATGTTTTCACAGAAAACGCTATTTTGTTGCTTTATTAATGCATTTATTATATTGGTATTTATTTCTTTATTAATTTATTTATTTTTCATCAATCTACATATTTACATATTTATTTATTTCAAGGTTATAAAAGTATATGTTTAACTAAAGAATGGTAAAGGTTAATTTATGAACATATATGTGCTTGAAATGTATTGTAATATTATTTTTATTAAACATTTAGCATTAAAATGTGTTACTGGTTAGATCACATTTGTAAGTTAGTGATAATTGTGTAGTTTATGAATTACGAGTATATTACTCCTTGAACTTTAAATGACTCCGTGTCACAAAATTTCACAATACACACCACTGATGAGGTGTGTTTCGATTCGAGAGTTGAACTATGAACTAACATGCGCACTCAGGTCTGGTTTGTGTACTTTATAATATTCTATTTTATATTGACAGCCTTACTGTTCACTTCTGAACTCAAATCCAGTCCACAATTTTATATTCATAGTCTCCTCTTCTGGAAACAGTTAACTTTGAATTTTAATTTTTAATAGTTAATTGTCTATAGAAATAATTACCATTCTTGCTGTAGATCTATTGATCAGTGTGTAATGTTCTGTGTACGTGCTCATATCCAACTTTCAAAAGATACTGAAAACTGCTATGATCTTTTAAGCTTCCCAGTTCTTGAGCTTCCAACATTCTCTCTAGTGATGGCAATATATCATCAGGACTACTACCTGTGTATACAAGAAATATTTAATATCAGGTGGCATTAGGATTCAGATTTAATAATTATGATGTATAAGTAGTAAAACTATGTACAGTTTCCCCAAAAAGGAATGAGACGATGAAATATTCTAAGTCCCAGATATAGAAGATAATGCGTAATTCAGTTATTTAAATTCAATCAATTTGGTTTGTCATTGAAGCTAGTTCCGAAACTTACTTGAAAAACTGCAAAAAAATGTAAATGCGTTGTAAGAATAAATATATATAAAAATCGTGCAGCAACATCAATATTTGGGCCTTCATTGTGAGATCGACATGCCCTGCAGAAAAGAGACCTTCCATCTCGTCTCAACTCAGTCGGCTAAAGCTTCTTCTTATCATGTGAAAGGAAGCAGGTTCGGGCCCTATACTTGCGAACTGTTTTTTTTTTCCTTAATAACGTTAAAACTGAGTTTTACAGAGTCCTGGGATTAAGTGCCCCATCACAAGCACAATGAGACTTGTTTTTGATAAGTGTTAATGATGACAGTCAATACAAGATTAAAAATTATATTATGAAAAATTAATGAATACATTAATTATCCAAAATATATATTAAAAATGACACTGTGACATATTTTAACAAATAATTATTATAACTCAATTTAGAACTTAAAATGTCATTGTAAATAGGGTAATTTTTCTAATAATAATGAAATTTAGAATGTTTTTAACAAGCATTAAGGAACTGATTTTAAAAAGCTGAATACTAATCTAGTCTTTCAGGTGAAGCTCCCTGTAAAGCAGATTTGAATAATTTCAAGGGAAAAATTGTTCCGGGGCCGGGTATCGATCCCGGGACCTCTGGTTGAACGTATCAGCGCTCTGCCAACTGAGCTACCCGGGAACTCCACCCGACACCGTCTCAACTTTTCCCTTTATATCCACACAACTCGCGTGGGCTGACGAAACGCCAGAGACCCACATCGAGTGCACACAATCTCTGTGTGACTCAGAATTGTGGTTTTCTGTTAACGTACACAGTGACGTATATATTATGCAAATCTAGTCTTTCAGGTGAAGCTCCCTGTAAAGCAGATTTGAATAATTTCAAGGGAAAAATTGTTCCGGGGCTGGGTGTTGGGTGGAGTTCCCAGGTAACTCAGTTGGCAGAGAGCTGGTATGTTCAACCAGAGGTCCCGGGATTGATACCCGGCCCCAGAATAATTTTTCCCTTGAAATTATTCAAATCTGCTTTACAGGGAGCTTCACCTGAAAGACTAGATTTGCATAATATATACGTCACTGTGTACATTAACAGAAAACCACAATTCTAAGTCACACAGAGATTGTGTGCACTCGATGTGGGTCTCTGGCATTTCGTCAGCCCACGCGAGTTGTGTGGATATAAAGGGAAAAGTTGAGACGGTGTCGGGTGGAGTTCCCGGGTAGCTCAGTTGGCAGAGTGCTGGTACGTTCAACCAGAGGTCCCGGGATCGATACCCGGCCCTGGAACAATTTTTCCCTTGAAATTATTCAGCTGAATACTAATCTATAAGCCACCAAGATGAGTGGCAACACAAATGTTTATCCAGCTGTTTAGTCTCACTGCAGACAGATGCCTTTCCAAAATACTGAAAAACAATGCTACATCACGACAAGGATCATGAGAGCAATCATGAAAGGGACCATGACAAAAACAATGGTATTTGTCATGGTCCATGTCATGATCCCTGTCTTACGTCATATCTTGGTCACTGTCATGATTCTTGTTGTGAGACTTATCGTGATCCTTCTTGTTGAGCTCATTGTGGTGCTTACCATGATCTTCATCGTGGTCCCTGTCTTTGTTATGGTTCTTATCGCGATTTTTGTTGTCTTTATTGTAGTCCTTTATCATGGTACTTTTTGAGTCATGGTCCTTATCCTGGATTTGGTCCTAGTCGTGATTCTTATCACAGTGCTTGTCGTGGACTATATTGTGATCCTTATTGTGACACTTGTTGTCTGTGCAATGGTCCTTCTTATGTTTTTATGGTCCTTACAGTGGTCATGACTCACATCATGTTCCTTATTGTGCTGCCTGTCGTGGCCAATGCCTTGAATCTAATTATGCTTCCAGCCATTGTCCTTGTCTTTGTTGTGCTCATAGTCATAGTTCTTATCGTTGTTCTTTTGTTGTCCATGTCATTGACATCATGATCCTTGTCGTAGTGGTTGTCATTCCTTGTCTTTGTTATCTTCATGGTCCTTGTTGTCTTTGTCATGCTCCTTATCGTGATCTTTGATGTCTTTCTCGTTGCCCTTATCTCATACCGTATTTTAATGGTCCTTATAGTTCTCATTGTCTTTGTCATGTACCTTATTGTGGTATTATTGTCCTTCTCATGGTCCTTGTGACCTTTGTTCTTATCATGTCCTCATCATAGTCCTTGTAATCTTTATCATGGTCCATGTCGTAATTCTTGTTGAGCTGCTTTTCATGACATGGCATCTTTTTCTTTACAGCCTTTGCAATGCCCGTAAATATATAAGTCCTGAATAGGAGCTGCTGTAGAGCTTTTACGTCATTTTTTTTAATTTTGAGAGCATTTTTTTAAATATTACGTTGATTTTTTTTAGTAATTTAAGGGGTTAGTCCATATAGGTCAGTTTCTATCTGATGCTTTTCCAATTCACTGCGGGCTAAAGCAGAGAGATGCACTATCACCTTTACTTTTTAACTTTGCTTTAGAATATGCCATTAGGAAAGTTCAGGATAACAGGCAGGGTTTGGAATTGAACGGGTTACATCAGCTTCTTGTCTATGCGGATGACGTGAATATGTTAGGAGAAAATCCACAAACGATTAGGGAAAACACGGGAATTTTACTGGAAGCAAGTAAAGCGATCGGTTTGGAAGTAAATCCCGAAAAGACAAAGTATATGATTGTGTCTCGTGACCAAAATATTGTACGAAATGGAAATATAAAAATTGGAGATTTATCCTTCGAAGGGGTGGAAAAATTCAAATATCTTGGAGCAAGAGTAACAAATATAAATGACACTCAGGAGGAAATTAAACGCAGAATAAATATGGGAAACGCGTGTTATTATTCGGTTGAGAAGCTTTTATCATCTATTCTGCTGTCAAAAAATCTGAAAGTTAGAATTTATAAAACAGTTATATTACCGGTTGTTCTGTATGGTTGTGAAACTTGGACTCTCACTCTGAGAGAGGAACATAGGTTAAGAGTGTTTGAGAATAAGGTGCTTAGGAAAATATTTGGGGCTAAGCGGGATGAAGTTAAAGGAGAATGGAGAAAGTTACACAAAGGAGAACTGCAGGCATTGTATTCTTCACCTGACATAATTAGGAACATTAAATCCAGACGTTTGAGATGGGCAGAGCATGTAGCACGTATGGGCGAATCCAGAAATGCATATAGAGTGTTAGTTGGGAGACCGGAGGGAAAAAGACCTTTGGGGAGGCCGAGACGTAGATGGGAGGATAATATTAAAATGGATTTGAGGGAGGTGGGCTATGATGATAGAGACTGGATTAATCTTGCACAGGATAGGGACCGATGGCGGGCTTATGTGAGGGCGGCAATGAACCTTCGGGTTCCTTAAAAGCCATTTGTAAGTAAGTAAGGGGTTAGATACAGCTTACAGCAATAAAATTTTTGGAAATATTTAACTTTTTTTTTTCCCCTCCATTACGGTATCTTGTACAATAATGAAATGTGTAAAACACTGTCCTTCTGTTATATGAAAAAAATATTTATATATATTTTTTTCAAAATTCATACTGGTGGTAGTTCACTGTGCAGTGATGAAGCGTTTCCCTCATAACTCATAAATTTGTTAACTTTTTCATGTTCTCTTTCTTTTATTTTTATTGCTGAAACTCATGTTTACAATATCATGCTCTTTCAACTACATTCCTTAATAAATAATATATTTTTTTTTGTGTTAGAAGAAAATACTGATATTTTACCACTTTTTAAATGAATTAATTTTTGTCAGGCAATCTATCAAAGGTAGAGAAGTGATTTTGTATCATACTGTAGATGTGACATGCATAAATACACACAAAACGTTTCATTACAGAATGTTGAATAATTTTTTAGTTATGTGGGAAATGCTTCATTACTGCACAAAGAACTGAATTTTGAAGGGGGGGGGGAAGTAAACAATCTTTTTTTAAATCGTAAAAATATTTTTTCATATAGCAGAAGGACAGTTTTTTGCAGATACTAATTTTCATTATTGTACAAGATACAGTAATGGAGGAAAAAAAATGTTGAATATTTCCAAAATTTTACTGCTGTAAGCTGTACCTAACCACTTAAGCTAAAGACTTCAATAACAACTAAAATTTCCCAATATAGAAAAACTCGCAAAATTAGTACTGCAACTACCTCATTCAAATGCGGAATCTGAAAGAATGTTTTCGATAGTAAATGATGTCAAAAGGATGAGAAATAGAATGGGAGATAAAGCTCTCGACTGAGTTGTTGTAAGCTCTATCTTCCAAACAAAGGAACTGAACTGCAGCTCTTTTGAAGTCACCAACCACCATTTTAGTCTCCGCCATTTGGGATACATTGCTAGATATGGAGGAGGTTTGGTGACTGATATTTTTATCTTTCTCTTTTATTGCAGTTAAACATTTAATTACAGTCGCTCCGGCAGTTGATATTGGATACACGTCAACATATATACCTTATTTTATTTCAAGGAGTGCAGTTCGGTGGCTTATTTGAACACCGAACTGCACTCCTTGAAATAAAATAAGGTATACTATATATGCCTAACTTGGAGTCAGGCCACAAAGGGAAACAACAAGGAAGAAGGTTCGATCCGGTGCTGTGGATTGAATTCGGCATAGCTCAGTGGTCAGAGTACTTGGTATGTAGAACCAAGAATCCGGGTTCAATCCCCGGCGCCGGAGGGAATTTTTCTCCTAAAAATATTAAGTGTCAATATTACAGATACATTCTGTAGGACAAATTAATATATCTATAATATTCTCTCAGCTAGCAGTGCATAATAACTGCGGATTCCCGGCCAACAAGTCACTCAGCTGAGTGCGCTCCTAGCATAATGGCAGTTGACAATGGATACACGTCAACATATATATGCCTAATTTGGAGTCAGGCCACAAAGGGAAACATCGAAGGAAGAAGGTTCGATCCGGTGCTGTGGATTGAATTCGGTGTAGCTCAGTGGTCAGAGCACTTGGTACATAGAACCAAGGACCTGGGTTCGATCCCCGGCACCGGAGCGAATTTTTCTCCTAAAAATATTAAGTGTCAATATTACAGATAAATTCTGTAGGACAAATTAGTATATCTATAATATCCTTGTTGTCTTTGTCATGGTCATTGTCGCCTTGGTGCTTCTCGTGACCCTTACCATGGTATTTGTCGTGAGCCATGTCGTGTACTTTATAGCGGTTCTTGTCTTTGTAGTCTTCCTTATCATGATCCTTGTTTTCTTTGTCGTAGTTCTTAACATGGGCGTTTTTGTCATTTTAATGGTTCTTATAGTTCTTCTTATCTCGTCATAGTCCTTATCATTATATTTAGTCTTGGTCCTTATCATAGTCTTGGTTCTTATTTTGGTCCTTATTGTATTCTTAGTTCTTATCACTATCTTTATCATGGTATTTTCTTCGTCCTTGTCGTGATCCTTATCACAGTCCATGTCATAGTCCTTACTGTGATCTTTATTGTGGTCCATGTCGTGATCGTTATCCTGGTCCTTGTAATACATACCGTGGTCCTTAATGTGATCTTTATCCTGGTGCTTGTTGTAGTCCATGTAGTGGTCTTTGTTGTTTTCCTTGTTCTTGTTGTCTTTATCGTGTTCATTATAGTGGTCCTTGTTGTCTTTCTTATAGTTCTGATTCTTATAGTGATCCTTATTGAGGTCATTGTCATTGTCCTTGTAGTGGTCCATGTCGTGATATTTATGGTGATCACTGCCATTGTCCTTGTAGTGATCCTTATTATGGTGTTTGTCGTGGTCCATGTCATGATCCTTGTCTTCGTCATAGTTCTTATAATAATAGTAGTTGCTGTTGTCTTTGTCATGGTCCCTATCGTGGTTCTTGTTGTCTTTCTCATAGTCCAGCAACGGCGAGCTGACACTCAATGAGTGCATAAAGTATTTCCCCTCCATTATCCCTTCTACCACTCTCTCAAACTCATCCTGCTAGGCACATTGTTTACATAACATTACATAGTTTTGAGCAATCAGTGATGTACTTATTATGTTACGTAAGGAGTATGGCCACAGCCAAAGAGAAAACATTCTTTCCATAAGGAATGGGAATTAGATTATTTTTATGTTCAACAAAATGGAAAAGCGTTTTGTTTGATACGTTGTGTATCAATTCACTTTTTAACATCAGATGACACTTCAACACGAAGCATGGAAAAAGTATAATTTCAGGTATTATTTATGAAATGTCATTTTTGTAGAATTATTGTAACTCTAATAAAATAAACATGTAATAAATTACGAATTAACTTATCAGTTAATATTTAGCTGTGTCAAATGATAAATTTAACGATTAGTGTAATGTAATTCTATATGACTTTGTAGCAACACAAGAATTTATCTATTATAGGGGATAAGAGAAAATAGTCGTTAGAAAGTCTAAAAAGGCAAAACACTGAAAAAAATTACACTAGATAGTGAACAAATTATAGCACAAAAATTGGTTTGTGCCAACTACCGCATTTCAAAATATATTGCGGATAGAATGAAACCATTTGCAATTTGGGAGAATGTTAAAGACTGTTTAGTTTTAGCTGCAGAAGATGTTTGCCCTAACATAATCGACAATTCAAGTGCTTCAGTCTGTCACCTCACACAGCTGTGGGCAGAATAATGGTACTTAGTTCTGATGTAGAGGCACAATTAATGAATAAAATACAAACTAAGAAGTGGTACTCCTTGGCACTAGATGAAAGTACAGATAATAATGGCTCAATTAGCCATAGTTAATGACATTAACTTTTCAGATGATAATGCTATGCCACTGATGCAGACTGTGACTGTACTGAAGTCGAACGGCTGGCCATTCATTGACTTAGTGTTGTGTACACGAACAAAAAGTGGATTGAGGTTGCCACTGTGTTTCCCCTTCAGTATGAGCTCCTGACCCATGTCATTGTCCATATCATGGTCCTGGTTCTTGTCGTGATCCTTATCATAGTTCTTGTCTTTATCCTTTTCGTGACCCTTCTTATCTTTCTCGTGGTCTTTGTCATTGCTCTACATTTATCATATCATAACAACATTGTTTTTTTCCCCTAAGATAAGTGACTTTTTGTTACATGGTTCCTTTCATACTTTCATAAAAGATAAAAGATAATGGGATGTAATGAGGGACCTGTACCAGAAATGGACAGATAACTAATACCATTTTGACTGGTGTGTACTTTGGAATAGGGTGAAAGTACTCATGCACTGCCAGATGTCTTCCTGCATGGTTATGTCGTTATCATGTGAGCCGTGCTATAGATCTTAGACTTTCGCATCACCAAGAGTCGTCTCATTCCTTTTTTGGGGAACAGTACATGACCTAATTCTTTGATAGTCAGATTTATGCAGTGGTAATCTACAACTACCCTTAATTTCAAGTTCTGAGAATACAATTCATACAAACAAAAGGAGTAGGTAATATTTTCCTTACTTTTTAAATACAATGCAAGTTTACAATTTATTTTCTTTTTATTGCAGCCATCATTTTTACGTTGTCTTGTAATAATTTCTGTTCTACTTCATTATTGTTGATATAGAGTATGTGGATTTTATATGAGCATTTCAATTTTTTTACTTAAATATTTCCAAGTCTATATACAAACATATATGCATAAGTACATACATACAAACAAGAATTTAAAGAGTTAACAACTGAATCATTTTCAGGCCTAGCTATATGAAACCAACAATTAAGATAATGAAATAAAGTAAGTATGTGTGTATGCATGTTAATTTGTATTTCGAATGCATATGAGGACCAACCCAAGAAAACACAATTTTTTCAAAATTCGGAATCACAAAACAAGTCATACCAGTACCATGTTTCGTATTTTAACACCAGTGATCATAATATTGTGAATCATGCAGCCAGGTCTAGGTTTAGGGAACACTGTTGTGTTGAGTGGTTAGATCCAATATGGCGATAATAAGACAATGCATTAACGGTGATATGCAGGAAGCAAGAGCTGGAGTACACCGGAAAAGCCTCTTCCAACATTTTATTTAACACTACGAATGTCACTTCAGTATAGCCAGCAATTATATCGAGAATATCCATGTGAATATAAATGATCGAAAAATGCATGAATGTTGGACAAGATTTTCTGAAAATGACTGCTAGAAAGAAAAATGGCATGTAAAAGTAGAAATGTCTTGCTTCTACTACACCACATTTCCTCTTGACAATCAAAAACTGTCACTGAAACATGTCTACTGCTGTATCTACTACCCAACACCACAGTCACACACAGCCTTTGAATGAAGGAATCAGAGCTTGCTTCAAATGCACATACTGGAAATGGCTAGTGAGATTCCTTTCGAGATGAATTTTAAGAAATATTCCATTTTCGAAATTTATTAAAAAATTGAATATAATGGATGTACGTACCAGTATTTAAGATTCTACCAGTGAAAGTGTACAATGCTGATGAATATGTTGTGAAAGCCTTTGATGTAACTTAGGTTATCTTTTCCAAGAACTACAACAGCAGTTTGAAACAGAGGTCGACTGATTTTTATTTTAAATTTTAGTGATTTGGAAACTGAGTGACGTGACAAGTTATGTCATTTAAAATTCACTTACATTTTTTCCTCCTTCCCACCCTCCCAGTAAGCCTTTCTATCATTGGTCTTATAGACTTTCAGGCAGGCTTTCCTCTCGCCCACCTTCGTCTACTGCAGATAATTATTAATTGCGTAATTCGAAGTGTGTTTTATTTTTGGTCCCAAGACTTCAAATTAAAGAGTTTTTACTGTATATAGCGTATACATAGTTCAAATGTTAACTCTCTAAATTCTTGTAATATTCAAAGTAACATTATATATTATAAAGTTCCAGTTTTCGATTCACTATAGTTAACATACTAAGCAACTTAAAATTCTTACCCATGAAAGCCATTAGTTCTGCAAGTCTGAAGAACACCATGCCTTGGATTACTTCAAGAGGAGAATTAGAATCTGTATCAGTCCATGTGTCTCGTAAAACAGCTTG
This sequence comes from Periplaneta americana, assembly GCF_040183065.1. Lineage (NCBI taxonomy): Eukaryota > Metazoa > Arthropoda > Insecta > Blattodea > Blattidae > Periplaneta > Periplaneta americana. The sequence goes on from NC_091133.1 coordinate 35,218,297, forward strand.
GCACCAAATTTTATGCCTGCAAAAAGAGAGAGAATACTACAAACTTTTCACTGATTTGTCTTATACTTTTCAAGTCATTTGAGCTATACCTTTTATTGTTTAACAACCTCTGAAATTTAAACAATTCATAAAGCAAAAATGTTATATCGAAATCCTAACTCTATTTATACAAACTGAACAGAGAACTTTCCAGCAAGAACACTCCAACCTATCTCTTGTAAAATCATGCATTATGTAGTCCATATTCTCGTAACACAGGCACAAAAAATCCGTGCATTACTAGTTACTAGGTACATACTTTCACATTACACACTTTACAAAGTAACTGATAAATGCAGCTATTTTTATGTAACTTTGCACCAAATGAATTGTACACAACCACTGTCTAACACATCAATAGCCAAATACTGGCTCAGGAGCTACAACTGGCTCAACGTCTTCGAATGTCACTGCATGACAAAGGTAGCTGAGAAAATATGTCCTAAATATGTAAACAAGTTCCAAAAAAATAAAACTGTCAAGAGACACTGTAGCACAATCAGAAGTAACTATAGCAAACATCACCCAAATTCTGAAGTCCTTAAGACTTCCAATAATGTAGAAGACATAGAGGAGTTAATTTAAATGCAGAAGAGTGGTTCAAGTTTAAGATTCTCCTGCATGTTGATCGAATTAATATCAGTTAAACAAAATTTGCTTTGTCTGAAATCTACTTGCAGTTCAATTATGTTACCTTTTATTTTATATTTGAAAAATATTTCCTGTGCTTATTTGCTTCAATACAATACCTATACAGAATAAAGATATTTATGCGCCAGTTGTGCTCATAGATATGACAGTCAGTCACTGGACTACGTAGATGTATGTTTACTTCCCTTCCCCATTATCCAACCTACCAGGCTCCTTTATATCATGCGTGAAATATCAAAGGCTGGCTTGGCACTGGGCCACAACTGCTAACACATAATTCTTCGCAAATTCACAAGCCTCACTTCATTTAAATGGTTATGCCAAAATGACCATTTGCATTCCAACAAAATATTTCCAAAACTATCTTTGCAGTTGATCTTTTTGAACAATATTATTGGAAAGACTTACAGTATAGTAGAATTAACATTACTTTAGACTTCTGACAGTGTGCGAGCTGCATTGTTTACAGTCACTAACCACTTGGGTTGTCATGGCAACCAAGATTAACCTTGGAAGTATCCAATCAATGTTTGATGCTCCCTGCTTTCTTTGTCCAAGCTTGCAGGCAATTGTGCCACATTATCGAACATATATCGCACTTGACTGACTGACTGACTGACTGACTGACTCCTAGCAGTAGCAGCAAGTTGCCATGACAGCAGACTCGTAAGCCACGAGGCTAGCAAGCTGTCACAAGTTGAAAGAAACATTAATTCCACTATAACTGAACAATTTAGTGTGCTCTCAAATAACAAGATAAAACTTTGGTCCTTGAGATTGAGTAGTTCAGGGATAATATTTTAGATCCATTATTGTTTCTAGTTTATATTAATGATTTAGTCTTCTCAACCATAAATAACGTAGATCTGCAAAATTAAGGTCCATAAAAACTTAAAAAGTATGTTAAATTCACTGTTCTTTAGAGTGTTGAATCCAAAACTGAGCTCAGTTTTTCTCTCTAATGTATCATTTTCCCAAATTCTTGGTTTGAAGTTTTAGCTGAGTGAATGTAGCATTATTGAACATAATGTTTCTGTGATGTTTCTTAATCATAAATTCACCACAAATATAACAAAATTTCTGAGGAGTTCACACAACCAAGGCTAGTCATGTTTCATAACTCACTGCAATATGAAGTTAGTGGTTCGAGATTCTAGACTTTGTTTGCAATGACCACTAAAAAGTTACGAACAATCGCCATTAAGAGCACTGTTGTATGAATGCTGTAAACTGTCAGATCCCCATTTTGTATATTAATACTATCAACGAGCAATGAGGCAAGTAAGATGTGAGTAACTGCAAGCCTGCTTACATAGCGAAGTGCAGTATTATACTCAAGTAGTGTTGAAGTGAACATTAAATGAGGTGAAGGAACTGCCTAGAATGGATGCCACAAGCCTAAGAGAGAGCATCGACGAAATTAATAGAAAATTAGAACATCTACAAAAGGAGAATAATATGTTAAAAAAGGAGGTGAAATACTTAGAAGACGAGAAAAGGAGGAACAATCTATTCTTCTTTGGTATTGAGGAACAGGAAAAAGAATAATCTTGGGACATGTATGAAGTATTAGTGACTGTGTGCTGGGAATGGTTAGGAATTGATATTGAAAATGGACAAGTGAAGAAAGTGTACATGATGTGCAAGGGCAATAATAGGCCCATTTTGGTCAGACTGGTAAACCTGATGATCAAGAAGAAGAATATGGACAGTAAGAAAGTATTAAATGACTCGAATATTAGTATAGAGGCAGATTTTGAATACAAGGTGAGGTATAGAGAAAGGTGTTAGTGTCTTTTATGAAAACAACTACGAATAATGAACATTATGCAAGATTAGTAAAGATAAAATTAATGGTGAACTATTCAATGTTGAATTTTGTTTGGAAAGCATGAATGTGAAAATGATGAGAATTTAAATGAAAGAGAAAGGGCAGAAATTAAGGAGAAAGTAAGATTTAATGAAAAGAAAGGGTGAAGATGCAAGAATACATGAGATTGCAATGGAAGGATGTCGGCAGAAATCAGCAATTTCAGTAAATTTCAATCAGGCGACAATGAATTCAAGAGGAATAAAAGAGAGGTGGTTGGAAGGAGCAAAGCAGAAAAGTGCGAATTAGAGACCTGGATGTGATCAATAATGACGTCGTCCCAAGTCACAAGTGAGAGGATGCAGAAAAGTAGAGGTAGTAGTAGTAATAGTAGTTTTATTTTGCCTGGCAGAGTTAAGGCCATAAGGCCTTCTCTTCCACTCAACCAGATTTCAATAATATACATGAAATACAAAATTATGTGATAGATTACAAAACAACACAAAAGAAGATACCTTAGAGATTACATAAAATCTAGTAGAAAATTACAAATAGTCAAGATCAGTTACATAATATAAGGAGAATATGTTGTTGTTGTTTTCTAATGCCAGGCGTTTGACAATAAAGTCATTTGACCTCTTGCACTCCAATATTTTTCAAAGATATTATCATGACCAGCCAATGAAGCACAGATTTTGAGGTGTTCCGAATCCATTTCTTGGTTTGAGTTGCACAATGGGCAGTTAGGGGACTGATATATTCCAATTCTATGCAAGTGTTTAGCCAAACAATCATGGCCTGTTGCCAATCTAAATGCAGCTACAGACGATTTTCGTGGTAAATCGGGAATTAACTGTGGATTTTGATGCAGAGAGTTCCATTTTTTCCCTTGGGATTGTGTTATCAAATTTTGTTTGTTGAAGTCTAAGTATGTAGATTTAATAAATCTCTTCACAGAGTAATAAGTAGATTTAGTAACAGGTCTGTAAGTAGCAGTGCTGCCCTTCTTTGCTAAAGCATCAGCATTCTCGTTTCCCAGGATTCCACAATGGGATGGTATCCATTGGAATACAATTCTTTTATTGAGTGATATTAATTGAGAGAGCATTTTAGTTATTTCTGCTGTTTGAGATGAAGGTGTGTGTTTAGAGACGATTGATGGAATAGCTGCTTTGGAGTCTGACAATATAACTGCATTCCTAAATTTATTGATGTGGCATAGAAGATTCCTGAGACATTCACTTATTGCAATGATTTCACCATCAAAACTTGTTGTTCCACATCCAAGTGATCTATAAAGTGAGAAGAGACAGCACGTAACACCTGCACCGGCACCTTGTTCTCTGGAGATCAAGGATCCGTCGGTGTATAAATGAAGCCAGTTTTGTGGAGGGTACCTAATATTAATTGTCTCTAAAGACAATTGTTTCAGTATTTCAGTGTTTACTTCTGATTTCAGTATTTCTTCTGTTAAATTTAGATTATATTCTATATTTAATAGAGTTAAAGGGTTTGGTTTAATTTGTAAGTTTTCTTTTAAATTCGGGATATTGATTTTCTGTTTTAATTCTTGAACAATGGATATGAAACTTTTTTGAGTTTTCAATCTACAGAGAGGACTGTATGAATGCCAATTGTTTCCTGGTAATCTGATAAGTTTTTCATATTGAATCAGTGCTTTTTCTTCTATTGTCATTTTGATACTGTTAATATTAGTGAGGAATCTCATAGAATCTATTGGAGTTGTTTTGATTCCACCAGTAATGAGTCTGAGAGCTTGGTTTTGAACATATTCTATTTCGTTTATGAAAGGTGAAGTAATTAAAATTTCTCCGCAGTATGTCAGCACTGGCTGTATAAACATTTTGTATGTAGTGTTCAAAGTATTCCTAGAGCATCCCCATTTCTTTCCTGCTAGTCTTTTTAGAAGGGAGAATCTTTTACGAGCTTTTTCAGAAATGTATTTCAAATGATTGCTCCATGTTAACTTACTATCGAAAATAACTCCAAGATATTTGGATTCATAAGTCTTAGGAATGTGTTGGCCATTGTATTGGATATTGAATTCTCTTTCTTTTTTACCGAGTGAAAATATTTGGTAGTTACTTTTGCTTAAATTGATTGTCATCAAATTTGATGTATTCCATTCATGAAATTGATTTAGAGCTTTAAGAGCAGAATTTTGAATTTTGTCTCTATGTCTGTAAGATCTGGAAGTCCACAAAACTATATCATCTGCAAATAGTGCTGTTTTCATGTTTGATTCCTCTAATAGGGAGGGTAAGTCATTTATATAAATATTGAATAAAGTTGTGCTGAGGACAGCACCCTGAGGTAGACCTCGATATGTTTGTCTGTAACTAGAAAGTGAATTATTGAATTTAGTGGCAATGAATCTTTGACTAAGGAATTCTGATATCCATCTGAACATATTGCTGGAGATACCTAATTTCTGGAGTTTTAGTAATAATTTATTTCTCCAAACAGAGTCATATGCTAACTGAAAGTCAATAAATATTGCCAAGGTATCTTCTTTCTTGTTAAAACTGTCTTTTATTTCTTGGCCGAGGCGTATGACTTGTTCATTGGTAGAGTGTAGTTGTCGAAAGCCGGCTTGTCTTGGTGATAAAAGATTTTGGGATTCTAAATACCAAGTTAATCTGTTGGAGATCATGGACTCCATGGTTTTTGCTATCATGCTTAATAGTGCTATTGGTCGATAACTATTAACATCATGAGCAGGTTTCCCTTTTTTGTGAATTGGTACAATGATTGCTTTTTTCCAAGCTGCAGGAATTGAGGTGTTCCTGCAGCTTGGAGAATATAAAATAAAGTAGAAAATTACATATAATCAAAATCAAGTAGCAGAGTCTCCCATGACGGTAGCTGTGGAGACCTTGAAGTTGACAGTCAGAAGAGGAATAAGAATGATGAATCAACGAAATAAGATAGTGGGGAAAGAGGAAGGGCTGAGAAAAGAATGGAAAGTATAGAGAATGTTGATCGAGTAAGTAGTGTGAAACGAGGGGGCATTAGAGAAAAAACAGTATATAATCTGAGAAAATGTTGTATTAGCGGGGGTAAAAAATAGCAGGAATATCTATATAGTGAGAAGCCAGAGTTGAATAGATACACTTTCTCAAGTTTACGAAATTGTTGTTTATAAATGCAGTTAACTCTTAAGATTAAAGTTCTAAACCAAGTTAAGCCAGTGTTCCTGTGGAATGAGAGATAATGTGATTATGTTCAGTTTTTTCCTGCAACAAGTCTACAGAGGTATAGGTCTTCTATATTAAATGAGTTTAAAAATGAAATTAATTTATTAGTTATATAGTTAAGAGAAAGGATGGAGTGAAGCTGAATGTGATTCTAAGAGTATGAATAAAATTGTTACGTGTAGAGGAGAATAAGAGAAGAGTAGTAAGATGGTGTTATAAATTAGAAGGAGTGATAAGTGAAAGTAAAGGGACATGAAAGACAATAAAAAAAACATGCACTTAGGTCACGATTCATCAATGTATAAAGTTTGTATATAAATAGTGTAAGTGAGGGACTGCTGGCCCAAACACAGAAATATGAAGGGCCAGCATGACTGAATATGTTGAGAGAAATATATCATATATTAATACTATACAAACATTAATTTCAATTTTGTGAAAAACCTGTATGTGATGTGGCAATTTTAAGTGTATTTTCTGTTTTAGCAGACAAACCTATATAATTTATCCCATGTAATTTTATTTGCAAATGATAAAAGTGTGATTATCTCCAGTAAACAATATGAACAGAGTATATAAAACTCTTGCTCGACCAGTTCTCACATATGGAAACGAAGCCTGGACCATCAGAAAGGCTGACAAAAGGAGACTTACAACAGCCGAAATGTGATTTATGAGAAGAACTGCTGGTTACTGCCTCCTTGACCATAAAATAAATGAGGACATTCTTAAAAAATTAAAAGCAGATTCAAGTACCCAATACACAGAACAATGCAGACTGAACTGGAAAAAACATGTTGCCAGGATGCCCTCCAACTGCTTGCCAAAAATGATCATACACTATACTCAAAGAAGCCGAAGAAACTTGGGAAGACCTAAAAAGTGCTGGATGGAGACCGCAAAAGACCCCCTAGGTCTAATACACAAAATGGTTATGATGATGAAACAATATGATCAATTTATAAAAATATCTAATAGTGTTACATTGAATGAATGATTCAATGTAGACAATATAGCACTTAATATTGACGAAACTAGTCTTAATCCAATTTAATACATATATAATAGTGTTCAGTTTTTCTACAGATTAAATTAGCTTAAATGTAACTATCTCAAAGAATCTATAAGCATAAAATTTCTTGACTTGGAAAATGGATAATCACTTGAACTGGAAAAAAAGCACAAAATAAATTACTCCCAAACTGAGCTCTGCCTTTTATGCCTCGAGATCCATATTTTCTATTGGGAATACAAACACTCTTAAAATGTTTCATACAGAGGATCCTCACACTGTAAGCTCAGTTGAACTTCCTTCACACTGTAAGCTCAGCTGAATTTTCTGTTATACTAGGGCAGCATTTCTCAAACTTTTCTGAAGTGGGGACCACTTTTTTTAAGTCAGAATAGTTCCACGGACCACCTTACTCTTGTTCCCTTCGAAAACAAATTTATCATTTTCTTAGCATATTTTAATATCAATATACTTATATTTTAATGTAGAAATAATTAATTAAATTAATTTAATTCAATTAATTTTATATTAGTATTAACTAATTAAGATAATGTTAATAGAAGAAAATTTCTTATATCGTCATCTGCAAAGAGAGAAATACAAAAAATTAATGCAAAACCATGCCCGATTTTGAACAAGTAAAGATGCAATTTTGCATGCTTTATTATTGGTGTATAACATACAGTACATGACCATTTCAATGTGCAAACTATTAAGAAAGTCATAAATACGTGAAACGTTTCGGTACTTTGGTCCTGTTATGAATTCGGGTAGTCCCTACCTGGGTTAGAGGCATGGCGCCAGATGTACTCGGAGAAGATAGCAGGAAACACCATGTTCATAGTGCTTTAAATCCCTCTTTTTTTTTTTTTTTGTTGAGAGTAGAATGGGAAGTCGATAGACAGGTAGGGTAAATAAATTTCATAAAATGTCAGTACTGGGAGAAAAAGTGAAAGGTGATTGCCATGTGTCATTTACAAACTCTGAGATTTTCAGCTATAGTGTGATATGCATTTCGTTTGAATTTTATTTTTTCTTCTGTCTTCTTTGAAGGACCACAAAGGCAGACCTCGAGGACCACAGGTGGTCCGCGGACCATAGTTTGAGAAATGCTGTACTAGGGTGACCAGACATCCCTTATTTCCCTAAAGTGTTCCAATGTCCCAACAAAATATATACAGGACACATATTGTCCCATGTATCCTGTTTTTCGTGAACAATCCTATATTTTTTAAATACGATGTTTTAAAATAACGTTTAACACAGCCAAGTGGAATAACTGTGATCAAACCCATAGAGTACAGAAAATCTGTACTCTTTGACCAAACAAAACCACACAAGACATGAATGTTGAAGTTATTTGGTTGACAGTATGTCATGCTTTCATATGACGCAGTGCAGTGTCACTGTTTGTCAGTTCCGATATCTTTGCTTTTCTCTGATGCTCCAGCTAGCTTGCCTCACGTAGAAGTATGGTTAGTATTACTTGAAGTGAAATATTGCAATTTTCCATTAGAAATTGCCAAAAAGAAAGTGTGTTTCTACAGACGTCCTTAAAGCTGAGTTTCCATGTTTGCTGTTAAATAATAGTAAGAAATTATTTTGGACGTTGTGTAAAAGTATTTTCTCATTGACCATGGTGGCCGGTCTGGTGTTGTGCAGCACATTAATGTGAAGAATATAAGCTCGCTGTTTCAAGCAAAAGTTTGTCTCAAAGTATGTCTTTTATTACTAAATGGGAGAGCAGTACCCTTATAAATGATGAAGGAAAACATATTGCTGCTGAGGAAAGTTACTTGCTTTCCATACGGTGAAACATAACCATTTCTTTAGATCAATGGACTGCACTGCTGCGATCCTTAGGACGTTGTTTAAAAAGAAATTTACGTGTGAATCAATAATAGTGAATGTGTTGGCTCCATATGCAATGCGTAAAATCTGTGAGGAACTGGGGGGGAGGGGGGAACATGGTGTAGGCTATGCAGTTCACAGTGCATAATGGGGTACAGATCAGTACTGATATTTTCCCTATAGACGTTGAAACCATTGTGAACAAAATTTTCCAGTATTTCCACATCTATACCATTCGTGTTGAAAAATTGAAAGAATTTTGTCAGTTTGTTAAAGCAGAATATAAACAGATGTTTGGTAGCATAAAAAGTAGGTGGCTTTCCTTGGAACCGGCTGCGAATAGAATCATAGATATTTATGAGGGACTAAAATCTTATTTTTTGTCTCAAGACTAATGCCCTACAATCTTGAAATCTTTCTTTATGGATCCTAAGTCACTGCTTTGACTATTTTATTTCGAGCCAATTGAAAGTATTTTCAACAACAAAAAAAAACTGTCAAGATATGTCATCAAATGAAGTTTTAGAGAAGCTAGAAATATTATTAAGAAAAACGAAATCGAGAAAGGAGGAACACTTTCAAACTACGAAAATTCAGTCTCTGACAATTATGTTGCAAGAGTATAAGTTTTTTTAAAGTTTCTCTATCATGTTTTTTATCATTTGAGGCGTTAGAGCTAAAGTGGATCAAGTCACAAATTTTCATAAATTGAGTTTAATTCATTTTTTGATTACAGTATCTGAAGTTGAATCTTGTCCGAGCAGTAATGGATCAAGTCTTAATTTCGAGCAATCGCCGGTAGGTGACACCGGTCACTTTTGGCTCAGATTATTTGTTCACGATGTTCTGAGCTATAGTGGATCAAGTCACCAAAGCAATGCATCAATTAACATCACAATTGTTTATATTTTATAAATCTAGAATATGAGAATGGTGCAATAAAATTATTGCTAGTGAAATTAGATAATCCTATTATCTCAAAACTACGTCTTATGGACTTCAACCACTTTAGTTCTGAACGTCTCATTTGTTGCAAATTAATATTTGCTAATACATATTATTAAAGAAAATATGAACGTTTTCGCCTATACGACATCATCAGATATTCAAATGTTATAACAATATCTGAAATGCAAGTCCAATATAATATTCACAGTAATAAACATAACAATAAATTAAAATAATTAAGTTAAAATCATGAGTTAAATTTAATAAGAGTCTAATATCGTTGTAAGAAATGTGTTCAATTTGACTGATCTTATATAGGGTTTTGCTAACTTGCCGAAAATGTAATATATAAAATAAAAATATAAAATACATAGAACTCATGTTACATATTTTGTGTGTGTTGAATGTATGTATATGTATGTATTTATTCACACTGCAAATGGATATATACTGTACCTGGTGGCAGTGGTAACTAATTACACTCAATAATGATAATTAATAATAAACACAACTAATAAAAACAATAATTAATAATAATAATAATAATAATAATAATAATAATAATAATAATAATAAAATAATAACAAGGAGCATCCTAAATTAAATGAAGCATGGTCACTTAAAGTAACATTTAAAGTAAATCTAATTTGTATCTTAACCCTAAGTTCGAACTATGACCCACGAGTGTGGCAGGTTCATACCTCCACAAGTACCTTTCGGCACTACACTTATTTCACTGTCAGCTCGCTCACTGCACTGATTCTACCTGATTTCACTAACACTTCTAACCATTTCACTGTTCAAATACTTTGCTCAGCCACTTCACTGACACCAACACACTTCACTAACACAATAGACTTCACTGACACTACACACTTCACTGACACAACACACTTTCTCATTGATAGAAGTTCAAATAACAAGATATCAATTACACCCTTTAAATAGTGTGTATAATATGTTGTTGTTTTCTAATGCCAGGCGTTTGACAATAAAGTCATTTGACCTCTTGCACTCCAATATTTTTCAATATTATCATGGTCAGTCACGGAAGCACAGAGTTTGAGGTGTTCCGAATCCATTTCTTGGTTTGAATTGCACAATGGGCAGTTAGGGGACTGATATATTCCAATTCTATGCAAGTGTTTGGCCAAACAATCATGGCCTGTTGCCAATCTAAATGCAGCTACAGACAATTTTCGTGTCAATTGGGAATTAACTGTGGATTATGATGCAGAGAGTTCCATTTTTTCCCTTGGGATTGTGTTATCAAATTTTGTTTGTTGAAGTCTAAGTATGTAGATTTAATAAATCTTTTCACAGAGTAATACGTAGATTTAGTAACAGGTCTGTAAGTAGCAGTGCTGCCCTTCTTTGCTAAAGCATCAGCATTCTCGTTTCCCAGGATTCCACAATGGGATGGTATCCATTGGAATACAATTCTTTTATTGAGTGATATTAATTGAGAGAGCATTTTAGTTATTTCTGCTGTTTGAGATGAAGGTATGTGTTTAGAGACTATTGATAGAATAGCTGCTTTGGAGTCTGACAATATAACTGCATTCTTAAATTTATTGATGTGGCATAGAAGATTCCTAAGACTTTCACTTATTGCAGTGATTTCTCCATCAAAACTTGTTGTTCCATATCCAAGAAATCTATAAAGTGAGAAGAGACACCACGTAAGTGGTGAAGGCACCCGGCGTTGGCCGATTGTCCTTTACTGCTTCTTTTTTAAAATTGAATTGGTTGTTAGACTTTTCGGAAATCTCAGAAACTCAACTATAGACAACCAAAATGAATTGTCTTTAATAAGCTTTACGTGAATTAATGAACTTCTTAGCCAAATGCCTGAAAGGATTAACTCAATGAAAAAAAAAAACTGCAGATCAGGCAACGAAAGAAAACATTTCATCACGTGCCTTACCTTCAAATAAATGTTTTTTTAATTTGTATGTATATATATGTGTTTATTTATTTATTTATTATGGCGTAGTTAAGGCTTCAGGCCTTCTCTTCCACATCACCAGAAATACAAACAAAATAATAAAAAAAAAAATCAAACTATAAGTAAAACCAAACGAACATATGTATAGGTTACAGTCCCACAAACTTTAAATGAATTAATATTGTCTTGAAGTTCAGTAAAACAAAAACATTTATAGGCCCACTTAGCATTTTATCAATGTTCTACAGATCTTACATTTATCTCTGTCGATCAGTGACTGTTAAATTTGAAATGGCTTATCTTAGTCATGGGAGTCAACGTATTAAAAAGCACTACAACCTTTCTGTCGTCTCCCTTCCTCCCCGCAAATGTGACGTCGTACAGAGGCAAAGATTATATAATTATAAGATTTGTATATTGATCTGAAGCTGTGCATTTCACGTAATTTCATGTCTGTGTGTGCTTTCACACAGATAGCTGACGATAAACAGGGAATACCCTTGTTTCCAGTCTGAACCTGTTGAGGTGTCATCGAGAGCCAAGCTCTCTATCAATTATACCAAAGAATCACTATATTATATGTATATAATATTATAATTTAATTTATATTGGAAGATCTTTTACCCCTTGACCACTATACACCTATTTTTTAATGTGACCTGAGAAACTATATCTCACAAATTCAGAACATATTATATTAACTCTTACGTTAAACACAGAATACACATACAATATAAACTTGCAAGAAGTCATTTTTTAACATAAGGACTAATATTCTGAGAAACGTACACCGGTTTTTTAGAAATTATGAGACTGTTATTTCCAAAATGCTTAATATACTACATTGGCAACGTGATTATACAGTTAGAATTTCGCAGTAACACATTTTGGGACAAGAACAACAATATTTTGAGAGACGTATATTTTAGCATTAATACAGTGTTATTGTCGGTCGACTTACATACATTCATATACTACATTAGCAATATGACAAAAGTATCATTGATTTCCTTTTTGATGTGTGTAATTTTTTTCCCTACTTCTTTGTATAAAATATAGTTAAGAATGTGAAAAACACGGAGTTTTTAAGTTAATATATGCAATTTTGAGCGACTGTCCTTGAGCTTAATTTTAATATGGCCATTACAATTAATGCTAGTCGCACTAAAATTGCTGTTACTTAAAATGTTAATGGGTATCACAGGAATGCGTGGGATAAAAACATATTCTCCATTCGTTTTATTAGTTAATATTGTCACTTCTATTACTACGTTTTGAATGAGTTTTTTCACACCAATTCTTGTTCCATTGCATAATTTTGGTGGGTCAATATTTCGCAATAGTATTATTAGTAATTCACTATTAAATATTAAATTATATGGTAGCAATCCTTGTGAATTCAAGAATTCAGTTGGATAAAACACTGTCTACTCACACCTACAACTGCATCGAGAAATTCATAATATGGTCCCGGACTGCGTAAAGATACTTAGTGCATGAATTATCTAGTTTTAGCCTTCATGATGTGTATCAACAATGTCATTTAATTTCATGTTATAATTTCCATGGCCCCGTGAGAGTCGATGTTGAATATAACAGACAATAATAAATAACAAATGACTATGAAGAAGTCCACGGAACCGACGACAATGGCAGTAACAGACGAATTGACATAATCGCAATTAGCAAATCCCTGTCTCAGGGTATGATAATCGACCCCACCATCAGGTTTGAAACGTACAAAGGACAACCCGAAGACGTACATGAGGAGAAACGAGCAATCTACGTTCCAACCATCCCGTATTATAAAGATAAATACCAACTTCAAGATATCAGTGTTACAGGATTGATGTTTGGAGCAAGAGGAACGTTACCCAATTTCTCTTCTAAATTCTGTAAGACCCTAGGACTGCACAAATCTTTTCTGAATGAACTGGCCCTCCTCATAATTAGAGAGTCAGTCAAACTTCTACGGAACCACCTACATGGACTCTAATTCAGTGTATGGAAATAATTGACGCACCATTATCATTTTTCTTTTTCCTTCTTAGCTTTCATTGATTCTTTACCTGAAATTTTTTTCCTTCTGTAAACTGCCATTGTTTTTTGTGTATTTGTTTGCCTTTTTTCTTACTCTTTTAGCTCTCATCATCTATTTGTTCTTGTATTGTTTTGTATGCTTTGTCTAATGGCAGCCTCTAATTTGAGGAAGCTCTGATAAATAAATAAACATGAATGTCTGATTGTATTTAATTTCATCTTTTTATGTTTTTAATTAATTTAACGTCCATTTGCACAATTTTAATGTAGCCTATGTTCTTCTCTGCATTATGAAGGTTAAATGTGCAAACTTTGACAAATATCGGTCAAAGCGTGTAGATTTATATTGAGAACATACATACATACATACATACATACATACATACATACATACATACATACATACATATCCACATTGACTTTTATATATAAGATTCTACATTTAATACAGTTAAAGGGTTTGGTTTAATTTGTAAGTTTTCTTTTAAATTCGGAATATTGATTTTCTGTTTTAATTCTTGAACAATGGATATGAAACTGTTTTGTTTTCAATCTACAGAGAGAACTGTATGAATGCCAATTGTTTCCTGGTAATCTGATAAGTTTTTCATATTGAATCAGTGCTTTTTCTTCTATTGTCATTTTGATGCTGTTAATATTACTAAAGAATCTCATAGAATCTATTGGAGTTGTTTTGATTCCACCAGTAATGAGTCTGAGAGCTTGGTTTTGAACATATTCTATTTCGTTTATGAAAGGTGAAGTAATTAAAATTTCTCCGCAGTATGTCAGCACTGGCTGTATAAACATTTTGTATGTAGTGTTCAAATCATTCCTAGAGCATCCCCATTTCTTTCCTGCTAGTCTTTTTAGAAGGGAGAATCTTTTACGAGCTTTTTCAGAAATGTATTTCAAATGGTTGCGTCATGTTAACTTACTATCGAAAATAACTCCAAGATATTTGAATTCATAAGTCCTAGGAAGGTGTTGGGCATTGTATTGGATATTGAATTCTCTTCTTTTTTTACCAAGTGAAAATATTTGGTAGTTACTTTTGCTTAAATTGAGTGTCATCAAATTTGATGTATTCCATTCATGTAGTTGATTTAGAGCTTTAAGAGCAGAATTTTGAATTTTGTCTCTATGTCTGTAAGATCCGGAAGTCCACAAAACTTTATCATCTGCAAATAGTGCTGTTTTCATGTTTGATTCCTCTAATAATAATAATAATAATAATAATAATAATAATAATAATAATAATAATAATAATATACAATCGTCTATTAGTAAAGTCCTTAAGCCGATTTTTAAATACATTTTTAGTTATTGGTAAAGCCTTTAGGTAAGTCTGCAGGTAAAGCATTCCAGTTCCTGATATTATGATTGAGAAAAGAAAACTTTCCAGTGTCCGTCCTCTGTCTTCTTTCCCTCAATTTATATGAATGGTCGTTCCTTGAAGAGTAATTTGGCGGCTTCAACCTATTTTTTATTTCTCTCCAGGCAGGCTCACCTCTGTATGTTTTGAACATTGCACATAATCGAATTCGCATTCTCTGGTCCGTGAGTGTGTCCCATTTTAATGGTGAATTATTACAAGACTTGAGAGCCCGTTTTTGAATCTTTTCCAGTGTCTTAATATGTTCTAATCTGTAAGGATCCCAACATGCAGCATCATATTCCATTACTGGACGAACTAGTGATTTACATGCAATCTCTTTGGATTTATCAGAGTCTTTTCTTAGTATCCTCATCACAAAGTGTAACACCCTCCATGCCTTTCCCGCTGTGTCAGTAACGTGTTCCCCCAGCCGAGATCGTTGCTAAATGTTATTCCTAGGTATTTAAATTTGTTAACTTCAGGAATAGTTTCACCCCCTAACATATACAATGCGATTATTTTATTTCTTTTTCTTGTAAAGCTAGTGGCTTTGCTCTTTAGAGAATTTATTTTCATTTTGTTGACCATTGTCCAATCATTTATTCTACTGAGGTCATTCTGAAGAAGAGTAGTATCTTCATGGCTTTTTATATCCCTATATATGATACAGTCATCCACGAATAATCGAACCCTGGACAAGATGATAACTGGCAGATCATTTACAAAGGAAGGAATAGAAAGGGCCCCAAGACACTTCCCTGCGGGACCGCAGAAGTAATTTCTATTGGGCTCGATAATTCCTCCCCCACCCGTATTCTCTGAGTGCGACAAGTTAAAAATTCCTTGATCCACTGGAGTACTCTGAAATCAACCCCCGTTGATTGTAGTTTAACCAACAGTATGTCATGTGGGACTACATCGAATGCGCATTTAAAGTCAATAATCACTGCATCTATTTGGCTATTTGAATCTATTCCGTCTGCTAAATCCTGACATACAGTTACTAACTGACTCTCACATGAGTAGCCTCCCCAAAACCCATGCTAACAATTATGTAACCAATTTGCATCATTCCATTGTTGCCTTAGATATGCTGAAATCAAGTGCTCCATCTGTTTGCGAACCACAGAGGTGAGGCTGACTGGTCTGTAATTTTTTGTATCTGAGCAAGACCCTGACTCATAAATTGGCACCACTATTGCATCTTTCCAATCTCGCGGGACAGTACCATTATTTATTGATATTTCAAATATACGAACTAGATAGGGAATCATGGCTTCCCCTCCCAATTTTAACATATCTCCAGCAATACCATCAGGTCCTACTGATTTATGAGTTTTCAATTTAGAGATCCTTCTCCTTATGTCCCTAGGCTTGATAGAAAACTAACCCGTATTTTCCACAGAAGCTAAGTTAGGTATTATTGCCCTCATCCCAAAAACAGTGGCACAATAGGTATTTAATTTTTCTGCTTTTTCTCTGTCCTGTACAATAAATTCATTGAGGTCATTCTTTAAAGGGAGGCTCGAATAGTTTTCCTTGCGTCGTCTCTTCACATATTTATAAAATTCCCCCTACCCATTTTCTTCACCTTTGAAAAGTTTATTCAAGTAATTTTCCTGCGCTATCTTCTTTGCATTAAGCAGTTCTTTTGATAGTTGTGTGAATTTTGTTTGTTTTACAACGCTTTCCTTGCGCAGGCTGTAGGATTTCCTTAGTTTTCTTTTAAGTTTCCGTGTGTAATTATTATAATATTTCGGATCGGGATTGTTTGATAAACGTTTAACTGGGATAAATTTCTTTATTCCTGTTAATATAATCTGTTTGAACTCCGCCCAGCATTCTTCTACACTACTACCCTTTACTACACATGATGAGTACTTTTCTCTAAGATAATTTTGGAAGCCTTCTCTGTCCGCTTTGTTATATTGCAAGATATTTTTGTTCTTTGTTCTGCTTTGCTTGTACTTAGCATTCCATAATATTTCAAGAATTACTGCGTCGTGGTCACTAATACCTGGAATCACTTCAATATCTGCGACTATTTCTGAGGGTCTGAGCACTATTAATATATAAAATTGATGAAAATGTAAAATGTTTGTACTTATGTATATGTAATACAGTTATGACGTGAATTTTATGTAAATATTACTGATGTTGTAATTAATATTTACAATGTTGTAATAATATAAGTTTTGTATATAATACAATTTGTTTTGTTGGAATCTTCTATGTATGATTGTTCATCAGATGATTCTTGACTTGTATTATGGTATATACATGTGGGATGAGTGCAGTATTCTTTCATATTGATATGTTTTAAGGTATACCAATTTTGATGTTGGTTGTATTGGATTCATTTCAGTGTGTACATGCAATGAACTTATGTGAAGGTCGACTCATGTGAGTAGTTGAAGAGATGAAAAAGTTTGACGTGATTATATTATGTGTATGTGTGCAGTGAAGTGTAGATGTGTTCTCGTTGTGGCTTTAATGTGTAAGTACACTCAATACCCAGTACACATTAAAGTCACAACGAGAACACATCTACGCTTCAATGCACACATACACATAATATAATCACGTCAAACTTTTTCTTCTCTTCAAATACTAACATGAGTCGATCTTCACATAAATTCATTGCATGTACACACTGATTACGAATCCAAAACGACCAACATCAAAATTGATATACCTTAAAACATATCAATATGAATGAATACTGCATTCATCCCACACGTATATAATACAAGTCAAGAATCATCTGATGAACAATCATACATAAAAGATTCCAACAAAACAAAAGTTATTACAACATTGTAGATATTAATTACATCAGTAATATTTGCATAAAATTCACGTCAAAACTGTATCACATACACATAAGTACAAACATTATACATTTTTATCAATTTTATATACTAATAGTGCTATTCAACAAACACAAGATATGTAACATGAGTTCTATGTATTTTATATTTATATTTGATATATTACATTTTTGGCAAGTTAGCAAAATAGATCAGTCAAATTGAACACATTTCTTACGACGATATTAGACTCTTATTACATATAACTCATAATTTTAATTATTTTAATTAAGTGTTATGTTTATCACTGTGAATATTATGTTGGACTTATATTTTAGATATTGTTATAACATTTGAATATCTGATGATGCCGTATAGGCGAAAACGTTCATATTTTCTTTAATAAGATGTATTACCAAATATTAATTTGCAACAAATGATAAATAATATGATTGAGAAACTTTAAATAAGTTTATAATCTTGATCTGGTTTATCTGAAAAATAAAAATTAACTGTAAGATGTTGCAAGAGGATGGCTTACTTAAACAATCTGAGTTCTCGGAAATTTCAACCTTATTTTATGACACATTCACTGAATACATTGAAAAATGGGCTTACTCTTTTCACGTGCTGAAACTATTTAATTGGGTTCAGCTCAACAATGCTCTTCTTTGGAAGTCTGTTCAAGAAAACCTTAAAACTTTAGCAGAGTTTGATGAAAGTATTTTGAAAGAAATATGTTAAGACGAACTCTTTGAGAAAGTTAACCATGTTTAAAATGTATGTGAAATGAAAAACCATGAACTAAGAACTGTTAAATACGTGGGTGAACAGTGGTCTATTATTTTCAACTTCCTTGGATCCCAAGATGTCTCCTGCAAAAATTTGCAGCATATTACAGGATTTGTGCTAGCTTTACTTGGCAGCAACACTGCTACAGAAAGAGTGTTTTCTATCACAAATGCTTTGTGGACTGATGACAAGAATTGGTGTACTGGTAGTACGAAAACTGTTAAGGAAATAATTATTACTAAAATTAAATTTCAAGATATTTTCAAGATATTTCAAGATATCTGTTGGAAAATGTCAAACTCTTGAATGATATACATTCTTCTGCAAAATATAACAAATAAGCAATTTTGGAAACTTCCCCACAGTGAAATCTCTAAACTAATTGAGAGCTAGAAATATAGTAGGTAAACTATGTAAATTGGAAATAATTGTTGCTTGTCATAGTGTTTAGATTTCATTGCAGAACAATGAAATGTCTATTTTTTTTACATGTGTGTTAACAATAAAATATACATATACACAATCAGTAACGCAAGGGAATATATAATGTCGAAAAATGATTGTCATCAGATGATTAAATGTATTTTAATGTTCCTGTTACATATGAATTTCAATGAAAACGTATGATGATGATGATGATAATAGTAATAGTAATAATAATAATAATAATAATAATAATAATAATAATAATAATAAAAACTATCATCATCATCCTCAAAGTGTCTCGTGTTTTAATTTGTATAATCTGGTCACCCTATGTTATACAGACATTCCTTGCAGAGTTACTCCAAAATCAGTTGCAGAGAAAATGTTTATAAGCAAATGTTTAAAAATGAATATAAGTGCATATTTTATCCGCATTACAAGAGATGTTCAAAGTGTCCACCTTCTGTTTCAATATATTTTTGACATCTCAGAAGATTGCTTCGAAGTACTTCTCGCAATATGTTCGAATTGACTTGTCAGATATTTTCTTTCACTTTTACGTAACTTAATAAAAAAAAAAGAGATTCAATATGTTATACACCATTCTTAAATATAATTAGAAAAAAAAAAACGCAATAGCTTGGACTACATTATGCACGAATAAGTAATGCTTCAGTGTTCTCAAACAATTATAAAAACACAATAGCTTGCAGTATGCTACACACAAATGAGTAATCTCTTCAGTGTTCTCAAACAATTAGAAAAACACAATAGCTTATGCTACACAATGCATGTAGGGAGTATGTCATTTGCGCAGCAGTCCGCCGCACCTCTTAAGCTGTATGTGCCTCCTAGATGGTGCTAATTGGTGACAATTCAGGCAGAATTGTATTCCCAGAATGAAAGCAAGACAGTAGAGGAAGAAAATTTCCTTTGCAGGGCAGAAAGTGAAGGAAGACAATTGAATATCCTCTAGTGGAATGCAGTAGGATTATCTAACCAAAATACGATAGATATAAGTAATTCCTTTAGTAGCTCACGACAGACTGAGGTGAACTGCACGCATGCAATGCCTGACAAACACCCTTCAACTTTGGCGAATATGACAAGCACAAGGTAACATTTCTGTATTCTCTTGCTGTCATATACAGAAGACTCTGTACAACCAAATATGGATTAATATTCTAAGGCAACTCATCTGAAGCTAAATATATTTTCGTTTCACAAAAGAAAGTACTAAGAATAATGACAAATGTGTATGAAAAGACATCAGGTAAAAGAGTTTTCAAAATTTAGAAATACTGACTTTACCTTGTACGAGTAAGTTACACTGTTTTCCTAATGAACATTAATAATTTTAATGCAAGACACAAATCGAATGTTAGTCTCAGCTGTTATGAAAAAGGAGTTCCTTGTTCATGTATTAAAGTCTTCATTGTAGTGACCAATTATCTTAAAGTTTTCAAGGGCCAAGAGAAAAATTTCAGAACAGAATTATGAATTTAACATTTCTCCATACTCATATTTTCTACTCAACTGATGAACTGTTCATACTTGCAAACTGAATTAATCTACTTAATATGTACTGTATATTTTTGTATAACTTTTGACTCATTTCACATTTGAAAGCTGTAATGTTGATGTAAAATCTATAGAAAACATTAAATGAAATGAAGTAGCATTTATTCCAGCAAACATGAGTCCTATGAAAAAGTGCCATACTTGTATATGGTTCTGGCAACATATTCAATGAAGAATATATTTCGAAAAATAAAATGTTTTAGTGTGGTGAGAAGAGGAGCTTAGGACTTTCACAAGTAGGCCTATCCTACATATATTGGTAAGTGAAAATTCTGAATGCCAAATGTTAACCATCAAGAGCCATAGGACTTACAGAGTAATTTACATTTTGGAATCCATACTTAACATATACTGAAAGTTAATTCTTTCTTCTTTTTTTTTTTACGCAACCAAAAACTAAACACAGTAGAGCAATACGAAATATACAGATAGGTACATAAAAACACACTCACAATAAATCCTCAACACACAACTGAATTTCAGAACACACATACTATTTGACTACACACTACATAACACAAATGTGCCTCCACCGGAAGACGCAATGACCAGGACCACAGCAGTTCCGAAGATGGTTCCCAAGCCGAAACTAGTTAGCTAGGTATCTATAACTTAGTTCTAATTAACACATGAAAGTTACAGTATATATTGTATTCAAGTGACAAAATTTGCTTAAATCTTGTAACATAAGATTAATGTTTACTAAACAATGCATATATAAAACCTCTTCATAATGATAACCATTACAACAAATTACAAACAGCACTTCAAGTCCTGGAAGACAAGTGGTCCAAAATAAAGGGTAGTTTAATTTTCTTAAGATTTTTCCATTTCTCAAACTAATCTCAATATACACAATATTACAAAACATAGAGCTGAACATACACGAAAAACACACATACACATATCTATAACAATTAGGACCCTGAAATATTGTTATATTCCAGCTATTTCCATTTATTTAGCATTCATTATTCCACGTCCTAGATAAAATATGAAAGCATACAGAATTACCTTAATTCACTTCTCTCAAATTCATCGTCAATGTAACTCAACAGGTCAAGAGCCTTCTTGAAGTCATATTCTGTAGCAGTAGAATTTTCGTCACAAATGTAAAGCTATAATAAAAGAACAAACATAAAATAAAATAAAATGTATAAATTGTTTCTGTAAAAATTATACCAATTTCGAACATCAAAGACTTTGAAGAAATGTAATGATCATTTTCTCGTGGAGAAATGTCATTTAAAGTAGTCAATACAACAATGTCACTGAAAAGATTATTATCTTTTGTTAAGACAATATTTTTCAACATTTCTAACATATTTCAGTATATACATATATCAAATCTATATTGAGAGCCATACATTCTTATATTAACTACCAGCATTAGATACTTAATTCAAAAGTATCACAGGATCCTAGAGAAATTTTCAGCAGAAATTCTTCTAAGCTTAGTATCAGTGTTTGAAGTATGTCATATCTTATCAATTTACCATGCTGAAATGACAAAATGTTGCAAAACAAGGGTTTTAAAAGGAAACTAGATACTTTAATCTAAATTGGTGGAATACACATTGAAATTGCACGTTAATAGGAAAACAAAGAATTTTTAAATATCTTTTCTCAATTTTTAATTTTCCAAGATGCAAATTCTCAAGTGAGAACAATATTATTGTAAATGAATACAGGGAATAATAACAGTCTAGCACACGTGCCAAGCAGAATACTGAAAAACTATAGTAATTTTGCTATTAGGTGAACAACTGTGGTGTTTCCAGTAAAAAAATATATAAAGTACGAGAAACTTATTCTCTATTTTAAAATGACAGTGAAATCAATCTCTGCCTAAAAAATACTAAGATCTTGATATGTACAGCTGTCAAAAGAAAAAGTGGCCGCTCTCCAGAAACGAAGTTCCCTTCAGGTATCTCCGCTACAATTCAGAGATAGGCGATGTTCCATGTTGAACCACGTTGCCTGATATCGACAGTTATAATTAAAGACTTTTCTGTATTAATATTGTAGCGTAATGGTAGTGTTTTGGGTTGGTATTCGTGAGATCATGCATTGGAACACAACCTCATGCTTTTTATGTTTTTTATTTTGTTTTCTTTATTTTTTCTTTTAACTCCCTCGTGGGTACTCACCTTGTCGTGGTGAGGAGGCTTAAACTTGTTGTTTAAGCTAACAAGTAACAAAGAGGTACCCATAGAAGCTGCATTGCAGTTCCACTATATTTTTCACTGGTTATGATACTGTACAAAAGAAACCAAATGACCTGGAAATGTACAAAAACTTGCCCAGACATGCTCAAATATTTTTAACAAGAGCCAGAACAGGTCACATTGTCACACAATTATACCTACACCGATTTCACATTTCTGATAATCCTATTTGTCTGTGGTGTAATAATCATGATGAAGATCTGGAACACATTCTTCTATACTGTCCATCCATAAACCACAAAAGAAGTAAATTAAAATCATCAGTACCAGTTGCAGAAAACACAGCCCTGCAGTATACATTGACTACACCCCAATTCTGGCTACTAGCAACAGGCATCTATAATGAACACTGATCAAAATACCCCTCTTTTCTGGTGAAAAACAACAACTGAATAGATTATAGTGGACTTTATGTTGTCAGCAAACAGCTGGATACATTAAGATGATTGATTTTTTGTTTTTAAGAGAGAGAGAGAGAGAGAGAGAGAGAGAGAATATAATTGTTTCTATCACTTTTATGACTGTTTTAGTAATTAACATCAGGTTCATGAATGTTTATGCCATGACTTTATCATTATTTATTACATTATGGCTGCAAATTGAAAGAAAGAAAGATTATATTCTCTACAAAACTATCTTTCGTGGTTTAAGCAAAACAAACTTACTGGCGTCTGTCTTAGAGAATTGATTCAATATTTAGTCCATCTTCCTCCCATCTTGATCACATCTTGCAGTCGAATGGGTATGAAATCGACTAGTATTTTCAGTTCCAAGCATCCTGGACGAGGTTCCACAAATCATCAGGACGTCTTGGTAGGGGATTGGGACAATTTTTCCGCATATGAGTCATTCCACGTCAAATCGCACAAATTTAGCCTGGAATTGACTTTCATGTCTCCGATTTAGATAAAACAAATTTTACACATTCTATGGATTGAAAAAATAAACACGGATTTTATTATTGTTGTCTATATCGATTATTGTAGTAGATATGTGTTATCAAAGATTCTGAAATAGGTCGCGCATCATTATTGTTAAACGTGATTATCTCCACTAATAATTATCACAGAGATTTGCTCTTTGTCTCAATTTGAAGGTGACAGTACATACTTTGTTCTTCGCATAATAATATAAAAATATAAGTTTGTTAACTTTGTTTTAAAAAAACATTTAAATGTATAAAAATATGTTTTAATGGCAGCGACTTACTTTAAAATTACAGAAAAAAAAATCCTTAAATACCTTGAAATTATTTTAACCACTCTTAAAAAAATCAGAACTCTACTTCGAGCCGTTGAAGAATAATTAAATGACTCACCAAGCTGCGCGTCTTGAGGTCGCGGGCTGCATAAGTACTGTTGCAAGATGATGTGCAGGTGCAGCTCCGGATGAGAGTCGTGTGACCACTTTACACTGTTCCACGGTTAGAATATCACTCTTTTACGTAATTTACATAACACAGAACTGTATTTAAATATTGTTTTTTTAAAATATACACTTGTGAAAATAACTCCAGTTTACACAACACTGGACTTTTAAAACTAATCAACTACAACCAATATCAATTCTATTTAATGTCCACCACTTCGCTCTCACTTTGAAGGGAATAGTTCTTTATCATGGCCTGAGATTTTGTCAATGGAACAAAAGAATGAAGTTGTAAGGTACCTCGCACCACTTTTGCTTGTTGGTACCTTGAGTAGAAAATATTGCTATGTTTTTTGTGTTCACTAATGGTAAAAAATTTAAAAGCAATATTAGAAATGTTTTTCTCAGCCCAGTTATACAGTTTCCTTGGTGTTACAATAGGATCTGTACCAAGTTGAAGACTAGCTTTCATAGCAAGCCGCTTAACGGTACCACCAATGCCATCACAAGGCCCTTTTCCATGTGATGTAGCAAAAAAATGCCACTCAGCACAAATCCCAAACTCATCTTCGTGGTGACATTTATTTTTAAAGTTATTTCTTACTCGAAATCAATCTGAAACCAACGTAGTTCTATGTAAAATATAATAGATTGTACGTATATTTTTTTGCGTTTTTAAAGTAAGCTGTTATAAAAAAATATTAAATTATGTTTAAAAAGTGACCCTCTAAAACAACCCCATTTGTATTTCAACTTATACTTAAAAGAATTAATATAACAGTTCATTTCTTCCCATTTCAGATGGCACCAACACTCAACGTCTATGATGCATAGAATCTTAACAATGAGCATTTTCATACTGCATCGTGGATGAATTTGTCATATAATTAAAAGAGTATAAATAGTAAAATTTTAAAGTATGATCCCAGAAAAAATTACAGACCTCTTATTTTGATCTGCACAACATATTTTAGAAGATTTAAGCAAATACTAAATGGTCACATTTCGTATACAGGTGTTTGATTTGACATGCACACAACACAACATGATACCTACTTCGAAAGACTTAGGAATTATTGTTAGATAAATTAAAGGGAAACTGCTGAGTGTTGAAGGGACATTACATGCTTTTAGAACTAGAGGTTATCTGTTTATTTACGTAAAGTAACACCACATCACTGATAATGTATTAGTAACTCTCACTGCTGCTGTAGCAGCTGTATGCTCCGGCACGCGGTCTCACTCAATCCGAGCCTTCCGACCCGAACACACCATCAGTAAATTATTTGCACAGCGACTTCTGATTCGAATAGAGTTCTAAAACCAACGCAGTTCTACGTAAAACATTTCAAAGAATATAATGATATTTTTTACCCTTTTTAGAAGCAAGTCCCTGATATATGAAAACGTATTTAAAAAATATAACCCCCTAAAAGGGGCCCATTTTATATTTTGATTGAACACTAAAAATTAGTATATAATACTACAATTATTGCACTTTAAAATGATATCAATACGAAATTTCTACGATTTACAGAATCTTCAGTATAACCATTTTCATAATACGTTGCATCCAAATTTACAGAAAATGTAACATTTAATAAATGACTAAATAATTGTGTCAGCCCGAAAAAATTACACATGGGTTATTCAATTTCATCAATAGAACTTGTAAAAAAAAATTGGAGCAAATATTAAGTTGTCATGTTTCGTAGGTGTTCGATTTGACATGGAATGACTCATATGCTCCCATAGCTCAGTTGGAAGAACGTCGGCATTTAGATGTCAACGTCTCATGTTCAAATCTTCCTCACTCCTTTTCATTGTATTGTGTTATAGGATAGTATAATGTAATAATATAAGAAGAAAAAACTAACAATTGTATTATGCAATTGTATTGTTTCAAATCTAACATTAAATTTACATTACTTATATTGCTAAAGAACGATAACAAAATAAAATGATAACTTGCATATTATTTATATCACTAAAGAACAATAACAGAATATAAATGATAACTTGAATATTATTTATATCGTTAAAGAACGATAACAAAATAAAAAGATACCTTGAAAATTATTTACAATGCTAAACAATGATAACAGAATATAAATGATAACCTTGAATATTATTTGTATCGTTAAAGAACGATAACAGAATATAAATGATAACTTGAATATTATTTATATCACTAAAGAACGATAACAAAATAAAATGATAACTTGCACAAGGCTCGAACTCACAATCTATGGATCATTAAGCAAACACATTACTGCTGCTCTACGAGAAGCAGATGTGCATGACTCCTGCGTAAACATCTTTGTTCTGAAACATTTTTCTATAAGTGCAAGCATCATATAACATCACTGTTATCCAAAGTGCACTTAGAAAATATTCGCTGTTCATGAGTGTGGCCAATTTTTTTTGACAGTTGTACACATTTTGGAAAAAAAATTAAATTCACAAAATTAAAATAATCTTGATTAAAGAGAGTTATTGGTCACAGCATAAAGTGTCGCTGAATTTACATTTTAAGTCATACCCAGTCTTATGCTAAAATGGTTTAAATGCTACTGCATAAAATTTGGATAATCATCCTACTTTTTCTTTCATGAAATACTAACATAAGAAGACTTTATTTCGCCACAAAATAAAATAGGGTCCCAAAGAACAAAAATTTACTTCCTTGACATACTCATAATTACCTTGACCAGTTCCATAGGTGTCAACACACGTAGTCTCTCGATATCATAGCCATAAGCAGACAGAACAGTCTCTGGCAGTTCCTCTTCATATAACACTAAATCTAATTCTGTGTTTAAAGCCTGAACTTCCTCATCTACTGCCTCAGGTTGTTGATCAAATGCCAGTAGAGATAATTTGGCCAATGAAAGCATTGACTGTAAAACACAAATTAAATAATCAGTATACTCTTCAATGTTCCTGACCCATCACCTTTCTAAAGTGGCTACAGCACATGCATGAAATCTACAGTTACTTATAAATATTAATATACTGAGTGTTCTTGGTAGCAGATTCACATCAACCTTTCAAATGAAATAAATACAATATTGAACTTTCACAACTTTAACCAACTTTCCAAGAAGTCTCCACAATGAACTTGGCCAAATGTTAGTATGTGTACTTACAAAGAAGCATAATGATTCCACAAAAGTTTATAGAGTATTATAATTCCTTATAAGAGCCTAACATAATGATGTACCAGAACTGATATTGACAATGTTATTCGAGAATAAGTAAGGCTCTGAACTCATTAAGTTTATTAAGCAAGACTGAACTCATACCCAGTAACAGATAAATATTGTATATGTTAGTCCATATTAAAACTTGTGCATAGCATAATACCAAAATGCAACAAGTTTGATGCACCTCAAGTATCTATTATTTAAGTTACAATCATCAAATTGATTTGAAATGTTGACTAGTATAGTTACAATTGTCTGCTTTGATATGGTGTAACCTAAATATGCGAAGTTTGTATGAACTTAGCAAAACAACTACTGTACCTTAAAACATTTATAAACAATCTATATCACTTTTCATATGACTTAGTTAATGGTGTTTTAACCGTCCAGAACAACATGAGGCACTCATACTTAAGCAATGTTGCCTAGTTGTATTGTTATGACTCAGTCACTGTTAGTTGTTGTTTTCTAATGCCAGGCATTTCACAATAAAGTCATTTGACCTCTTGCACTCCAATATTTTTCAAAGATATTATCATGACCAGCCAATGAAGCACAGATTTTGAGGTGTTCCGAATCCATTTCTTGGTTTGAGTTGCACAATGGGCAGTTAGGGGACTGATATATTCCAATTCTATGCAGGTGTTTAGACAAACAATCATGGCCTGTTGCCAATCTAAATGCAGCTACAGACGATTTTCGTGGTAAATCGGGAATTAACTGTGGATTTTGATGCAGAGAGTTCCATTTTTTCCCTTGGGATTGTGTTATCAAATTTTGTTTGTTGAAGTCTAAGTATGTAGATTTAATAAATCTTTTCACAGAGTAATACGTAGATTTAGTAACAGGTCTGTAAGTAGCAGTGCTGTCCTTCGTTGCTAAAGCATCCGCATTCTCGTTTCCCAGGATTCCACAATGGGATGGTATCCATTGGAATACAATTCTTTTATTGAGTGATATTAATTGAGAGAGCATTTTAGTTATTTCTGCTGTTTGAGATGAAGGTGTATGTTTAGAGACGATTGATAGAATAGCTGCTTTGGAGTCTGACAATATAACTGCATTCCTAAATTTATTGATGTGGTATAGAAGATTCCTGAGACATTCACTTATTGCAATGATTTCACCATCAAAACTTGTTGTTCCACATCCAAGTGATCTATAAAGTGAGAAGAGACAGCACGTAACACCTGCACCGGCACCTTGTTCTCTGGAGATCAAGGATCCGTTGGTGTATAAATGAAGCCAGTTTTGTGGAGGGTACCTAATATTAATTGTCTCCAAAGACAATTGTTTCAGTATTTCAGTGTTTACTTCTGATTTCAGTATTTCTTCTGTTAAATTTAGATTATATTCTATATTTAATAGAGTTAAAGGGTTTGGTTTAATTTGTAAGTTAAGTCACTGTTAGTGGTGTTAATTAAAATATTATATGTGCCTAGACAAACTATTGTAGCCATGAAAAAGATGAGACTTGTGAATTGAAGTCCTGCGAAAAACATTACAGTATTGTGTTTTATCATTCAAACATAGAGTGAAAAGGACAAGTCATTCTTTGTAATAGTCAAAACTCAGATTTTTATGACATACCTGCTCTCTCTTGGTACACCTCAGACGATGCTCGTATGTACACCCTATGATAAAAAAAAATGGGAAGACTCTTGAAATCAGATTTTGACTAAGTTCTATTCGGCCATGCGCCTGGTTCACAGTGGACTGAAACCTTCGAACTCTTTGACATGTAGTTAGCCTGAATTGCGATGTAAGGTATAAACTCAGTGATACTGCTACATGTTGCAATAGCTCAGTGGTCAAGTACAGAGTGCTGATTGCTATCGAGCAAAGAATATGCAGATTCGAATCCTCCTTGATGTGATTTTTTATAACACTTCATTATTTCATTAAATAATGGCCCTTAATTCAACATTTTGTTTCATCCTCATTGCTTCATAGTATCAACTTTCTTTCCTAATATAAAATATATTATATATGTAATATATTGCGTTTCAGTCAGTTTTAGTTAATTGCAATATTGTTGGTGGTTGTGTGGACGGATACACGCGCATATAAGGAGCAGCATATGCCTTTGTTTTCTGTCATCATACTGACTGAATTCTACTATGACTGGTAGCACACACAAGGACTTAAGCACAAGGAAATCACTTCATATTCTTGTTAATACTGCATGTTACTCGATTTCCCAGGCTGTAATTGGATTGGCATCCATGTATCCACAGCCACAGGTGGGTGTAATTACCCAGGGAAGGGGTTGAACACTGTTGTCCAGGTTCTGGAAGATATGTGTCCACTCCTGAGCAGAATGCATCTCAGGTTGCAGAATCAGTCAGGTATCCTCACCGGTCTCCTTCTCCATTAGAACTAATTCTCATTTCCCTAGATCTTTTCGAACAGCTCTGTAGTGTTTAAAAGATGCAGAACTTTTCGCTCACATAGCAGCAAAAAGAGAACATCTAAAAGACAATGATAAGCTATTTTGTTTCGCAATTGGAGAGGAAAATGCCACTCGCAACTGGAATAGTCATATTCTCAAATGAGGTGACATTTTCTTCTACACGTGGGTGGAAAGTGATCTACCATCCACGAAGAGCACCTTGCCACTCTGAAGTCCTGCTCTCTAATGTCAAACTGTTGTTTCTACCTCCTAACACGAAGTCACATCTTCAGCCTATTGATCACGGGATAATTCAGGCATACAAGCTGCAGTATCGAAAGAGAGTCCTCCAGTCGTTAGTGGCACAAATTGATGATGCAGAATATGTGTCTGATTTAACGAAAATAATAATTGTTGGTGATGCCACATCATGGACTAAAGCTGCCTGGAATTCAGTAAAGGTGGAAACAATTGAGAAATGTTTTAATAGCTGCAGAGTTTCCAACACAAACTGCACTGATCTGACACCACAGCTGGACATAGAGACATATTTGGAGGAACTTCACTCACTTGCTAAGGCTGCAGTAACAGTATATGACGCCGATGTTGAGATGAAATACATTCCACACTTCGATGATTTAGAGACACTAGACGTTTCAAGGTCAGCTTATCTTTTTAGTATTCTTTTTTTCGTTTCTGTCTATAAAATCCCTGTGATTGATGTCATTTGTCTTTTACAAAGGTGCCTATATCCGAGGATTTAGAGAGTGAAGCAGACGACGTTTGCAAACCTTCACTGAAGGAAGAGATTGCAGCTCTCTGCAGTATAGAGTCACTGTGTCATGTTTTAAACAAATAGTATGGCGAGTGTACCATGTTGCATCTCAGTGAACTTTTAGAATCTTTCGAGAACCATGTCACTAAAAAGAGATGTGTAAACAAACAACAATGAAAGATTTTTTCACAAGTTAATTATCAAGTCATACTACTGCAATTAACATCATTAGAAGCTGCTGCTGCTGCTGCTACTGCCACTGCCACTACCACTACTACTACTACTACTACCTGTACTAGCAGCCAATTCTTTGAAGAACAGCTAGTGGCCACTTTAGACAAGTTTCACTGTAAGTTCCATTACAGTATATAAAAAACCAGTAATTTCGAGATACTGAAAACAATATTCAGTTATAAAAAAACTTCAGCTTTAATTACGAATATTTTAGGCTTTACAACTGTATGCTGGAATTCATATTTCCTACATTTTGTAGCTACATACAGGTTGTATCCCCAGGGCAGGATCGCTTGAAACATGAAAGGTTTGCCCACTTAGATCTGTTATGATTAGATCAGCCAAGCATAACACACCTATTAGAGTGAACGAACATTCCACGACTCAAGCACTACTACTATGAGGATTAAACTTCTAGTAGCTCCGAAATGTTGGAGAAATTAAATCTCAATGTATGGTTGCAATAACCAAACTCATCACCACAACACAATCATCAATGAAGTATTAAATATCGAAGTCCAGTTTGATAACTATAAATTTTAGTTTATTTCTTTCCTTTTCGTAATTAAATTATCTCAGTGACACAAAACCAAACATTTAGTTTTCAAAACTATGTACAGTTTAATATTTACATCTAGACTAACAAATGTTAGAAATACCTACCTTTTTTCTCTGAAGCAGTTCAGTTTCCTCTTTAGCCAAAGACTTCAACGTATTACTAGCTTGCTTATAATCAGAGCTAAAGATATTCTGCAGCCAAGAGAGAGATGGATGATCCTTAAGAAACTGTGATAATGCTTGTTGTTGAGCATGAGGTTTTTCTACACTACGAAACTGCTTCAAAAGACGACCCTGTTTTTGTTCTCGAACATACCACCCAAACAGGAACTGCGAGAAATCCTGCAATTTAAAAACAAAACAATACTCATAAACTGTATCATGCCAGAGACTTGAGATAAAATTCTAGCAAATTAATATTGAAATGTCTAAAGTCCATCTCATCATCAGAGTGCAAAACAGTAGCATTTAACTATACTCACAAAAGTTGCCAATAGAAAATTCGATATTTTAATTAAATCCATACCAAAATTATAGGGTTTGAACCGTAGACCCAAACACAGATTTGAGACATAAACGATCAGTCATTTTTTCCACTTCAAAATTGTGTTACCACCAGGTTTCTTGACTTCCTATTAGTAACAGTTTATTTGTTAGAAGTCATGGTCAATTAGATAGTGTTGAAGGATGCTCAATAGCATGAGGGCTCCAGTTAGAAACATTGTACTTCCAACTTTTTTATTCTGTAACTTTAATATATTTTACTATTTAATAATGTTTACATTGTCATTATACTGATACTCTTTTTTATTGAATTTCTCTTATGTTTAAAAATTTCCCCACTTACTGTAACCTAAGAGTACACACAAGAAATGTGTTTAAACATAAATTATATAATGAAACTTTTTCAAAGTAGAATACCAAGAGACTGATAATTTTTTCCAAATTGAATATCTTCCAGCATTATAGAAAACTACACAAATCTTAAATAAATTGTGTTAAGAACTTGTATAATAAAATTATTATTACATACTTTTATTTGTGAGTGAACCTTGGTGACACTACCTTGTTGATTACTTCGTTCACATGGTTATCTTCACCTTCCTTTCCATTCGACTATTTCTTTGCAACCACTTGTTCATCATTTTATCTTTTTGTTTAAGTGTGTTGTAAATTTTAGTTTTACCACACCTGAACTACATCATTATTTCCCGTGCTGAGAGTTTATCTTTTTTCTTTGCTTCAATAACTTTCATTTTTTCATACAGTAATAATGTCACAGGTTTTCACCATAACATCTGGTATGGGTTTACTGTATTGTATGGATCAGTAATAACTTTTTTCCATGAACTGGAAGCTTTCATCCCCATTCTCCCTCTATCATGCTTCTCCTTTAACTGTTAGTACAATGAATCTTAACTAGCAATTACCGACAGTGGCGGAGCTAAGGTGTAAATACTAGGTAGACTGAAAAAATATATTTATATATTTTTATACAGCAGATGTTTCTCGGCTTTTCTATCAAAATATTTTTTATGACATAGAACCCCACAAGAAGATGACCACTTATTTTCACTCCCAAACAGAATACAACAATATAACTTATTTGTCTCATAGCACCCTGTTAGTCAAGGACATTTCTTATACCACGAAAATTGCAAATTTCTATTTTG
Organism: Periplaneta americana; assembly: GCF_040183065.1. Lineage (NCBI taxonomy): Eukaryota > Metazoa > Arthropoda > Insecta > Blattodea > Blattidae > Periplaneta > Periplaneta americana. The sequence goes on from NC_091133.1 coordinate 35,251,235, forward strand.
TCTTCCTCCATCTTCCTCCATATATAAATGTACTGTCGATCTCCTATCTTTGTAAGTACATTTTGTTTCATACGTCCAACTAAAACATCCAAAACTCTTTCAATTCTACAAATAAGCAATGATCTCTATATTCTCTCAATATGAGCCATTTTACACAAAATAGCCTATGTAATATACAAACACACATGCACTTTTGATTAAACTAACACTCAACAACACAGTCCATTCATAGAACACCAATACCGAACGACATTTTTTGTGATGGTAGGCTATAAGGCTGGCTTTGTTTAGCACAGAGATGTAGCGAAACAGTACCTCCTCTCCGGTTCTCCCTCAACTTATGAGTCAAGGTCGTAGCCATGCCTTTAGAGGCTTGCCTCCCACTGAATTCTCGGATCCTGGAATGACTGCCAACAGTGAACTTAATGTGTGAAAGAATCGGAGTTAAACCAAATTTTATGAAATATCATTATTACGAACTTATAGGCCTGATGTTACTAGGTATAATAACTCAAATTTTTTTGGGTAGACTGAGCCTTTCTTTTCTTTCTACAAAAGAGTTGGCAAGCATACTACAAATTTTAATGGGGAGGTAGATGCTATTTATACATCGCTCCAAAATTTATTCAATTGGATACATCACTGCAAGAACATAGTCATATTATCAGATTCCAGAACAACATTCCAGGCAATAGTATCAACAAATCACACAAAAATGGAAAAAATTAAAGAAATACATTTTATGCTTAAACAAATTCAAAATCTAATTAAACACAATTCTTCAGTGGATACCTGCACATTGTGGCATAAGTGGGAATGAGAGGACTGATATGTTGGCGAAAAAAGGCTTCAAAATTGAATAGAATACAAGTTTAAATCTGTCCTATGAATCTGTCAAACGAATCATTAAAAGCAAGATCAACCACAATTACAATATCAAAATATTAGCAGAAAGTGAAAATACCAAATGGAAAAATCTGTTGGAAAACACTCGCCTAATCGCGGAACTTCCTCGTAAATCTGCTGTTGCTATGTTCAGGCTAGTCACTGGCCATGATTGTTCAAGTAAACATCTCCACAGAATCAGTATACTGACTTCACCAAATTGTCTGTTATGCTGTCACGAGCAGGAAATTGATATGGATCATCTGGTAAGTTGCACAGCTCTTCAAATAGCTCAAGACATCACATCGAATTATTGTTAAATCAAGAGCTTTGGATACATAACATAATTCCCAGTCTACTGAAAAAAAAAAAAAAAAAGAAAAAGTGTTTACACTCGACAAGTTTCCACCTTATTCACGTTGTACCTGGCATAAGTTTTACTGTATGAAATCTGATAAAAGAATATCGATATAATGATCAATTATAATATAAAAAGTTATTTTACAGTAAAATATAATAAAGTGGTAAAGAGTGAAAGTACAGAGATTCAAACAGAGGCTCCCACACATCATTATCCATTTGGTTATTCTGACCCTTAGCAAACGAGATACCGGTATATTGGTTAACAGATGGGTAGTGAAGAAACCAGACAATACTTTTTAAGAAAGAAAAAAAAAAAAAAAAAAAAAAAAAAAAAAAAAAAAAAAAAAAAAAACTAACCATCCACGCCCATAATGTAGGTGTGTTGATAGTCTACTTGCCTATTCTTCAAATCGAACACTTAAATATCACCTTTCCTACTTGTGAGCTAGTTCTTATCAGGGGCAACCGTATAAGTACATTATCATGCTATATAGGTCTTGTACTCGAGTCTAATTAAATATTAGCACAAAAAACTGAATTTATTATTTTGTTGGTGACTAAATAAGATATTATGATAATCAACCAGAGATACTGCTCGGTTTCTACCCATGTGCAAACAGAAAATGGAATCTCACATACATCACAGCTACAGGGCCAAGTTATGTAAGTATATGAACATGTTTACACTGAAGTTACACTATGTATACGAAAATTCACAATATCTGAGAAGCAAACTGAACATAACTTTGGTGATATAGGTGGCTATTTTTTATAAGTGTAATTGTTTCAATACAATTGCAGACGAAGATAAAGGATCACTTCATTAAAAATAACTTAACTTTTTGCACTTTATTTACGTTTGTAGAAAGTTATTGAGATGAAGCACCACACTTGGAAGAATGGCAATAAGATACTAAGCACTTTTTCTTCTTCTAAGGTCCATTGTTACAGATAGTTCATATCTTTGTGCCTCAGCTCGAGATGAAAGATAAAATTTGCATTCGAGTGTATTCTGTAAAACCTAATCAGTATCATACAGTTTTATACAGTAGAGCCCCAGTAGTTCGAGCTAATTGGGGCTGAGGCTACCTCGAATTACAAAAAACTCGAATTATACGGAAATATTACTAAAACAAAAAGGGTAAATCATGAATAAATATTTAATGAGCATAATAAATGTTAAACAATACAGTACATACATGGGCTAACATTTCCAAGTTTCAAAAACACAAGTTACATTTTAAAGAAATTGTCCAGAATCCTTGTTTTAAAATAGATCCTCGTTTTTTAGCAGCAATGTCGCGCCATCTTCTAAGAAGCATGGTGTCAGTTGGAGTAGCTTCCGCTTGCTGCTCAACATAACACAATGTCACATCTAGCGCTGCCAAACCCTCGATATGAGGGATGACAGGTAAAATTTCTTCAGGCAATTCCTCGTCACCACTGTTTTAATCAGGTTCACTTATCACTTCAAAAATTACAACATTGGTCACCAAACTGCTTATCACTGTCCATCCATTCTGAAACCTTACTCTCATTCGCGTTTTCACATCCAACAAGCTTTTCCATCAGTTCTGCCAAAGGTAGATCATCTTCGTCTGTACTGTTGGTATCTGTTTCATCCCATAAAATCTTATTCCAAGACTTTTTTAGTGTATCCAGCTTTATTTCAGACCATGAATCAGTTATCCAGTAAACTATGTCTATTACCGTAGTTTTTTTTTTTTAGAAATTCCTTGATGGTTCCTTTCACCTTCTGTTGTTTGTAGAAGTGTCTGAAGCAAACGACAATAATACTTTTTTTTTCAAGCATTGTAAAACACCTTGATCCATGGGCTGTATTAAACTCGTCATGTTCAGAGGTAAGAACAATGCGCGAATATCGTCACATTGTAATTCTTCCTCGTCAGGATGTGATCCAGCTTTGTCAATTGTTAAGATTGCTTTGGAAGGCAAGCACATTTTCTTTAGGTAATTTTTGGACTCTGGAACAAAATCTTAAAAAAAAAAAAAAAATTTCTTAAAAATATTTTTGTCCATCCAAGCGGATTTTTGGTGGACATATGTAACAGATAGTGTAAACGCAGTGATATTTTTTTAAAGCTCTAGGCTTAGCAGACTTGCCTATTATCAGTAGCTTCAGTTTATGGTCTCCACTTGCATTTGATGCAGCAAGAACTGTCAACCTCTCTTTAGATTGCTTGTAGCCCAGGGCAGCCTTTTCTTCTCTTAAGGCTAGAGTTTTAAATGGAACCATTTTATAAGTTAGTTCTGTTTCATCACAATTACACAGTTGATCAGGAGTAAGATTTTCTTCTTGTATAATTTTTTTAATTTCTCACAAAATTGTGTAACAGTCTGAGAATCCGCAGAAAGTTTTTCACTGCAAATTTCAAATTGCCTTATGCCGTATCACTTCTTCCACCTATCCAACAATCCTGAACTTGCAGTAAAATCGTCCTCACCTTCTTTTAACTCATTTCTAAAAACAACGCTTTTTCTTGCAGAATAGGCCCTGAAATTGGATTTATTTTTTGTCTTTGCTGAGTAAACCAAATGAATAAAGCTTCACTCGTTTTTTTGTACTCAGATTTCTTCATTGATTTTCATTCAAATGACGAAATACCCGAGCACTTGTTAGATGAAAACTTCTCAATTTTGTCTCTGTTTCTACGCCAATCTCCAACTGTCATTTCACAGACTCCATTGTCAAGCAGCAGTTTTTTAATGTTTCTTCTTTGTCTACTCTTTTCAAAGCCTCTAGTTTCACATTCAATGGCACAAATTTTCTCTTACTCCTGCCACTCATTATAATGTACACAATTAAAACATTGCAGTTACTGTAAAACTCTTTAGAAATAACATACAGGTGTGCTCACTACAGTACCATCTACAAAATGGTCAGCCTGTTACTGCTTTAAAATATGCATTTTTACTGAAGTGTATTTTAGTGACCACTGTCGCTGGGTAGGGATTACTGTACTGTAACAATATTTCTGTGAAAGAATGGTATGCACTGTACAACTGATTGACACGCGATCCCAATTAATGAAGGGACAACAAAGAAACAGCAAGTGCACCCTCGAAACCTAATGGTACCTGTCATTCTGTAATAGAAATGCATTAGCGTCTGAGGCCAGGGTTATTTCTGTGCATTATTAACAAAAACCCTAAGTGGAACAGTTTTACCTGTATTGTACATGGAAAATTGAAAGAAAGTTCAAAAGTAACACATTCGAAAGTGCGAAAAACATACATGCTGACAACATATAAAAATAGGATTTTACTCTAGTTTTATGTAAAATTTTAATTTTCTTAAGACCAGCTCGAATTACATGAAACCACGAAATACCGGGGTTCTACTGTAATTACAGTGACTTTTTACTTTTCTGATTAAATGCTTTCAGTATATTTAATCACATAACTGTGATGGTGAACAATTTATTTTGCCTCTCAATCACCAAGTTTCAAAACAGTTGCGAAACAACGAACAATGTTTGTCACAGATATATGGATCAGTGAAAAGATTCGAGTCTTCTGTTGTAAAAGATACCTATCAAGTATATGTATGCACACAGGGGTGCATTCACACACACCTGCGGATGCACACACATAAGTGCATGCACATGAACATCCGAAGTTTATCAATCTATACTTTTTTAAAACTGTTATTTAACAATGCTATATCAACTACGAGGTTACGTAACATCAGTGGGATTGGTGACAGTGAAATGGTATTTGGCAAGATGAATCCAAGAATTAGCTGTGGAATAACCTGACATTTGCCTTATAGTTGGGGGAGGGGGAAAGAAAAAAAAACAACCAAGTAATTGGTCCATGCAAGATTCGAACCAATGCATGCCATGCCTGAATACAAGCTCGGATTACAATCCAAATCGTTAACCAGAGATTACGTCTGTGACCAGTCCCTATGACTATTAAATCTAGGTACAGCTTACCATACAACTTTATACAACATACCTTTGCATAGCATCATTTCGAATATGACAAAACAGAGTACATAAAGATATGTAAAGGTACGGTCACACATTGCTACTTTTGCAGTGCAACTTTTGTACTGCAGCTGCAAAAGTTGCGTGTCGTGTTCACACGTAAGCCAAAAGTAGCGCGCTGCACGCTACTTTTCGTGCTGCGCAACCCGAGTGCTGCAAAAGTTGCAACTGGAAGTTGCGAGTCTGTTCACACACAAGACGCTACTTTTGCAGCCGCAGTCATGCTGCAGGTTTCCATCTCCGTGTTGACTTCTCAATATACATTTTGTGGTTATGTTCGCATTATTAAGAAACTCACGTGAAAGCTTCCTTATCTATTATTTGCTTTTCTGTCGTATCTAGTATTCAAAAATTGACATTATTTTTACTATAAAGCTTTTAAAAACGCCTATATACTTAAATGATAACCAACAGTATATTCAAGTAATCAATGTTGGCAACCCTCCTGTTTGGAACTACGCTACGGAAAATAAAAAAAATGAATTATATCATCAGCAATTATGCTCAGACTGTGTTGTGTATTTAATAACTGTTACAAATAATTGATTTTCATCACATTTAACATTAAAATATATCCAAACAATAAAAGTATCACTGGCACATTTGGGTGGTAACACTGGTTGCAACCGCAGCAAAAGTTTCAACAAAACCATATCAAAAATGCTGCGGCTGCAACCCTAAGAACCCTGTTCACACGTCGCTACTTTTAACCTGCGCGCAGCATGGAAAAGTAGCAGGCAGCAAGTTCGGCAGCCACTACTTTTTGGGTTGCACCGTTGATCACATGTCGCAATACAAGAGTTGCGCTGTTTTTTTGTATTGCAGCGCTGCAAAAGTAGCGACGTTTGCATACATTGTCATTCTCTTTCCCTCATTTATGTTTCATTAATATAAATACTGAGATTAATTTCTAAAATAAAGTCCTTGTAGGTGGAAGTAATGTGAAAAACAATTAATATCTACACATATCACACCTTGCTCATAAGTCTTAAAACAATGTTTTTTTTTTTTTTTTTTTCTTGGAGAGGGGGTTATTTTTGATATCTCTCTCTCTCTGATGATTAATAATTATGCATAACAATATTATAAAAAAAAAAAAAAGCAAACCCAGAGAGTGTATATTATCGTACTGACAGTATTCATTTTATACAATTAGAAATTAAAACATTTTGCATGAAAACTTATTTTACAAATAATAAACATGACTTACTTGTTCGGAAAACTTCTCCATGTACTGATCCAATCTCTCCTTGTTATCAGTCAACTCACATATTTGAACAAGTATTTGGAAGTCACAATACTTCTCTGCTAAGATGGCAGCTCTCTCATATTCTTCATCTTCCACTGTAAATATTTGAAAATACTTACTTACTTACAAATAGCTTTTAAGGAACCCATAGATTCATTGCTGCCCTCACATAAGCCTTCCATCAGTGCCTATCCTGTGCAAGACTAATCCAATCTCTATCATCATATCCCACCTCCCTCAAATTCATTTTAATATTATCCTCCCATCTACGTCTCGGCATCCCCAAAGGTCTTTTTCCCTCCGGCCTCCTGACTAACACTCTATATGCATTTCTGGATTCACCCATATGTGCTACATGCCCTGCCCATCTCAAACGTCTGGATTTAATGTTCCTAATTATGTCAGGTGAAGAATACAATGCATGCAGTTCTGTGTTGTGTAACTTTCTCTATTCTCCTGTAATTTCATCCATCTTAGCCCCAAATATTTTCCTAAGAACCTTATTCTCATTTGAGAATATAAGATGGTATGATTATTAAAATTAGAACAACAATGCTAATTACAGATAATGTCAATAAAATATGAACGATTTTATTTTGTTAATATTGAGAAGCTATCAGTCATTTATTCATGGTATTTTTGGAGAACACAAAGCAAGTTTGGGCGTTCATGTTAAAATGGTTTTAACAGTTTTGCAAAGAATAAAGACTGTTCTATTCTATGCTGAAACAAAGTTTTTGATTCTGACGAAGCACCAGTACTGTCGATTTTTTAATTGTACAAAGGCATAGGCTTATGGATGAATTCTCCAAAATGTGAGGAAATTCAATGAAAATGGAACCATCCTTAACTTAAACAAAGTGAATTCAGGTAGGTCAAGAACTGCTAGAACTGTAGAAAATGTTGAAAATGTGCAGACCTTGTAAACGATACTGTAGACATGTAAGGAGTTTCGAATGGGATCAATGTCTGATAAGAATTTTTAAAATTGATTTCAAGCTGTTTTATTGCAAAATTAATGGCAAATGACAAACATCCGCAACAACATGTAAAATTTGTGATGGACAATGATGGGACTTGGAAGTAGTTTTTTGCCAGATACTCCTATTTTTTTACAAGTATTTCACAATTGCTGCATAATTATCATCACCTGGGCCCTATTCCACAAAAGTATTGTCTAATACATTATTAGTTATTAGTAAAAATTCTTGTATAGTATGAAGTTGTAACTTTCTGTTCCACAAAAATCAAATCAATCTTCTTAATGTATCCAGCTGTTTGCTGACAACATAAAGTCCACTATAGTCCACTGTAGTCTATTCAGTTGTTGTTTTTCACGAGAAATGAGGGGTATTTTGATCGGTGTTCATTATAGATGCCTGTTGCTAGTAGCCAGAGGTGAGGTGTAGTCAATATATATACTGCAGGGCTGTGTCTTCTGCAACTGGTACTGATTTTAATTGACTTCTTTTGTGGTTTATGGATGGACAGTATAGAAGAATGTGTTCCAGATCTTCATCATGATTATTACACTACAGACAAGCAGAATTATCAGAAAGGTGAAATCGGTGTAGGTACAATTGAGTGACAATGTGACCTGTTCTGGCTCTTGTTAAAAATGTTTGAACATGTCTGGGCAAGTTTTTGTACATTTCCAGGTCATTTGGTTTCTTTTGTAGAGATTGTAAAATTTTTCCTTTGTCACAAGAGAGCCAATTGTGGATCCATAGGTTTGTAAAATGAGACTTTACTGAAGCAAAAGCACTGGATAGAGATATCACTTGAAGAGGTCTTGGTTGCAAATATGTGCCTGTTTTGCAATATTATCGACTTTCTCGTTTCCAGGTATACCACAATGACTAGGTATCCATTGAAATGTTATTTCCTTTTGGAGTTCTTTTAGTTTACTTAGAATTATTCCAATTCAGAAACAACTATGTGCATATAGGTTTGGTACCACATAAGCTGCATTACCACCAACGTAGTCCCACTATATTTTTCACTGTTTATATTCATGGAGTCCCTCAGTGTAAAATTCTCCGGAGGTAAAATAGTCCCTCTGTTCCACAAAATAATGTATAACAGTTGTACAGTATTAGTAAAATGTTATTAGTCACGTCATGGAGAAGGAAAGACTGTTTGACACATGACATCATATCTTGAATTACGTGATGACCAGTCCTTGATAATAAATTCTTGATTCAGGATGAAGAAAATGGTTTACCATCATTCCTACAATATTTGTCAATATCTAAATGCAATCTTCCACTTTAAGATGACCGTCATAATTTTTCGTGCATAGCAGTACCAATTTCAGTCGAGAGATGGTGCCAAGTATCGATCTTCCCATATGTGCATCATTAAATTTGTTTGTTATTGTTTCTCAAACAAGAAAAATTCGTGAAAATTGTGTTAAAAGAGACGAAATTATTTATTTTGAGAGAGCCTGAGGCAAGGAAAGGCATTCTGTTCGGTACATTTAGCAGGGGAAAAAGAAAAAAAAAAAAAAAAAATCACACAATAACGAGCTGTACTGAAATTGTATGTCATTTATAGCTATCAAAGAGTGAATTCATCTACACACTGAAAACGTTGATATTCCATGCATATCTACTATGCCATGATATTGACTACCATTACCCAACCAATGAAGTGTATTTAGTAACCGATGTTTAGCTGATGATGATTTACTTTGATTTGTTGGATGTTCTAATCTATGTTTAATGTTAGTGAAAAATCCTTCTATTTCAAGTGCACTTAACTTAAAACGTTCATTTTGTTCAAATACAGAGTTAAAAAGTAAATATATTCCCAATATATATGCCCAACATCAGCCGAGAGGAGAATAGAGCCTTGCAGATGCTTGGGAAGAACGACAACTTAGTCGTTCTGCCAGCGGATAAGGGAAATGCCACAGTCATCCTTTCCTCAACGCAGTATCAGGAGAATATCGATCAACTGCTGAACGATCCGGCCTATAAAATTCTCCAGAAAGATCCCACCAGCTCAGTAGAGAGACGCACCAACCAGCTAATCAAGAAATCCAGTCTCCGCGCCGAGAGTAAGCAGTTAGTTTCACCGTCAGGCAGTATACCACCCAGGTTACATGGTCTACCCAAGATACATAAGCCGGAGGTACCGCTAAGGCCTATAGTGGATGCGACTGGCAGCCCTACGTACCGCTTGGCCCGCTATCTCACCAACCTGCTGCAACCACTGGTGGGTGGGTGCGTACATCATGTGAAGAACTCTACACAATTTGTACAGATCCTCGACAACATCAAAGTGAAACCGTCCGACCTTCTAGTCAGCTTCGATGTAGTGTCCCTCTTCACCAGGATTCCACTCTCGGAAGCCATGCTACTGCTTTCCGATCAATTTCCACCTGACATCACGGAATTGTTCCGCCACACGCTCACTCCACATATTTTCTACAGAACAACACCTACTATGAACAGATAGACGGAGTCGCCATGGGTTCTCCGCTTTCACCAGCCATCTCCAACTACTATATGGAGCATCTGGAGCATGAAATACTAGCTACAGCGCCATTAAAGCCTACACATTTCTTCATATACGTAGACGATACGTTCGTCATCTGGCCTCATGGACAAGACACATTACCAGATTTTCTCAGGCATATAAACAGTCTACGACTCCAGATCCAGTTCACTATGGAGGTTGAAACGAATGGTAAACTCCCATTTCTGGACATCCTTATCTCCAGAAATAACAACGGATCTCTGGGCCATGCGGTATACTGTAAACCCACACACACCAACTTGTACCTGAACGCGAATAATTTCCATCACAAAGCGCAGCGGATGAGCATACTTAACACACTGGCCCATAGAGCAGTCTCTATATCGGACCCGGAGCAATTAGACACTGAATTTCAACATCTGAAGCTCACCCTCCAGCAGAATGGATATTTGGCTAAAGACATCATGGCCTCTTTGAATAGAGCAAGACACAAGAAGCAGCAGCAGCAGCCCATCACGGACTCACTAGAAGCGGAAAAACCAGCCACAGCCTGTCTACCATTCACAGGGAAGTTGTCAGGAAAGATAAGCAGACTGCTCCACAAGCATGGAATAAAAACAATCCACAAACCTCCGCCAAAAATCAGGAACAAGGTCAGATCAGTAAAAGACGATCTAGGCCTCAAAGTACCAGGGATCTACCGTATCCCATGTGAATGTGATGCGGCTTACATTGGACAGACTGGACGCACAATAGCGACACGTCTTTCGGAACATCAAAGAAGCATCAGATTAATGCAGCCCGAAAAATCCGGATTGACTGAACATTGCATTGAAAAAAGCCATAGGGCTAATTTCAATAACACCGAGGTCCTGGTAAAGTGTGTGGGCTATTGGGATAGAAGAGTAAAAGAAACCCTGGCCATAGCGGCGGAACACGGTAACCTGAACCGGGACTCGGGTCTCCAACTAAGCGCGGCATGGTCACCGGCTATTAAATTTCTCACCGCCCGGACGACGGGCCGTCATCAGCGGAGAACTCGTCCGCCGAGCCCACCGTGAGACCCAAGGTCATTCAGCCGGAAAGCACAAAGCAAGACGACACGTCGGCAACGTTCTCGCCGCGGTCCGCACTAATAACAGCCAATCGGCGCACAGCTCCTCGGCTGACTCCCTCTGGCACTATAAATTAAGAAGCTAGGTACCCTCAGATATCACTTTACCCTGAAGATGAGGAAGATGAACATCCTCGAAACGTCGGTGGATCACCAACTTATGACCTGGCTGGAAGCCCGAGAAAATTTCGAATTATCACGTCGCCAGGAAAGCTTCAGTAGTTATTTTAAATATATTCCTTCTTTGCATACATGAATATTCTCATTATCATTACCATCATTTTTACTATTATCTGCAGTAGTGTGCAAATTAATCCGAACAACGTAATTACTTATGCAAAAACACTCAAACGGGATAAAAAAAGCATCTAAGACATACCTCAGTAATCTATGTGGCCTCCCTTGTTCCTAATAACAGCTCTGAGACGATTTGGCATGGATTCCACTAATTTCCCACAAATATTCTTCATTTCTTCATCGCGAAACCATACACCAATGAGGGCAGAAATCATCTTCTCCTTTGTAGAACAATCCATTTTTTGCATTCTTCTTTTGCAAATTGACCACAAGTTCTCAATGGGGTTGATGTCGGGTGAGTTGCCTGGCCAGAGGAGTACCTGAATATTCTTCTTGTTGAAGAATTCTGTAGTTTTTCGAGACATATGGCATGGTGCCAGGTCTTATTGGAACACACCTCTGCCATCCGGAAATGATTTTTGGGAGAAAGTGCAGTTAGTGTCCCGCAAGAAATGTTTCAAAGTCCAATGATGGAACACTGCGCATGCGCAAGACACAGACAAGTAAAGGAGCTACCACACCATAGATAAAGCTGGTGCTCCAACAGTAACATGTACTTAAACCGTTTTAGCAGGTACGTTTCACAATAGCTGAGACTCAACATAACAAATGGCGGCAGTTATATTGGATTGTTTAGGGCCATTTTCTCCAAAGATAGTTAAACTTGGGATAAATTAAACGCGTTCAACTTTACTATTCAGTTTAAACATGCTTTCATTTTCTCCATAAATATCTGACAGCCCACCCGTTTAAATTAATGTTGGCACTAGATGCCCATGGCTTCTCATGTGTTGGCTACACTGAATAACTAGCCAATCAGAGCCAAGATTACTGATGGCGCGTCAGATTTTCAATATGTCAGCCACAAGTCACGATGTCAGTTGTTTACAGAGAATTAATGCTATAATCAAATCAACGCGAATAAAGAAGGAATGCATCTACTAGTTTCGCGAATAAATAAATAATTTATCCCCATGTGAAGTGTTGTGTATCATTTAATCAGCTGTTTTCTTGAATTTATTGGAAAGCGTTCTCGATTCCACTTTTCTCTGATAGGGAAGATCGTACAATAATTTGTCTTGTGTTAATGTGCATTATCTGGTGGCATGTGTGGATCCATTTTAATATAAAAATTAATTTCCTTTAGTTTATTCCTTTCCCTCCGAAAATCACGATCTTAATTAATTTCAAGAAGACAACTTCCAGCTTTTTAACGTGTTCGGTAACCCACTAAATTCGGCCTACGTGATGTACCCAGGATCTTGATAATTCTAAGGAAATAGCTTTTATTTTTAACATTGTAGTATGTGACCTTATCTATTTATGTAATATTCACAGTCCCTAATTTATAATTGGCTAGAATGGGCAAATACCCAGAGCAAAGGAGCAAGAGAAAGTATTTTAAAGTAGGATGGTGAAATAATTGTTAAATACATGCTCAATAAAAATTAATATTTATAAATAGTGTAATAAAAACAGCTTTTTGTTTGGTGAATTGGCACAATTATTGTTTAAAATTTTTGTTTGGTAATGGAAGGGATAAAGTTAAAGAAAGAGGTTAGGGTGCCAACACTTGCTCTGTCCTGTTTTCCAGTGACCTAAACCCAGGGCCTAAATATTCATAATAGGTGTCATCCTCTTGCATTATTTTTATTTCAGTAAACGGTTGGTTGTACTGTATGATTGCTCCATTCGTCCATTATGAATTTTGATCAGAGTATCATAAGCTGATTAACGTACACTGTAAGGTCCTGTGTTTAGACATGGAGAAAAGTAAGAATTTTAGTCCAGTAGAAATTGATTTACTGCTCTCTTTACTTAGTACAAAGAAAGATATATTAGAGTGTAAGAAAACCGATAGTGTATCTTTAAAAGACAAAGAAAAAGCTTGGCAAGAGCTAGCAAAAAGTTTAAATGAAATTAGTGGAACTGTAGTACTGGTAAGAGATTAAAGGGGAAGTATGAAAACCTCAAAAAGACCTGTAAAAGGAGATTTTCCGAAGATAAAAAAATACACATCAGGTGCAGGTGAAGGTCCGAATCAACCGAACTTAATAATAACTTATATTAAAATAAAAGAGATTATTGGCACAATACAACTTGAGGGGCTACCATCTGTATGTGACTCAGATTGTCCTGGCCAGTCATCACTACTCGCATCTGTGGAGCATCCATCTGCAAACATTGGAAAAGCACAATTTTCTCCTCAAATCCAATCAATTCAAAATTCCAATGTAATTCCCTTTTCATCTGTGAATCTGTACAAGTCTGTAGCTTCTGAATCCCAAGCATTTGTCGCAGGTGACGATTCAAATCCCACTGATCAGATAATTGAAGATATATGTACCAATAGTATCTCAGGATAATATGCAAATTAATGAAGTAGAAGCCATTCCATGTAGCAGTCAATTCAGTATTAGGGACCTGAGGAAACCTACTTCCACTCCACTCCTAGTAAAGAAGAAAAGACCATCACTAGACAGTTCATTGACAGGAAAGAAACTTATGGCATTGTGGCAAGAAAAACAAGTTCTGCAGTTACAAAAACAAGCAACAGAGGATCAAATTCAGTTCCAAAGGATGGAGCATGAATTTAAAGTACCGGTAACATAAATATGAAAGAAGAACATAGAGTGAAGATGAAACTCACAGAACTTCATATAAAAAAATAAGGAGTTTGATCATGAGATGAGAAGAAGAATTCTTGAACTTGATGTTAGGAATAGGGAATTGGACCTTAAAACAAACAGCTAACTGAAATCACAAGATTTTGAAGTAGTTATGGTGTTTATTTTATTCAAGTCTATATGTTCTTTTTTATTTAAATTAAAAAATTTAATCTAACACATTAAATCACATTAGGTAACTTATATACTGATAACTTCAGTTTTGTAGTGGTTGTAATATGTTATGATGTCATTTTGATATTTTCATAATGTCATTCGGTTTATATCATTCACTGTATTAATAATACCATATTCAACATATCACATCAGGTTATCATGCTACTTAAAACGGAAGATATTTAAATTTATGTAGCTTCTTAAATAATTGAATAACAAGTTAATCAGTAGGTAGTTTAACTTAATTCCAATTGAAAAACGAAATTTATTGCATGTTATCACCTATCACATAATTTATATATGGCTTATTTATAATATAGTAATAATACATGAGAAAAAAACAGTAGGCTAGGCCTAATTATAACATGACATCAAAATGTTCATAAACCAATTGTTAGTTTCATTTCTAATTATTTTAATAAACATGAACATAATATGACAGTATATCCCCTCCAGCTAATTTCTTATATGTTATAAAATAAACACACTGGATATTTCAAGTAATTAGTTACTTTCTTTCATTGAAATTCGACATTAATATAATTTTGATACAAATTCAGATTTATTTCAACTTGTAACATCACTGCGTAATTAAAATAAAGTGGGATTTTTACATAAATTGTGACTACACTATAATATGTTAAAATATTTGTGTATCAGTAGTAATATTTTATACAACACAGTTACAGTTAAGTCATGTCATCATTAGATTCTATATTATGGCGGTTGTGTTGCATCTAAAGCTACACCACACAAGATAAAATGTCAGATTTAAAAAAATAACAATTTTAGGCTTAATAATTTATGGTGTAAGTTACTGGTACAGGGTACTGCTTAATTTTCAGTGAAGTAAAGTTATAATACTTTTGAAAATATCCAAGTTTAACATGAATAATAAACAATGTTACATGTACTACAGTGAATGAAACTTACTTTATGTTAATTTCGTCCCTTTGTTTCACTGATTCACAAACAAATTTTAGTCATGAACGTACTGATAGATAAGGTGCTGGTAATGCTTAATTTCCAGTGAAGTAAAGTTATAATATACTTTTGAAAATATGCAATTTTAACATGAATAATAAACAATGTTACATACACTGCAGTGAATGAAACTTATTTTATGTTAATTTAATCTCTTCCTTCACTGGTTCACCAACAAATCATGGAAGTACCGATGGATAAGATGGTTTCGCCTGACATTATTTTCTGCTACATTTGGGTGGTTGTTAGCTGCTTGAGGGAAGTTATGCACAGCGTTAATGGTATCCAGCTGGTCATCAGTAACAGGAGGTATATTTTCATTCTCATTGCAAGCTATATTGTGTAAAATAGCTGTTGCCACAATTACACTTTGAATTCTGTCCAATTTTAGTCTGATTCCAGTAGTTAAAACAGGAAATCTTTTCTATACCCCATAGCTCCTCTCTACTCGACTTCCAGTCCTTATGATGGCCTCCTGAAAAAGTTGTTCCTCTGGCGTGTGTGTAATTGTCAGTGGTGTAATGAGATAATTTTGTACAGCATATCCACTATCTCCAACTAGAATGGCTGCACCAAATTCTCCATCTTTAAATCGCCTCTTAATTCTTGAAGAATTAAAAATATGTGAGTCATCAGATGAGCCTGTCCACCTGGCCACAATGTCTCGAATCAACAAGGAAGAATCAGACAGTTTGCACATTAATTGAAACAAATTCCTTACGATTTCTGAAGATTTCTGCATCTCCTCCACCTGGTGATTGTATTTTCACATGTATAGTTAGGAAAACGCGAACTCATATAAATTGCGTGCTTAACCCTTGCCGTTCCTTTAGGTGTTGTTGGCATGTTGATACAATGCTGTGACAAATGTCCTATAGCTGTAGAAACTTTTGCAAAGACTGAGAGAACAGAGACTGGAATTAGAGTACAGAGAGTGGGCTGAGAGGACAGAGAATGATCTGAGAGTACAGAGAGTGAACTGAAAGTACAGAGAGTGAACTGAGAGTACAGAGAGTGGACTGAGAGGACAGAGAGGAGCCTGGGAGGATAGATAGAGCACTGAGGGATATGGAGTAAGCTAAGAGAAAAGAGACTGAACTGAGTGGCAAGAAGGTGGAGAGAGAGGATGGTGAGTAGACTGAGAGACCAGAGAGTGGACGGAGGGGACAGAGAGTAGACTGAGAGGAAAGGAAATGGACAGAGATTACAGAGAGTAAACTGAGGGGCAGAGAATGGAATGAAGGGAGAGAATGGAATGAAGGGACAGAGTGGACTGAGACGACAGGGAGAGGACTCAGACAACAGTATGTAGCCTGAGAGGATAGGGAATGAGCAAGAGGAGTGGGAAAGAGCTAAGAGAACAGCGAGTGAACTGAGAGAAAAGAGAGTGGACACAGAGAATGTTGAGTATATTGAGAGAACAGAGAGTGGACTGAGAGGACAGAGAAGGGGCAGAGATTACAGAGAGTGAATTGAGAGTACATTGTGTAGATTGAAAGGACGGAAAGTGATACAAAGAAAACTGAGAGGATGGAGTGGGCTGAGGAGAAAAAGAGTGAACTGAGAAGACGCAGATTCGACTGAGAGGAGAGAGAGAGAGAGAGAGAGAGAGAGAGAGAGAGAGAGAGAGAGAGAGAGGACTGAGGTAGTAGAACAGGGAAAGGAAACAGAGTGGACCGATATCAAAGAGAGAGTACTGAAATTACAGTGAGTGAGCACAGAGAGGACTGAGAGGAAAGAATTCTGAATCGCAGTTTCCCCAGTTCACTCTCAGTCCACTCTCTATCCTCTCAGTTCACTCTCTGTACACTCAATCCACTCTCAGTTTTTCACCCCACTCTGTCCTCTCTGTCACCTGAGTCCATATTCTGTACTCTCTGTCCTCTCAGACTACTCTCTGTCCTCTCGATCCACACTGTGTCTCCTCTCTGTTCTCTCAGTCCACTTTCTGTCACCTCAGTCTACTCTATGTCCCTTCCCTGTTGTCTCAGTCACTCTCTGTCCTATCAGTCCACTCTTTGCCTTCTCAGTCCTCTCAGTCCACTCTCTGTCTTCACTCTGTCCTCTGAGTCCACACTCTGTCCTCTCAGTACACTCTCTGTTCTCTCAGTCAACTCTATCCTCTCTGTCCACTCTCTCTTCTCTCAATTCACCCTCTGGTCCCTCTCTATTCCTTTAGTTCCCTCGCTATCCCCACAGTGCTCCATCTATTCTCTCAGTCTACTCTCTGTCCTCTCAGTTCACTGCCTGTCCTTTCATTCCACTCTCTGTAGGCCTACTCACAGTCCACTCTCTGTATTTTAGTCCACTCTATGTACACTCAGTTCACTCTGTCACTTTTGTGCCTTCTCTGCCCTTTGCCTTCCCTCTGTCCACTCTCTCTCGTCTCAAAGTTCAGTTCATGAAGGAAAGAGAAGACTGAGAATAAAACAATGACTGAGAAGACAGTGATGACTGAAATTTAGTGGAAGGGGTTCAATATGTAAGGTTTTTTTAGATTTAGATTTTCCAGCAAATCCTTCATACCCACATTAATGAATTTTAATTTCAAGGGGCTCGAACTAAGGAGATAACACGCACACTAGGTTCAAACTACAGTCCGATATTTAACGGAGGGGATTCATTATGTATACAAGTTTAGGTTTTTCCTGCAATTCTTTATTCCTACAATAAGCAATTATACATTTTCAGGGCTCGAACTCAGGACCCGTCATTGGGTTAAAACTACAGGCTGTAATGTGGCGGAAGATTTGCATTGTGTATACAAGTTTTTAGTTTTTCCTGAAATGTTTTATTCCTATAATAAAAAATTATAAATTTTCGAGGCTCGAACTCAGAGAATAATACCGTCATTGGGTTCAAACTACAGGCTGTAATTTGGCGGAAGATGTGCATTGTGTATACAAGTTATAAATTTTTCCTGCAATTTTTATGTCTTTAATGAAGAATTATAAGTTTACGGGGCTCAAACACAGGAAATAATGCCGTCACTGGGTCCAAACTACAGACTGTAATTTGGCGGAAGTCGAGCAGTGTGTATACAAGTTTTTAGATTTTTCCTGGAAATTTTTATGCCTCTAATAAACAATTATAGCCTACACTTTCGGTATTCGAACTCAGAAAATATTGCCGTCACTTTGTCCAAACAAGAGACTGTAATTTGGCGGAAGATGTGCATTGTCTATACAAGTTTTCAGATTTTTTCTGAAATTTTTTATGTCTCTAATAAAGAATTATAAATTTTCGGAGCTCAAACCCAGGATATAATGCCGTCATTGAATCTAGACTACAGACTGTAATTTCGCGGAAGTGGAGCATTGCGTGTACATGTTTTTGGACTTTTCCTATAATTTTTAACACCTATAATGATGAATTATATATTTTCGGGGCTCGAATTCGGCCTTAATTGGTTCCTATGTTGGCGGTTCCATAGATGAACCGTTCCTACCTACTACAAACATAATCTTTGTAATAAGACAACAGTATTTTACACTCTTTGCGCGTCTCTGCTCGACCTGCATTAGGTTTTTATCGGGAGGAAGATTGGCATAAGTAACAATTTTCGTTACAGTGGAGGCAGATGAGTTGAGGTTGATAGCGCAAAAAGCGCTAGAAATATGTTGGCACTCCTTCAGATGTTACAGCATAGGGGGACAACTACTGCAGTAGAGCCGATTTTTGCAGCTGGGGTACGATTCTGGTTTCCAATAAGTGAATATATTTGTCAGAATTCATCATTCCCTTGATAGGTATTAATGCTCCAGGCCCTTCATGTGTAAAATAACCCCAAAACATTACTTTAGGGGGTATTTGGGTGCTTGTTGGAGATGAGCTGCTGTTACTTTTTCGGATCCTTTCCGTACGTAAGAAACACTGTGGCCGTGGACCTCGAAATGAGACTCATTGGAAAAGAGTACATTCTTCCAGTCATTCACTGTACAGTGTTGATGTAATTTTGCCCACATTAAGCGCTTTTTGCACTAACAGGGGTTAGCAGTTACTTCTTAATAGGCTTACAAGCCCTTTGTCCAGCTTCCAAAAGCCTACGCCGCACTGTTGTGACGTGAATATTCGCCCCAGTGGTAGCCATTAACTTGCGAGTTAAGTTGACAGCAGTTAGTCTAGGATTTAATTTACTTTTCCTGATAATTAAACGATCATCTGCAGGTGGAGTCTTCCTTTTCCGGCCACAGTTTCCTTTTTCTGGGGTGTGATGGATCCAGTCTCCCTGTATCGTTTTATGATCGAATTAACAGTAGCCAAACCGATGCGACATTCTGCAGCAATTTGCCTCTGTGTCATAGAAGAATGCTCTGCTAATGTTATAATTTTAGACCGTTTTCGTGGAGTTGTATCCATTTGTGAAGACGACAGAATGTACACAACGACAGGCAAAATGTCACATATTATAAAAAAAATAATGACAGACCTTCAACAATGGAATTACACGTACTACAGATGTCAATTAAAGCGGTATGAGCAGCTGTGAGGCCAACAATGACAGAAAATGTAAAAATATGTCGTGTTCGGATTAATTTGCACGCTACTGTACATATTTCAGTCAATTATTTCCTTGAATTACACAAAAAGTTCACTGGTATTTGAAGTTATTAGCATTCCTTCAGTTGTATAGAAATCTGTACAAATTACAACAGACTGACTAATACTTACGCGGTACAGACAATGAAAAATCACTTCT
This sequence comes from Periplaneta americana, assembly GCF_040183065.1. Taxonomy (NCBI): domain Eukaryota; kingdom Metazoa; phylum Arthropoda; class Insecta; order Blattodea; family Blattidae; genus Periplaneta; species Periplaneta americana. Next base: position 35,271,165 of record NC_091133.1, read on the forward strand.
ACAGCTGTAATTATGGAGTAATAAAGTACACTTGTACAAGAAACCTTTGTGGAACATTTAATCTACTAATAACTATTAATTACAGCTCAATTCACTTGTAATGTATTAGATCATACTTTTGTGAAATAGGATCCTGATGTCATGTAATTGCCTCTCATGGTGCACCCAGGGCAGAAAGATCTTCAGTTCTCGGTTACTTGGTTATTTAACGACATTGTATCAACTACAAGATTATTTAGTATTGATGGAATTGATGGAACTGGTGACAGCGAGATGAGAGCTGAGAATTCACCATAGATTACCTGTCATTTGCCTTACAGTGGGGAAAATCTCGGGGAAAAAAAACAACTAGGTAATCAGCCCAAGTGGGAATCACTCCACTGGATCGACAGGCAAGTGCCTTAGCCGACTGAGCTACACTGGTGGCTATCTTCAATTATGGCACATTATTTATATAGGAGCATGTTGAGGTAAATTATAAATCAGTATCTGCAAAGGAAGGGGGTCGGGCTGGTGGTGAATCAATTCACAAATGAAATATTCAGTAGGATCAGAATTTTGTAGCTGTATAAATTACAGAAAACTGCTTTAAAATATTGGATTTAAAATCGATAAATTAAAAAAAAAATTATGTACACTGCCTTATATTATAAAATAATTTTGCAATGTAAGGTACGGTACCTAAAATAAAACATGCATATACTCCAAATCAAAATATACAACTTTCGAAAATATATTCTTTCATTTTATTTCTCTAAGAGGATTAATAAAAACATACATCACTTACTTATGGCTTTTAAGGAACCCGGAGGTACAGTGACGTCCTCATATAACCCCGCCATCCGTCCCTATCCTGAGCAAGATTAATCCAGTCTCTACATCCCACCTCCCTCAAATCCATTTTATATTATCCTCCCATCTACGTCTCGGCCCTCCCAAAGGTCATTTCCCTTCTGGACTCCCAAATAACACTCTATATGCATTTCTGGATTCACCCATATGTGCTACATGCCCTGCCCATCTCAAACATCTGGATTTAATGTTCCTAATTATGTCAGGTGAAGAATACAAGGAGTGCAGTTCTGTGTTGTGGAACTTTTTCCATTCTTCTGCACATTACTTTCTACAACTGTAGCAAATTAGAATGGTCATTAATTTTGTTTAGTATTCAGTGACACAAATTATTTTTGTTTTGTAAGCTGAGAATTCTCAACACAGATTTTCAATGCACAACAAACACATTATGCAAGTTTTCGAAAATAAAGGATTGACTATTCTCAATAATGCTGACGCCTCAAAGCAGCTATGACATTTTATTTTCTTAAGAAAATATTGGGTAGGCTATTGTCTGGGTTTGGGTGTTAAAAATGTATGCATTGTATTTGTAGATAGAAATATTACTAAAACAATAAACGAACTTTAGGGTCCAGCATAATTACACTTCTTCCTAGTGCACCTGGTTAATGCTAAGAGAATTACAATATGGCGAACTTCAAACTGCTTAATTTGTAACAGAAATGGAATTTTGAAAAAGCATAATCTTCTTCTCTGTGATAAACTAAACTCTAATAATAGGAAGTAAAACAGCATTGAAGTATTCTATTGGGAAGCTGGAGAAATAACGATGCAAATCAACTAATTATCGTTTGCCGATGACAACAACAACAACACCACACAACGAACTTCACGACTAAATTGAATTGTCATCTCAATACAAAACAATCCAGATTTAAGATCAAAATGTCCATGAAATGCCAATTGTTAAAGGAGAAGTGATTTCACCTCACTAAAATATGTATGAATGAATGAATGAATGAATGAATGACATGCACTGGCAAGACCTGTCCTTACCTATGGCAGTGAAGCAAGCACCCTATGGAAGTACGATGAGAGAAGGATAACAACTAATGAAATGCACTTCATGTGACGAACTGCAGGCTTCACCAAGTGGAATTGGAGAAGATATGAAGATATACTGAAAAATCTGAAAGTAACACCAGTCTTGAACTACATCCAAGATTACCAGAAAAATTGGCAAGACCATCTTAATAGGACGCCTAGAACATGGATCCCTACAGTCATCGTGCAATATCAATCACATGGCAAAAGATCTTTGGGTCGTCCGGGGAAGAGATGGCTTGAGAATATCAGTGTTTCTTCAGACCGTAACAGTTCTTCACGGACTAAGTCGTGTAATGATGATGATGATTAATGGAATGAATGAATGAATAAATAATCAATCGCAGTTCTAGTATTCATTACCAAGTATCTAAGAAAGGAGAACAAAATATGCAAATATACAGAATTTCTTAAATATTCTTCACAATATATACAAATACTAGTACATCTTCAGAGAGTTTGTATTCATGAACAATATACAGTATTCACAATTCATTTTATTTAATTGTCACAAAATGAAATGTTTTTAAAAATGCAACACACGAAGCACAAAAAACAAATTCTATCTGACAACTACCAAATACTACGCTTTCAGTATACTTACAAAATTGTTGAATGAGAGAATGTCTTTCTGTTTCATACTGCTGAAGCAACACATCAAACTTTTCTGTGCCACGAATACTCTCCAAATAGCATTTTCGCCCATCCAAAACAATGTCTATAAGATGCATCAACTGGTCACACAACTGATTCTTCAAAGATCTATCTGCCGTAGATCGTGCACCATTCTTTAAAGTAAGATTTTGCTGAAATCAAAAACAAATTAATAATTTTACAAACGAAAACTAATCATGACCTCTAATTTTGAACAAATTAAATTAAATGTATGATATGTAAGATGCAAGAAATTTGCACTCTAATTGTAGAAATTCTCTTAAAACAATTTAAATTGTAAATAAATAATGTTAATCAAAGAGGTACAAGACAGCTGATGATATAAATAATTACAGACCAATTTCTTTAACAAGTATCATTGCAAAAACAGCAGAACGTATGATTTCAGCGAGGTTAAGGTTATTTTACAACGCTTTATCAACATTAGCGTCTGAATGAGATGAAGGTGATAATGCCGGTGAAATGAGTCCGGAGACCAGCACCGAAAGTTACCCAGCATTTGCTCATATTGAGTTGAGGGAAAACCCCGGAAAAAACCTCAACCAGGTAACTTGCCCCAACCGGGAATCGAACCCGGGCCACCTGGTTTTGCGGCCAGACACGCTGACCGTTACTCCACAGATGTGGACTCAGCGAGGTTAAATTGGTTCTTAGAAAGTAATAACATACTAACAGCAGCACAAACAGGATTCAGACAACAGCTATCTACAAAAGAAAATACAATTCAGCTATCCCAAGATGTCAAATAATCTTTCAACAAAAATCAAGATACACTATCAGTTTTCATAGATTTTGAAAAAGCATATGATTCAGTACAAACTACTCGAAAAACACAAAACTAGGCATTCAGAACAACATGTTAAACTGGACCACTCACTTCCTTTCCCAGTGTTTCTGTGCTACAAAATACAGTGACAGTACTTCCAAATTCCGGCAAATAAAAATAGGCCTCCACAAGGTGCGGTACTCAGTACAACGTTGTTTAACATCTACATCAACAATCTCCCCTCGGCTGTTTCAAGAACAGAAATAAAGACATCTCTTTTTGCAGACGATATGGTCATATGGACATCTTCCCCACAAATAGTCAAATCCAAAGCTTCGATGGAAGAGGCTCTGATTCTATTAGAAGAGTGGACTGACAACAATTTGATGGCCATAAATACTGATAAAACAACGTTTCAAATATTTAACTTAAAGAAAAAAATCCCAAAACTAAATCTACAGTTCAAGAAAACAAACCTGAGACAAACATATGAAACGAAATATTTAGGGACAATTTATGATTCAAAATTATCTTGAAAAAATCATATTGAAGCAGTAGTAAACAAATCAACAAAAAGACTTCCAATTTTAAAGAGATTAGCTGGAGCAAAGTGGGGTAGTAATCAGCAGACTTTGAACATCACGTACAAAACATTCATCAAGCCAATACTTCTCTACAATTCAGAGGTACTAATTACAGCAAATAATTTCAACCTGAATCGACTAGAAGTATGCCAAAATCAGGCCCTGCAACTAATAACTGGTGCAGCAAAATCAATCCCAATCACGGCAATGCAAGCCTTAACCCAGAACCCTGCAATATGTCTTACTCTAGAGGAGCAGGCACTAACACATCATGAAAAAAATGCTATGGTTAACAACAACAAAATAGGAAAAAAGACTGTTTCAACCAACCAAGTTGAAAACACAAACAAGTTTCCTGTCCAAAGTCACAGAAATAAAAATAGAATTGAATCTCCTAAATCTAAAGAAAACATTTTAACCAGAGAAAACCCTCTAATCTTCGAACCAATTAACATTCAACTAGATTTAGAAGAAGCAGTTACAAAATCTGAAACTTCCAAACCTGTACTAAAAGGCTAGCATTAGAAGCTGTGAACAATAGACACCCACCAGAAGAATGGTTACATATCTACACAGATGGGTCTACTATCGATAACAGCTCAGAATCAGGAATTACGTGTGCATTATTCTCATTTTATCAACCAGCAGGATATCATACAACAAATTTTGATGCGGAAAAAATGCTATTCATATCTCACTCCAACACCTACTATACAGAATAGATAAATTTCAAAATGCTGTCATTCTAAAGCAGCAATATATGCAATAAATTCATATAAAATGATGTCAATCCAAATTAAAGAATGTCACAAAATGATTCAACAACTTCAAAAACTACAGAAAAAAAATTCAATTGCAATGGATACCTGCACATTGCGAAATTGCTGGAAATGAAACTGCTGATTTTCTTGCCAATAAAGGATACAATTTAATTCAGAATACAAATAAAAGCCTACCTTTTACATCCATGAAAAGACTAATTAAAAACAAATATAAAATCAAGCAAAACCAAGCACTATGTAACAAACAGGTTTGGAGTGAATGGGGCCGTCTAATGCTTATCTTCTAATGTAGTGTTAATATGTTACAATTTATTCATGAACGTTTTCGGCATATTTATGCCATCTTCAGATGTTAAAAATTGTCTTTGTACATGCGTAATATATGGCACAATGGTGAAACATGAGTAACAAGCGACGTAATCATTGTATACTATTTAAAATGAACTTATGAGATACTGTGTCCACACGGCTGTTGAATTGCACACTGTCACTTCGTAATAAATTAAAACACAGACACTAGATGAATGGAACAAATAAACCATATCTATAAACATTAGCATTAAAACACTAGCCAATGATGCTTGATAAAATTCAAGGTGAATGTCATTAATGTCATTCACTTTGTTTACATTTTCAGATAAAACACATTAAAACCATTAAATATCTGCGTATATAGTGATTTGAGTTGCAAAGTTTTCAGCTTACTATGGTTGTGTATTAACAGATTTGGAAACGTGGAACTAAATCCAGGACCGAGCAACATGGACTCAAGAGACAGCTGCGATGAGGGATTCAAGAAGGAGTTGAAGGACTATATGAAGGAAATGAAAGAGGACCGCCAAAATGTAAGTGTTCTCCTAAGAAAAGTAGCTACTGATGTAGACACACTAATTACCAAACATACAGAGGTGGAAAACAAATTGAGAAATGTAATCAAAGAGCAATGCATATTAAAGGCTGCAGTAAGTAGAATGGAAAGTGAAAGTAAAGTAAATAACATTGTAATTTACGGAATAGAGGAACACTATTATGAAAGAGCAATAGATAAGTGTTATTTGGTGCTGGAGTTCCTTACAAAATATTTTGGGCTAAATTTGGAAGAAAGTGCTATAAATAATGCATATAGAGTCGGTCGAGGAAGGAGTCGCCCGATTGTTGTGAAATTCAAGAGCTATTTTGTCAAAGAACACATTATTACTAATGTGCAACAACTGCGGGGATCAAGGATAAACATTGATAATGACTATACGAAGGAAATTAGAGATATTAGAAAGAAATTAGTACTGATACTGAAAGAAGCACGGAAAAATGGTCTGGGAGCAGTAATGATAAAAGATAAATTGAGGATAAATGGGAACATATTTGATTTGGAATTCTTCAGGCGGCACAGCATAGAAGATATAATGAAAGAAAATAATGAATATGATCGAAGAAAAAATTTGACATTAGAAACAGATCAGCATCACCACAACGAGCATGGAGGAGCAGAAGTGTATCAAATGGTAGAAAATAAAAAAGTTTGGAAAGGAGTGAGCAAGCAGGAGAAGCAACACACATGAATAAGCTGGCGGAAAACAACGGTAGAAGATTATCTGGACCATCCAAAGATGGGGATATTAGAGCTTCTTTAGTAAAGCGGACATCGAGGAAAACACTAGTCATGATGGAAGATATAATAATGAAGAGGGAAGACATCACATGGAAGCCGTTGACAATCCAAAAGGACACTAAGGAGCCAGAGCAGAGGATCGAATGGATAGGATCAGCATGGTTGGCAGTATGAGGGGCTCAAGAGGACTGGTGGAGACTGCTATGGGGAGAACCAGAAGTAGGTCGGCAGCTGAAGAGAGTGCTAGCAATCGGACTGTCTTAAGAGGTAAATTGGAAAATAGGGAATTTCATAGAGCTACAACTGATCAATCAAAAACAAATGCTATGTTAAATACAGATCATAATTATCAATTAAGGGCGAGGCAACAATATCAATTAAATTTTCCACCAATTAGAAAGTCTAATAACTAGATGGGGGTAGTCATACTTTGAGAATATTGTTCAATAATGTAGAAGGCTTAAGAAATAAGATTGAAGGAAAAGAATTGGTAAATATATTAGGTAATAATGATACTAGTGGAAACGTGGCTTCCCAATAAATTTGGAAGGGAACAGGAGGAATAGCAGTAATTATTAAGGAGGAATTGAAAACTATTGTTACCATAAAAAAATCAAATATAAATAATGTCATGTGGTTAAAGATTGATTTGTGTAAGAACGATCTAAAAATTATGATAAAAGTGGTTTATAACCCTCCACAAAATTCAAAATATCATAATAATGAGATTTTCTTAAAGTTAAGTCAAGAAATGAAATCAGTTTCGGGAAATGAAGGAAACACTAAGTATATAATTTTTGGAGATTTTAACGCGTGCATAGACGAATTAAACAGTAACCGTCATAATCCACTAGAAAATATGCTAGATAACATTAATATAGAAAGAAGAAGCATGGATAAACATATAAATAACGAAGGTAGGAAATTAATTAATTTCTGTAATGAAAATAATTTATATATCCTTAATGGCAATTTCGGCAGTGGTAGATCTGAAAACTTCACATATATTTCTAAAAATGGAAGCAGTGTAATTGACATTGGTCTATGTTCATATGATATACTAAAACTAATCGAAAGCTTTAATATAGATATGACTAGTTATAGTCACCATCTAAGTCTTATTATCAATATGCAATTTGAAATTTTAAATGAGGTAAATATTAGCAAAACGAAAAATAATCCATTGGATAAGATAAATATAAATAATAAAAAAAAAAAAGTACAGTATATATGGGAAAATTATAGTGAAAATATTTTTTTTATTAGGTTAAATAGCAAAATAAATGAAATATTAAGTATAGGTTTTGACTTTTTTTGTGATAAAAATAAGATAAAAAATTCCATGGAGTTATTATATAAAATTGTAAAAAAGGCTGGTATCGACATGACACGATACGAAACAAAAAAATGTGCATGCAAAAATAAAAACATGGTATGATGACGAATGTAAAGAGGAAAGAACTAATTTATTTAAAAAATTTAATCGTTGGGAAAAGACACAAAGAGAAGAGGACAAACAGGACTATCTAGACAAAAGAAAAAATTATAAAAATTTGATAATTAACAAAAAACAAAGTTTCCGTATGAAAGAATCCAAAAAAATAAATAATTGGATAAATAATAATAACATAAACGAAGTTTGGAAATATCTAAAAACGTAGTAAATTATATGCACACCCAAACAAAATAATTGAAAAGATTAAATGGAGGGAATATTTCTATAATATATATAATAAAGGCGATATAAATAGTGAATTAAACTTTATAGGACCAATGAATAAATATAACGATGACTTAGAGTGTGACTTTAAAATTAAAGAACTACAATTGGTAATAAAAAAAGTGAAGAACAAGGGGCAGGTAGTGATGAAATACCAACAATTTTCTGGAAAAAACAAATATCAGCAAATGATATTAAAACTATTTAATAAAATAAAAAATTCTAACTATTATCCTGCAAATTGGGCCTGTGCAAAAATAATTACAATTTATAAAGGAACAGGTGATAGGAATAACCCTGAAAATTATCATGGTATCTCTATATTATCCGTCCTTAGTAAACTATATATAAGCCTGATTGCACAGAGACTTGTAAATTGGTTGGATAAACATAATATTATTAACAACTTACAATTCGGATATAAAAAAGGAGCATCAGCAGTACATAGCTTAATCTTAGTTAATGAATTAATAAGCAAATATACTAAAAACAAGAGAGGGAAATTATATTGCTGCCTTGTTGACATATTAAAAACTTTTGATTTTATAAATAGGAAAAAACTGTATTTTAAATTAGCGAAGATCGGTCTGAGTAATAGTTTCATTAATAATATAAAGTCGATGTATGAAAATGCTTGCATAATAATAAATGAGGTAACTGGAGCAGACAGCGAATGTGAAATTCCCATGACTAATGGAATAAATCAAGGATCCGCACTCAGCAGTTTATTGTATATCTGTTATGTAAATGATTTAGCTGACGACATAGATAACAGCGGACACTGGCCTACTCTTGGGAATGTGCAAACCCCTGCACTGCAATTTGTTGACGATACACTTCTATTGTCAACAACGGTCACTGGTATGAGGAAATTGTTAAACATTATGGAAAAATATTGCATAAACTGGGACCTGAATTTAAATAAAGATAAAACAAAACTGTTAATCTGTAAAAAAGGGTGTAAACAATCAATGTCAGAAAATATACTAATCAATGAATTTAGCTTAAAACGACGAGGAACTTAAAATATCTCGGAATAAATATAAACTACAAAGGAGAATGGTTATATCACATAAATAATATATATAATGTAGGTAGGGAAACAGTAAAGATTATAGATAATACTATGTATAAATTGCCCAACATCAAGATTAATATGCTAAATAGAATTTATTTCACTACGGTTGAATCTAGATTATTATATGGATGTGAGATACGGGGATTAGAAGAAAAAGCATTAATAAATTTAAATAGAATAAGAGCCACATATTGTAAAAAAGTATTAAATGTTAGTTTAAATTCTTCAAATAATGCAGCTAGAATAGAAATGGGAATGGACAGTATCATGAGCACAATCCTAGTTAGAAACATGAACTACTTAATTAAAAGAATCCAAAGTGACCAAAATAAGTTTATGAAACAATATTTATTAAATCAAATTGATAATACGACAAATAAAGCAATCGTGAATATTAAAAATAACATCTTTAATATAGGGTTAGGGTGGTTATGGAATAGCTTAGCTACAAGAAATATGTCAGCAAGCCTAAATCTAATTAAATCAAGGTGTAAAAATATAACTAGGCAAAATGATTTCAGTAGTAACAATGAAATGCGATCCCTAATATTTTTTAATGAATATAAAAAAATATGGGGAAGGAGTACATATATAGAAAATACGAATATGAAAGAAAGATTTGGACTAGCCTGGTTCAGACTGGGGATTTGGAAATTAAGAAATAATAGAGGCAATATACCTCAAGGCACATGCCCATTATGTGGACGGAGAGAAGATGACATTCACATTGTTCTTCAATGTCAAAATACAGAAGATATACAGACGAAATTTATAAAAGAAAAGTTCCTACAAATAAATAAAGAAATAGCTATAAAAAACTGACGAATAATAATAGCATAAAATTGCAAAAGCAATTAGGTTTATATCTTTTTGACTAAAAAAATTAGAATGGCTAGAATAAATGAAATAGAATTGGACGAAAAAAAATAAATATATATAAATAAATAGAGAAATAAATAAATAAATAAATAAATAAATAAATAAATAAATAAATAAATAAATAAATAAATAAGTAAAAATAAGAATAATGATTATCAAACAAATATGTTTTTAAAGCTTATTTTATTTTATTTTAAGTTTTTTTTATTGTAATGTATTTTTTTTTCTTGTGTTATAGATGTAAAATTATGCATGGAAGAAAGTAGCAAGTGTTGCTGTATGGAGAAATACGAGGAAAGCCAGCATCGCTTAATAATAAACAAATACACTGAAAATAAAATACTGGAAAAGACTGCTAAATTAAAAAATAAAAGGAAGGAATTATTAAGGGAAAGTAAAGTTACTGAGCTGACAAATAAATTCAATTTTGGCAAGTACGCATTTTCTAGACTCACCGATAATAACATATTTGACTTGGTTAGAAACTATTTAGCTATCTTTTTTATTTCTAAATTTAATAGTTTTGAAGGTACGACAAAAGAATACTATGAAATAAAATTAAGGAATGAAAGCTTACCAACGAGAAAGAGCTTGTATGAACTGTATATTTAAATTAAAAAACAAGAAATCTGCGGGAGTAGATGGAATTCCCATTCACTGCTGGAAAGAATTTAGTAGGAAGGAGAGTTGGTAAAAAATAGTAGTGAAAATGTTTAATAGAATGAGAAAAAGGTTCAGGATCCCGGATTCGTGGGCTCCAGCAATACTTGTGCCAATTTACAAAGGGAAAGGGGATGAGAAAGTTATGAATAACTATACAGGCATATCATTCTTATCGTCCTTAGGCATAATTTATACAGGAATGCTAACAAGAAGGTTAAGATCATGGATGGAGAGGTATGATATCATCTCAGACCTTCAGAGCAGATTCAGGAAAAGAGAAGAACAAGTGTTAACATTTTAATCATTAAAAACCATAATTGATAAATATCTAAATTCTGAAAGAGGCTGTATGTACTGGTGCTTTATTGATTTAGAAAAAGCTTTTGATTCAATTAACAGAGAGAAATTGTGATACAAAATGGAAAAAATTGGTATCAGTTCCTTACTTTTAGGAAATATGAAATCAGTGTATAGAGATGTGGGTTTTAGGATTAGGCTAACAAATGGAAATCTGTCCAAATTGATCGAGCAAACGAGAGGAGTGAGACAAGGATGTAACCTGAGCCCTTATTTATTTAACATATTTATTAATGATATTTTAGAGAATGTAGCAAATGTGAATTCTCATTGTCCAGTGTTAGATAACATATCTTTTCCGGGGCTACTATTGCAGATGACTGCGCTATTGGAGCATTTTCAGTCAACGGGCTTCAAAAGGCGACTAATGGAATTAATCTGTAAAACTTGGGATCTGAAAATAAATGAAAAGAAATCAAAAGTCCTAATCTGCAAAAAGGGTAACGTGCATAGTAAGAAAGAGAAATGGTACGTGAATAAAATTCCAATTGATTGTGTTTCCAGATTCAAGTATCTAGGAGTGATAATAGACAGTAGGGGAAATTGGAAGTTGCAAAATGAACTGGCAATGAATAAAGGAAAAAATGCACTCCAAGCAGTAGACAGATGCTTAAATAAATGGCTGAATATTGGGGTGAAGAATTTTCTCAACATCTATAATGCACTAGTTAAATAAAAAATATTATATAATATTGAGATCTGGGGTAGTAGGTTATCCAGCAGAAACATCGATAAAGTAAGAGCCAAAATGTGTAAAAAATTTCTAGGAATACCGGAGAATGCTTCTAACCTGGCAGCGTTACTAGAGATGGGAACCGATTCGAGTCTGGGAATTATTCTAGAAAGAAAAATCAAATATTTAGGTAATATTCTATTTAGGAATGATTCAGCAATTATGAAAACATGTATCTTTTGTATGGAAGCCGCTAAATGGAAATCAAATTGGCTGAAAGAGCTGGTACAAGAAATAAACAGATTAGGTCTAAATTGGCTACGGAGAAAACTAGGGTCTATAAACACGAAAACTATTGGAAGAATAGTAAAAGAGAGGGCAAACGAAATTTCAAGACAAGATATTTTTAGTAATATTAAATACCTAGGATCACTAAAATACTATAGGGAGGTTAAACAGTTTTAGGAATAGGAAGAATATATTAGACTAAATTCAAGGGAAGAGAGAACAAGAATGGCATGGTGGAGATTAGGTATCTGGAGGCTCAAGAATAAGAGAGGGAATACAGAGAAGGATAAATGTCCTTTGTGTGGACTAGCGGAAGACGCAATGCATATTGCGTTAAAGTGTTAGGCAATGAATGATTTGAGAAAAAGTTGGGTGGATAAAAAATTTCTACAAATAAACCCTATAGTAGCTTATACAAAAATGAATGGCTCCTTAACGCCAGCAGTCTGAATAAATTAGGAAAACTTCTTTTTAGAGTTAAAATTAGATGAGAAGAGGAAGTCAAAGCTCTAACGGATATGGAATTATAAATGTTGAGTAGTTGGACACGATAGGAAACTACGAAAAGTAGTCAATGAAGTTAACAGAATAATTTTTAAGAGATTGAGTATAGAAGTGAAAAAGCTAAAGTAAGAGTTCCAAATACAAAAACTATACTTATTATTAGTTGTTTATTATTATAATTATTATTATTATTAGGGTGTACAGAGGATACTAATAAGTTCAATATGTAGTAGTTCTTGTAATGTTTGTATAGAGAGTGATGGCGGATTAAGAACTGGAACACATCTAATAAATAAATAAATAAATAAATGAACGAACAAACGAACAAAGGAACGAACGAACAAATGAACGAATGAATAAATAAATGAATAAATAAATAAATATTTAATATCACAATTTGGACACGTGAATTTGTTTTATTTCAATCCCTCTTTTTTGTATACCATTATTTTGGTCATTCCTTGAACTAAATATGAAATAGTTGGGGTATCCTAAGGTTCTAAGCAACTTAAAAACATTTTATAATTATTTGTACAGTCAGTCAGAGTCAGAGTCAGAGTCAGAGTCAGAGTCAGTCAGTCAGTCAGTCAGTCAGTCAGTCAGTCAGTCAGTCAGTCAGTCAGTCAGTCAGTCACAATAAACATACAAAAACTCTTCCACACAGCACAATAACTGACAGATTAAAATTTCCTTTGAGATTCTACGTTATCACTACATCGCTAACAAAAAAGTATTAGAAAACTTTTTTCTAAAATTATTTCATTTTCCGCTGCAGCACCATTCCATTAGATGTTTGTCATAAACACAGAAAATAAATCCTAATTTTTTACGGTGTAAGCAAGATATCTGTGTATCTTATTTGTTGCCTTCCATACAAGATAAGACATGTCAGTGAGATGACCTTGTACTATGCTTCATGTTTCTTACGAGTGTGTTACGACAGATCGTATCTTACTCGAGGGCTCTGTGATTAGTATTATCTCCTCTTCTGCTAACAATGCCATATCATCAGCAAATCTTATGCACTTTAGATTAAAGTTATTAATATTAAATACAAAAGGATTGATGTTTTGTGATTGAAACTAGTAAAATGGAGGTGTAAAAGAGGAAGCAATTTTCTATTGAAGAAAAAGTGGAAATAATTAAGGAACTTGACAGTGGGATGAGGCAAGCAGATGTTGCCCGTATGTACAGCATGAAGCCAACAACAGTTTCAACAAAAGGACAAGGAAAAAATTCTGCATATGTGTGAACGTTCTATGATTTGTTCAAACAGGAAAAAGATTAGACTGGGAGATTTTCACAAAGTGGAAGAGGCAGTAGACACTTGGTTCCAAGAAGTCAGCCAATGGTGTAACGATTTCTGAGTCTGTTATTTGGGCAAAGGCAAAAGAATTTGCAACATTATTGAATGTTAAAGATTTTCAAGTGAGAGATGGTTCATTGTTTCGTTTTCATCAAAGTTATGGAATTTCATGGGAGACAGTTAGTGGAGAAGAAAGAGATGTCAATGTGGGTGCTGCACAACAGTGAAAGATGGATCATTTGAAGGGCATTCCTTAGAATTATGATCCAGAGGATGTTTTCAAAGTGGATGAAACGGCATTCTTCTACCAGATGCTGCCTAATATGACCATGGCCTACAAGGGAAAGAAGTGTACTGGTGGTAAAAGAGTAAAAGAAAAACTGATGACATTATTTTGTTGTAATGCAACTGGGTCAGTAAAACTGAAACCCATGATTATAGGGCACTATGCAAAACCAAGGTGCTTCAGAGGTTTTCATTCCTGCCAGTAAAATATGTTGCCATGCTAAGGCATGGGTGACAAAATATTTTTTTGGAAACAAACTGACAAGGAAATCAGGAGACAAAAAAATTTCTTCTGCTTTCTGCTAGCGGACAAATGTTCTACACACAAAGTAGACATTCGACTAGACAACATTAGACTAGAGTACCTATCTGCTAATTGCACATCTGTTTTGCAGCCATTGGACCAAGCCATAATTCAGAATGCCAAAATACATTTCTAGAAATGTCTGATGCAGCAGATTTTAATAAATTTGAAATTGACAGATGACAGCTGGGGCTTTGTGGAATGTGAAAGAAACTACCATATCAAACTGTTGGAGAAAATCTGGCATGCTGGACTCTCCAAGCAACTTGGAAACTCAAGAGGAGCAGGATCTGGCCTGTGAAGTATGGGAAGAAGCAGTACAGAAATTGGAAATTTCTCCATCCCTCTCTTTTGAGGATTATGTTTCAGTTGATGCCAGAGTAGAAACAACACAGAAGAAGAAGAAGAAGAAAATAATAAAGATGTACAGCAGGAGAAAGAAGAGGCTACAGTAGAAACCATTCTTCTATGGATGCAATGAAGTCTGCAATGAAGACTGAAAACGTTCCAGAAACAATTGTGTGTTTGACAGAAGCGGAACAATTTGTAGAAAATGAACTACTTAAAAAAACTATTCAAACAAAACTAACTGATTTATTCAGGTCATCCTAGTTCTTACTTTAAGAAGTTATTTCATTTTGCTATTATTATTATTATTATTATTATTATTATTATTATTATTATTATTTATTTATTTTTTTTTTTTATTTTTTTTTTTTTAACTGTTAATGTTAAAAGTGCCTTATTGTAAAGTTTAATAATTCTTTAAAGTGTACTTGTGTATTTGAATTTGTTCTGTGGCACAAGAACTGTAATCACAACTGGTAAAGGTAGGTCAAAAGGCATGGTTTTCAGAATAAAATACTTTTCATTATAAAGTATAAAAGATTTGATTTTCTGATGTACGTTATACTGAGATTTCACTGTACATCTCCTGGCGTATCTTGATAGATGAATGATGTCAGTGGATGTTAGAACTAAAGTATTAATTGGTGCTTGTATACAACGAACTAGAAACTTCTCATAGAACTGATGTATTGTAGCTGAAGTGTAAAAATCAGTGTTCACTATTGCTCAAGATATGCCGCAAGTGTGTACAAACCATGCAGGGACTATGCTTAAAGTAAATAAAAAAAAAACAGTATACAGAATTACAGAATATGGAAGGACAAGTATGTGCAGAAGGAACGAACATGAATGTTCGAAAGTCAAGAAATAGGAAAGCAACAAATTAAATTTATTCATAAGACATGAATAAATGCACTATTAGGCAGATGTTTCAATGCTCTATCATGCCACCATTCACAAAGAAATTCCTACTTCACATAAATTACTGCAATCCTGTATGAAAAAAATGGACTTGCAGCTTGTAAGAAACATTAAGAATAATAAAACTGATAGGATTTCAGTTCAAGAAATATAAGAATAAACGACACTTCAAGACAGAAGCCCTGATATTGTGGGCAAGTTAACTCTAACAGTTGTATCACTTCAAATTTGTTAGACACCAGTGTTTCTCAACTGCCAGATCGTGACATGCACGCACGCATGCATTTTTCATGAATAAATATTTTATAGCGGAAATATTTTTAGGAGAATAATTTTCATGATTATGTCGAAAAGTGCAGCTTTAGAACGTCTCTATTCAAACTTACATGACAGAGCAATTCGATTTCATCTTTCTTTTTAACCACATCTTCGTGAAACTGCATTTTCTGCCATGGCTATGCTTAAAACGAAACCGAGAAAACACCTGCAACTTTGTCTCCATTTGGCTATCACTTAAATTCACCACATAATTAACAAGCTAACAGACGGGGGGGGGGGGGGGGGGGAGCAAGAAAAGTCTCACTAGCTTCGCTAAAGTCTTAATAATTTTCAGATGCAATAAAAAATAAAATAAACTGAATACTAAGGTTAACTTTTTCAATAAATTATAATTATTGCTGTGGTAAAATGTGTTGCGTTTTTAAATTCATAATATTACTTAGTATTGAGACTAGTGTTTAGAATTGAGATATTCATACATTTATATACTGAACATAAAATTACATATATTCCATATAAAACATTGTTGTATGTCTGTGTGGTAAGTGTTTTGCCGACATATTGACAGCTTTCTCCTGCTTCCCCTGCTCAGCTCATTTCTGTGGTGAGTTACAGTGCATTACCATTCTTGCCATTACCTTTTCTTTTTCAAACAAACATAATTAAAATCAATTAATAATATAATGATCAATGTTATCAATTTTTGTTGTGTCTAGTTTTGGTGGTCAAAAAGGGATTAATATGTCCATGAAAATTAGCATAAATTAATTGATGATGGATTCAAGACACTATAACATGCTACAAAATTTCATTAAACCAGTGATTGATTTGTGTTGTTTAGTCAACTGTCTGAAGACAGGTCTGAACCTCACAAGTGATACCAACAAGGCACCACTTATGAGGAGATAATGGAGTAGTGTAGCAAGTTTTTTCCCCCCTCCATTGCATACATCGCCGATTAGCTACATATTACACTAATCAGACTTCATATGCATACAATTGTTCTTCCTGACACATATCACAAGTGAGATGTACTGCCTGATAATGAATTAAATTATTTGTCAACATATCAGACCATTTTCGTAATGCATTTTCTTTAAGTCTTAAGATTATGCCATACTTAATTATTAATATTTCTGTTAGTTAAATGTATGAATTAAAAAAAAAATTGGAAAGGTATTTACGAGTAAATTCGTTGGGACTGCGCCCTCATCTTATAGAAAAAGAATTTACCAGGCTTTGAAAGGTTGAGAACAACTGTGTTAGACTATTTGATGTGGTCTCACATTCACGAGCTTGAAGATAGGGCAGGCAATAATGTTGGACAGCAGTCTGAGCATTCAGTGTGCCCACTGAACAGGTCAAATTCGATAAACTTTTAATTAAGCTCATATCAAAAGACATACGATCACTTAGCATGGTTGAAAATGCCAGATTTAAATAATTCGTCAAGAGTTCGAACCCAAAATATTTGCTACCATGTTGTAACACTGTTTCTGTGAGCTAAAAATATTGTGATAGTGTGCAGAACTTACTATCACACAGTTAATCGATATAATTTAACTAACCAAGGTTCTTGGTTGCTTTTTTAAATTCTTTTATTTCATTTTCAAGTGAATATTTCAGGTTCTTTTAGGCAACTTACACGACAGTGTTCAGGATAAATTTCGAATTGAATTAAAGAATGTAAAAACTGTTCACTTCACAACACACTGTTTGCCCTCCAATAGACAAGGTGGATACACAGTTAATGTCACAAGTCAATACATGAGTGATGACTAATTAATTTTCCCTTGTTTTGACTTATCTGTCACATTGCTGGTTGCATTCAAGATGTCATTAATATGTTGTTGTTGTTTTCTAATGCCAGGCGTTTGACAATAAAGTCATTTGACCTCTTGCACTCCAATATTTTTCAAAGATATTTTCATGACCAGCCACTGAAGCACAAATTTTGAGGTGTTCCGAATCCATTTCTTGGTTTGAGTTGCACAATGGGCAGTTAGGGGACTGATATATTCCAATTCTATGCAGGTGTTTGGCCAAACAATCATGGCCTGTTACCAATCTAAATGCAGCTACAGACAATTTTCGTGGTAAATCGGGAATTAACTGTGGATTTTGATGCAGAGAGTTCCATTTTTTCCCTTGGGATTGAGTTATCAAATTTTGTTTGTTGAAGTCTAAGTATGTAGATTTAATAAATCTCTTCACAGAGTAATACGTAGATTTAGTAACAGGTCTGTAAGTAGCAGTGCTGCCCTTTTTTGCTAAAGCATCCGCATTCTCGTTTCCCAGGATTCCACAATGGGATGGTATCCATTGGAATACAATTCTTTTATTGAGTGATATTAATTGAGAGAGCATTTTAGTTATTTCTGCTGTTTGAGATGAAGGTGTGTGTTTAGAGACGATTGATAGAATAGCTGCTTTGGAGTCTGACAATATAACTGCATTCTTAAATTTATGGATGTGGCATAGAAGATTGCTGAGACATTCACTTATTGCAATGATTTCACCATCAAAACTTGTTGTTCCATATCCAAGAGATCTATAAAGTGAGAAGAGACAGCACGTTACACCTGCACCGGCACCTTGTTCTCTGGAGATCAAGGATCCGTCGGTGTATAAATGAAGCCAGTTTTGTGGAGGGTACCTAATATTAATTGTCTCTAAAGACAATTGTTTCAGTATTTCAGTGTTTACTTCTGGTTTCAGTATTTCTTCTGTTAAATTTAGATTATATTCTATATTTAATAGAGTTAAAGGGTTTGGTTTAATTTGTAAGTTTTCTTTTAAATTCGGGATATTGATTTTCTGTTTTAATTCTTGAACAATGGATATGAAACTTTTTTGAGTTTTCAATCTACAGAGAGGACTGTATGAATGCCAATTGATTCCTGGTAATCTGATAAGTTTTTCATATTGAATCAGTGCTTTTTCTTCTATTGTCATTTTGATGCTGTTAATATTAGTGAGGAATCTCACAGAATCTATTGGAGTTGTTTTGATTCCACCAGTAATGAGTCTGAGAGCTTGGTTTTGAATATATTCTATGTCGTTTATGGAAGGTGAAGTAATTAAAATTTCTCCGCAGTATGTCAGCACTGGCTGTATAAACATTTTGTATGTAGTGCAACACATCTTAGATGGCGAAAGTTTAATTTTTTGTTGGGACATTGCTTATGACAACAGCAGAAACTTTGTTGTTTAGTCCCCATGAATATTAATGACATCGTAAAATTATCCGATGTCATTAATATTCATGGGGACTAAACAACAAAGTTTCTGCCATTGTCATAAACAATGTCCCAACAAAAAATTAAACTTTCGCCATCTAAGATGTGTTGCACACATTAAACCTTACCGTCAAAGTTTCAAGCATGTGACTTTATTAATTACTTTAAACTAAAAGAAAGAATTTCCATGTGCCAGATACCCGCTTCAGTGTCATTTTATCCCACTAACAACTACCACCAGTTCTGTCAGTCAGTCATCTCTGTTCTCTGATTATCACTTCCCTCCGAATCTCCACATCCTTTCATATACCCCCTCTACCACTTATGGTAGTACCAAAGATTACCAGAGGAGAATTTTACTCGTAACTTCCAATTCCTCCGTTGGTTGTAGTCGCTTCGCTGAGCAACATTAAGATACAACACAACAGTAGTTACAAGGACGCCAACACCATGATTCGAGAATTGAGCGAATCAGACAATCGATGCTGAGCCAGCAAGATCGGTCATTGACTACTGTTGAAATTCAGTGTGGACCAAGAAAAAAAAAACGCAAATAACGGGAAATACATCTTCTTACAAGTTGTTAATGTAGGGGAAAACAGTATATTGTAGGTATAAGAGAATAGACGGGACCAGCGGAAAATGACGCATATCACAGGAAAATGTAAATTGCAGGAATATAAAAATGGGGTTCCACTGTAATTCAAAATTATACTATAATTGCTACTGGATTTATGAAAACAAATTCTTTCATTTTCATAGAATTAGTTGCTATGATTACCTGTATGGGAGTGCTCACAATGATCTGGGATAAATTTAATTCTCTGTACGGGAAATTAGGACTCTCTCTGTATTATGCAAAGCTCTATCTGTGAGATATACATAGCTTAGTCAATATGTTTTCAGTACAGTACTGGTAATATTTCATTGAGTCATGTTAGATTACTTTCACTATTAATGCCTTAAAAAAAAAGAAATCAATGTGCATCTCTTCCTGATGATCATTTGAGAACATACAATAAATAAAATTCTCGTAAGGGCTCCAACTCCAGGAATTTGATCTATTTACTACTTCTTTCCTGAAGTTCTAAAATTTGCATTCCTATGTGAAATATAATGCAGGCAACTGTTGTTTTTTTGTCACTAAGTCACATTACCTACACAAGTTCATTATCAATCCCAAATGTATAGATGATTTCTGATTTTACATTGTCCTCTTAGGGCCTATTGAATACAAAGCTCACTGCCTGTTTTCCTCAAAAGTCAAAGATGACTAATACTTCAGTAGAAAAAAAATTTGTCTCGAATATTTTTCCAGACTACTGTCTTTCCCTTCTACATCCAATTCTGAACAACTTTCTAAGGAACCTAACAAGTTATAAGACACAGATGCTCTGGTTTGAATAATATGTTTTCTGTTCCCACTTTTATATTACTGCATTACTTTACCCTCTTTAATGTGGTTCCTCGGAAAGTAACTCAAGCACTGAGTTATGAAACAGTATTACAGTACTAAAATGTGAATACAGCATTCTTCGAAATACTCTAAGAAAACTATCTTATAGCTGCTTTATCACAGATTTCACACACCTATCAAAAAACAAACCCCATTTCCCTGGACTTTACTGCACTATAACAATCATATACCTGTAAGGATAAAGCATCTCTCAAACCTCCTTTCCCTGCAGCAGCCGTCCATGGCAGATATTCACTGATACCTGCACTACAAGGTGAACTTGGACAAAAAACCTCAGCTTTCTGCTGACGGAACTGTATGACATCTTGTAAAACAGCCTACAATTTAAACAAAAACAATTACACATTAACACAACTTTATCTACTTTCAGAAGAAACACATGTACAAAAATGAAATTCTAAGTTACTAGCTGTACTTTGCATACAGTATTTAATCCATTGCTATTACATATACACATAAACTCCCAAATTCAGAAAAATAAAAATGAGGCATATTCTATAACTCAAAAAGAAATACTATGTTCCAACGAGTTCAACATCAAGATAAGTCACTAAACTTTCGAAGGCATACACTACCTTTGTCATGGGCAATACACTGACAAACGATATTTTTTAACTGTTAACTAGGTACTCAAGGTCATTATAATAAAAATATAATATCATCACATAAATTACAATTCTAAAGGAAATCAACACCTGCATTTACATTAATTCAAAATCAGTTTTGCAAATTTACTATATTTTAAATTTTGTTATTAAGAATTCAGACCAAATAAATCATTGACTGAATACTCATCATCATCATCATCAGTAGATGTTACCACTCAGCTGTGGGTCGTCTCAGAACATAGCCTCCTCCATAAAGTCCTATCTTGCCACAATTTCTCCTCTTGAATTCTTTCCCAATCATAGCCTCTCTTTTTTAAATCAATGCGAATTTGATCTGACCATCTAGTCCGGGGTCTTTCTAATGTTCTTACACCTTTGTACAAGCCAAGAAGTTGACAGGGGCAGGATTGCCAATTTATCTCTTATATTGTTTAGAAGCCAAAATGTCAGATGATGGATGTAAATATATGAAGTGAAAATTTAATATAACACATTGTCGTCTTGTTTGCATTCAAGGAGGCCTTGCCTTGATAGTTTATGTGACATATTTATGGATGTTTTCTAGGTATAATAATGAATATCATTATATGTGTTGTGCTAAAGTGAAGTTTAATGACTGACGACATGTTACAAATATTAGTTAAATGTGGCTTATTGTAATTGGACTGTTATATTGATTTCTCTTTAGTGATATAATTTTCATCCAAGATTTACGAACCTTTTAGTTAAATTTAATTTGTTTTATTGTTGGAGTTGTTATTAGAAACTACATAGTTTGACAAGATAATCTGAAATTTCAGTCAATGGAAACAAACCAATCGACATCACATGACACTGTTATAAAGAAATCATTTTCTGTTAAATGCAAATTATGTCATAAGCAATTTACTACACGAAGTCTGCACCTTCATATAGCTCATAGTCATAATAATGATGATGCTGATGTATTACCTCAGTACACATCTAACACAGGCAAAATAAGTGACTCTACTCCAAACTTACATTCAGTACATCTAATGTCGGAGACGACATTGCACCATGACGACGATTCACCTAAGTTGTTAACAAAATGTGAATTATATGATCATTTTTTTAAGAGTATTAACTGACATTTAGCGTGTTCCCATCCTCAAGAACACAGGAATAAAATAACTCAGTCCTACCAAAAAGAAGAATCTCTCTCACACCTTCGTGCCGTCCAAGAGACTTGCCCATCAGCAGACACATATGAAGACTCTGGCCTTCAGGTATGGGAACATAAGTTTGAATCACTAATACTTTTGGACACCTCCCTAATAATAATTTGATAATACTGTACATAGTTATTGCAACTTTTTAAAGGATGCTATTAGTAGATGTAAAGGGCCTGAACATTCATCTGATAAATATTACAAACATCGACAAAAATGTAAAAATAATCCTGATGGAATGACTTACAAAATATATAATAATTCCAAGAAAACTAGTCGTAAAAATGTCAAGCAGAGGAAAAATAAATTTAACTTTGAATTAGCTCAGTTTTATTATCATTTTCAGCGTAGGAAAGTTGTTCGGCACATGTCTTCTTCTACTTCGGTTGAATGCAAGACAGCTGAACCAATAATTGTCTCTGACCATTTTAACAATCTGTCTGGCGCCAGTAAAAACTGCTTGCTCAAAGACTATGAATATGCTACTAAAGATGAAAATTTTGAACCAGAGAATATAACAGTGAAAGATATTGAAGTAGCTAATGCTTGCAAGGGTATCAAAATTGACACTGCTCCTGACTACGGTATATAGATGAAAGTTATAAAAGATCTTAGAATTTACAAATCCAGCTCATACATTGCTATCTATATGCTTCGACGGGGCCCATGTTCCACCCTATTTAAGGTGTGATAAAACCAACCTATTTAAGATGTGATAAAACCATTCTCATTTACAAGAATGGTAATCCTGATAATATCAATAACTGATCTTTTCGTTACTTCGCAGAATAATCAAAACAGTAACTGATAAAAAAACTCCGACCATACCTTGAACTCAACACCAATCAGCGCAGATTCATGTCCAGCTCTGGAGCATTTATCAATTCATCAATTTTGAATGACTGTCTGAAGAACTCTAAATTGAACAAGAAAGACTGCTGTATTGTTATGCTTGATATTTCTAAAGCATTCGACGTCTCTGATGCTCATATTTAAAAAAACCTTAAAAAGTTTCACATTCCTCTCAAACTCAAGGCTCTTGTCACTGTCCTTCTTCAGGAAAATTCAACCAACATGTATATAAATAGAACCACAATAAGTCAACAAATTCCAATGAAAAAAGGAGTGGCCCAAGCAGCTCCCCTCTCCCCTATACTTTTTAATCTGGCCTTAGATTTCCTATTAAACGAATTAAGTGAGAGTCAGATCGCAGAAGAATATGGTTATAATGTAATTCTTCAAATGGAAAACTTACTGATCCTCGCTTTTGCGGACAATTTGGCCCTTGTATGTAAATATGAAGATGCAGCTAAACACCTCATAATGATAATCATGAGCTCTCTAGCAAAAATAGGTTTTGAGATAAATACTAGTAAAAGTAATATAATTTCGCTTCACAGGAGTCAGCTTAGAGCCTATTCTCTTACTACAGGTGATGGCAATGAATTCCATTGCATTGCCCCTCATGAAACGATTAAATATCTAGGGACTAACTTTAATGATAAAATGAAATTCAACGCTTCTGAAGTTATTGCTTAACTCACTACAAACCTGAACTAACTTATGTCATCTGCCTTGCTGATTTTTGACCAAAAGTTAAACATCATTAATCAGTATATCTGGCCGCAGCTCAAATATCCACTGCAATATGCAACACTGAAAGATCTAACTGCAAAGTTTCTAGCTGACGTCGATAAAATTATCCGTAGCTCTGTTAAAGAAATCATAGGATTACCAACGGACATCCCTGACACCATGATATATGCACTGTGGAAGTTAAGAGGTCTAGGAGTTTTCAGAGATCAGTGGGAAGCATTTCTTCAGCACATAAATCTATGTTGGTAGTTATGGATGAAACCAACCCTTATACTGCTGCTACCCAAAACCTACAAAATGAAATTTATTTACCAGTATTTATTTATTTAATGCACAAGCACTTGATACACAGTCATTCGCTTACAAATGAAGAAGAAAATACCAAACAGAACATAGTTAATAAAAGATAACAAAAGGAGATTAAGAGTCTTGGAGCAGGTTAGAACATAGTTAATAAAAGATAACAAAAGGAGATTAAGAGTCTTGGAGCAGGTTCCTTGCTTCCCAGTACTTTTCCCATATGTTCTTAGTCAAGACTAGGCATATCTGAAGGTGGTGTAGATCCATAGGAGATGATAGAGTGCAGAGTGTGCAATTGGTGCTATTCTTAATGCCAATACAATGGAGGTGCCTAGCTAGGCAATCGTGTTCTGTGCAGAGTCGGAACATGGCTACAGCTTTCTTCCGCGGCCAGTCTGGAAGAACCTTCAAGATGAAATTGATCTGAGTATTAGTCGCTTGCCCCTTCAGCTGACCAAGTTAATGATTTCCATCCAAAATGTATAAGAAGAGCACTTCGTGAGGACTCCTTAAAAAATGGAGTGAACTGCCTGGAAAAGGGAAAGGTGTCACATTTTATTCCCACTGGAAGAAAGGGAATGCATGGATTTCCAACAAGAAGGGTCTCTCCTGCAGCCAATGGACTGAAGCGGTCAAAATGAGCTGCAACATTATTTCAGTGAGAACCCTCCCAGGCCTTGGTACTACCCACTGCAGAAGATGTGATGAGCCCATGCACTAGGTTTCTGCCAGAAGAGAGAATTACTGAGAATTGACCGTCATAATAAAATTCGCTCAATGATTGCCAATGAACTTCGCCGGGCTAATAAGCATGAGGTGTACGAAGAAATTGGGTGCCTTTCCACTGACAGATCAACTCGAAGAGCAGATATCATTATTATAGATCGAAAAAAAGTGTGGACTCATTCTAGATCCCACAGTCCGTTTTGAGAACAGTGAGGAACAACCTAGAGAAGTCTGCAAAGCAAAACGGGCAATTTATCTGCCATGCTGCAGTAATTTGGGGAACAAATATTACATTAAGACATGGGATGTTATAGAAATTAAGACTGGAGCAAGAGACACAATCCTACAAGTCATTATAAGTCTTCAGGAAATTAAAAGTTCCTGACAGCACCCTGGAGATGGTATCTTCCACTGCACTGAAGTCATCAATTTGCATAATTAATCATCATTTATTTCTTTATAAAATGTAATTTGTGTAGTAGCCTAAATTGTCTGTTTCCAATAAATTTTTCAATGATAGCCCACCTAATTAGGGTTTCTATTAAGAAAAATTGAATTAAATATATTCATTTAGAATTGATTAGGAGCCCACCTAACTAGGGTTTCTATTAAGAAAAATTGAATTAAATATAATTATTCATTTAGAATTGATTAGGAGACCGATTATTATTAAACCCTAAAAACCTATATTTTACAACATATAACAATACATGGTTATTCTGTCAGTAAATATAGAATCACAACTCAATGGAACAGATTACAATATCTGTTTGTTTTTCACTTCTAGGTAAATAAGATGGAAGGTAACAGTTGCCATTGCATTCTGGGAAGCTTCCTTGGGGAAGAATGCAGTGGTGGTTTGAAGGTATTGAATACATTGACACACAAAGAACAGGAACTTATACTCTGGCATAGTCATATCCAGTCCAAACCTCTAGTGCTGTTTGTTCAAAACACATAGACAAATATCTACGTCAATTTGCACTCCATGAAAGGTTATGCTGTGACATTTTCAACATTCACAAGCGTCCAATTAAATCAGTCTGTCCAACATGTAGGAAACACTTGTGTGAAGTTCGTAGCATACTCACAACTCAAAACACAACATCATCTTCTGGTGAAGAAGTTACTGAGCCTACAGATTTGATTCAAGAATCACCAAGTAGACTGAACACTAGTTTACTTCAGTTAGACATATCCCCTATACAATTGAACTCAGTTCCTAAGCACAGCTGATCAGTTGCATCTAAGCGAAAGTTTCAATCAGCAGCACAAGTTCTTCAAACTAAAATCAGTAAAATTTATGATACTGAATTACGAACTAGAACTTGAGATAACAGAAAAGAATGTGCAAGAGAAAGCACAACATTTTGACGAGTTAAAAAGATAAAATTAAATATGTCAACATCCGTGAAGGACTCCAACTACATACTTACACTGGTACCACTGTTGTGGCCTAGAAATAAAGTTAGTGAAATGTTTGAAGTTTTTGAGTATATGATACGCCAGGCATATGCACTCATAACTGAGAAAGGTATTCTAGCATTGCCCGAACCAAGGAAAGGGAAGAAGTTATTAGAAGAGACAACCAAGAAAGTGACTGATTTTTACTTGGATGATGACAATTCAAGAATAATGCCTGGAACAAAAGACAAAGTAAGCATAAGTAAAAATGCTTGTAAACAAAAAGGCTTGTTTTTAAGTAGCTAATCGTCAGAGCTGCATTCTTTGTTCAAGCCAACATTCCCTCACAACAAGATAGATTTATTTAAATTTGCAATCCTCAGACCTAAATAGTGTATGCTTGCAGGATCCTCAGGTACACATACTGTGTGTGCATGTGCGTGTGTATGTATATACAATCCACCAGAATGTTCAGTTGCTTCCAGAAAGTATTCATATGAAAGGAACTTAACATGATCTGATTAATTCATATGAAAGGATCTTACCATGATCTGATTAAACTAATAACTTGTGACATATTGCATAACAGAATTTACATGCTATGTCTTCGTGAAAAGTTCCGTAGCAATCTTGTCCTAATAAAACATATCCAACAACAATTCCCAGATAACTCTGATCCTGATGAACCAATCTAGTAAACAATAAGTAGCAACAGACAAAGTAAATATGGTTCTTGAAGTAAGTACTTTCTCTGAATTTTGTGATTTACTATTAAAGAAAATTGAGAAACTCAATCCACATTCATTTATAGCAAAAGCACAGTCTTCTTACTTAAAAATGATAAAAGAGAACCTGGATAATGAATCAGTTATCTTTTCATTAGATTTTAGTGAAAACTACAGCTCTGTAATTCAAGATCGGGCCACCCAAGGTTTCACTGGAACACAAGTAGCTGTACACTTCATGCTGCAGTGGTATAGTACAAGAAAGATGAAAGACTTTCTTCAAAGTGTCTGTGCCTAATTTCTGATGACATGGATCATGATGTATCTTTCGTTTACCAAACTCAAAAGATCATAATCAATTACTTCAAACAGAACTCTCTCTTTCACATGTTAAAACTGTAGAACACTTCCCAGATGGTTGTGCTGCTCAGAACAAGAACAGCAAGAATTTCATTATGAAATCATGAAATGTAAATGGACATTTTTTGCTACTATCCATGGAAAATCTCCTTGTGATGGAATTGATACTTTGAAAAGGATAGTTACCAAAGTCAGTTTACAAAGGCCATTTAATGAACAAATAACCACTGCATCACAAGTCCTAATCAACTTTTGTAAGGAGAATCTCAAGGAGATTACTGTGTTTTTGTAACAAAAGAGGAAATGGTTCAAGTCCGAAATGACCTCACTGAATGGTTTGAAAATACAAAAACCATTCCTGGGACACGCTGCATGCATCAATTTGTGCCTTTGTCTACATATGAAATTGGAGCAAAGTGATTAAGTTCTGATATGGACTACAGTGTGATATTTGACATATTTAAACCTGTTATGAATCCAAATTTCAAGGCAAATTCTTATGTTGCTTGTGTGTATGAATCTTTGTGGAATGTGGGTTTTATTGAAAAAGATAATTATGAAGATGATGCCACAATAAAATTCATGCATCCACTTGGGCCTTCTCCATCATTTTATTGGTCTAACAATGACAGTTGTGAAGTTCTATTTTCAAACATTTTGTGCCAAATCGATGTCAGCACAGACACAGGAAGGACCTATACTTTAAACCAAGATTCTTACAAAAGAATTGAAGCCAAACAGTCTCAGTTGTAAAAAGTTACATTTGTTCACATTTTGAGAAATGTGCCTTACACTTCTATATTTCTCTACCAAAAAGTAAGTTATCATTTCCCTATGATACATTTTTTGTCTACAGATCACTGTGTTCTCATTACTATACAACATTTTCAGCATTAATTTCCAATAAACGCAAAAAAACCTAAAAAAATAAAAGTGCCATAGTAATTTAAATGTACAATTTTTATAAACTCCAATATAAATCTCTGTTACAGAGCAATTTCAATAAAAATCCAGATTACATTTCAAGGTTTTTTCATGGCAATGTCAGGATAGACACTTCTATATTTCTCTGCCAAAATGTAAGTTATCATTTCCCTATTATACATTTTTTGTCTACAGATCACTGTGTTCTCATTACTATACAACATTTTCAGCATTAATTGCCAATAAACGCAAAAAAACCTAAAAAGATAAAAGTGCCATAGTAATTTAAATGTGCAATTTTTATAAACGCCAATATAAATCTCTGTTACAGAGCAATTTCAATAAAAATCCAGATTACATTTCACGGTTTTTTCATGGCAAAGTCAGGATAGGAAATTTACATACCATGATTCATCATCACCTCAGTCGCCAATATCGTAAACATTAATCAAAATTTGAAATCAGTTACATGAACACAAACCATGTACAATACATAACAAAAACAGGAACTCGACAATAGTAACACAGCCTACTGGTATACCCACAGATCCTAACACGTGATATGACCACAGATGTTAAAGTGTATAATAATAATAATAATAATAATAATAATAATAATAATAATAATAATAATAATAATAAAAAGAGCAAAAAGAGAAACGAAGACATTAGACAGGAACTGAAAATATTAAACTTACAGCACAAAATAGCTCAATATAGAACCAATTGGCTGGAACATGTCGATACTCCCGTATTTCATAAAAATTCTTAACTTACATGCCAAGAGGAAGAAGGGCTATTGGTAGACCTAGAAAATGTTGGGTTGAACAGCTCAATTCTTCACGAGAATGGAACAAGTCTACTTGGCTTAATCCATGTTTGGATGATGATGATGATGATAATAATTATCATCATCATCATCATCATCATCATCCTGTCAAGTACTAGTCCCAAAAGAACTGTTACGGCCTGAAAAAGCGATTTTCTTGCCATCTTTTCATAGGTCGACCAAGTGATCGTTTCCCATTTGGACGATACTTCATTATTACCTTAGGGGTGATTAATATATCATCCGCAAATGTCTAAATTTTCAGATTTTCTACGGTGTCTTTATTTTTCATAATTTTGAGAATTTCATCTAATGCAACATTAAAGAAAAATGGAGAGAATACATTTCCTTGTCTAACTCCTTTTGTTGTTTCAAGCAACCTTTAATTTTTATTTTTTACTCTTACACAATTTATACAATGTGAATATATATTTTTAATGCTTGCAATCATATTTCTATTAATCTTGAGTTTCTCTAAAGCTTTCCATATTTTATTCCTGCCAACTGAGTCAAAAGCTTTACTTATGTCTATAAATGCAATGAAAGTAACTTTATTGTATTTCCAGTTCTTCTCTATCAATTGTCTAACAGTGAATATGAGGTCTATTGTTAATCTCTCTGGTCTAAAATCATGTCGTTTTTCCTGGAATTTATTTTCAATTTATATTTTCAACTTTAAATAAATTATTCTTTCACATATTTTAAGACACTGAGACAGTAAAGACATGCCCCTATAATTTCTACAATCTTTTTTTTTTTTTTTTTGTAAATAGGTATAGGCACCATGCATGGGTCTGGAAATCGTACTGGTGGCGCCACGCAGTGTCTCAATTTCTAATTAACTACAGGATCGCAGTCATTTGCTAGTCATATGTGATATAGAAATTACATGCGGCTTTCTGCCGATAAAAAGCTGTTGTAATAATAGTAGTAGTTCATTCATTCATAGTGTTCTTTCACTGCAAACCCAGCAATCTCCAGTCTTTATTTATGTATTTAGTTATTTAATAGACTCAGTGGAAAGTTCAGTACTGCTAGAAAGATGTAAAAATGTAACTACAGAGTTCCTGTAATATCAGTGTAGTTTGATATTTAAAAATCAGATTTCAGACCATTGAATGAGGGAGAATAGTCATATTACGAAAATATTGATATAGCCTACTTATATTTTTTTATTTTAGTTGATTATTTAACGACACTGTATCATTTATTAGGTTATTTAGCGTCGATGAAATTGGTGATAGCGAGATGATATTTGGCGAGATGAGACCGAGGATTCGCCATAGATTACCTTGTATTCACATTACGGTTGGGGAAAACCTCGGAAAAAAACCCAACCAGGTAATCAGCCCTAGCGGGAATCGAACCCGCGCCCGAACACAACTTCAGACCGGCAGGCAAGCGCCTTAACCGACTGAGCCACCCCGGTGGCGATATACTTATATTTGATGTCATAATTTATATGTGTATAATGTCGCTATAAATTACGAATTTTAATGTGTTTTAATTCTAAAAGTAGTCTTAATTACGCTTCCTGAATAATGGCCGACTGCAAATTAGCTATAACACAACACATATGAACAATATCAACAACATACTACCTCTGATTGAGGTTCTGGCTGATATGTACATCCATTATCAGGCAGTACATCTCACTTGACGATGTGTCAGAGGAAGAACAATTGTTTGCATGCATCTGAAGTCTGACTAGTGTAATATGTAACTAGTCGGCGATGTATGCATTGGAGGGGAAAAGGAACTGGTCACCCTACCCCATGATATTCTGGTCTAGTTGTCTCATAAGTGGTGCCTTGTTGGTATCACTTGTCAGATTCAGACTTTTCTTCGGACAGTTGAATGAACAACAATAACATAGGAAGCAGTTCAATTAATAGTTTGTGTGAAATGTTATATATTTTAATTTGCTGAATGCATCTTTTGACATGAATTCGAACATTGACAATGCTGTAAGTAGTTTCGACTTCTTCATCTGTTAATTTGCCATTATGCAGATACGGTGGCATAACAACAATGATCCCTTTATCGAAGAGGTTTTGTTTTTATTCCAGGAAAATCTGACTTCATCACCACCTTCTAATAGAGTCAATAATACGCAATCAGTTGTTATGAATGTGTCACTCGATCTGCCACAGTAGCATTTAGATTTGAAGGCCACCATTTGATCCATGTTGGATGGTTGTTCCACTTTAACTTAAGTACAATTAATTGTCATTCTGCACTTTGGGTAGTCTACTTTCTTTTCAATACTGTGGGCACTGTTTCCTGAATACTTTCTCTGCTAGGCCAAAACCCAAAATTGCGGTAACCATTGTGGATGTCAACAACATTAATGTGGTGGTAAAAATACATTAGTTGTACGATGAACCTCGAACATCACCCTCATAGCAGAATACGACAATCCAGTTTTCATTTTAATTAGAAATAGACGATTTTCTTTAATAATCCTACTGTATGATAGTGTTTCAATTGACAGCAATATTCAAAATCACAACTGTCACTCCCATTACGTCTGGTAGTTCTGTCTCATCTCTTATTGAAGAATAACCTCGGAAACCTTGCATTTCATTAAACATATCATCTGTTCCTGAACTCTCGTCATAACATTTCTTATGTGACTTCAGTTCGGCATGTAATGGAATAGACACTTGAGTAGACAATTCACACAATTCAATAATTGTGAAAGAAAAAAACAAAATCACTAAGAATGGTTTCATTTAATTCTGCCTGTATGGCTAACTTCATTTTTCGAAATAACACTTGTTGAGCATTCACCTTCCATAATACTTAAATTTTCATCTTTTCTTCTTCTTTTTGTGTCTCTTTCGTAACTTTCCAGAGCTAATTCAGATGAGGCAGTCTTTTTATTGTAAGCTTAATCATTTGGAAAAATACTGGGAACGGTATGCTGGTTTTGGGGGTGTTCTGATCTCGTTTCCCAATAAAATTAACACTGCACGTTCTTATTGCGATTGTTGGTTCCCAAGCTGAACCATCAGCACTTGAAATCAAGAATTAAATATCGATATGAATACATTTAAAAATAAATATATTATTATTTATTGTTGCTAATATTATACATAATATATATGTAAAAAACTCTGCAATTGTCTACTAACTTACGTTTTTACTTTTAAATATAATAGCACATACAGCATTGAAACTTAAATTGTAAATTCCTGTCGTTGATAACTTAATGGTTATTTATAAACATAATATAATATATACATTCTATTTTTTACACTATTATATAATAATACTATCATTACAAGCAGTGTAGAGCTACTTACTTTCATCTGCGTACTGCTAGGATCCACAATAAAATTAGCGCCGTTGCGCTTCAGTTTTCTGTTTTGGGAATGAATAAAAACAATACCGGTTGGTGTGTTCCTATAAGCTTTACTGCATCCAAGAGCACAGCAATTTGCGTTACCTTTCCGCTTTTTAGGATCATTCGTATTTCTAATTGTTTAAGCTGAGATGTTATGTATATTCATGCGCTTCAAGCACAACTATATCGCTGCTGTCCTGCAGTTAGTAACAACAGTCGCCACCAGAGGAGCTTGCACGGTGCCTATAATAATTCCTTTCTGCTAATCTTGTAGTATTCTTCCTTCTTTCCAAATTAATCTCATTAAACCACTGCCACCACATTCCCATTGGTTCAGCCACTTTTATCATTTCAATTGTTACCTCATCTTCATTTGGTGCTTCCTGTCTTACCATTATTTTCAAAGCTATTTCTAAATCCAACATTGTCAAATCTTCTTTCAGTGCTTGTATCAAACAATTTTTCTTCTTTGAGGATTTGTTGATCTTGACTATCAGCTAACTCGTCTTCTAATAAGAATTTCAGAAAAAAATCTCTCCAGATATTCAACATTTTATCCTTATTCCATGCTATGGAGTCATATTTTGTAAGGATCTTTGATGTTTCCTGAGTTTGATTGCACTGAGTTTTAAATATCTTATATATTAACTTTCTGTCTCCTTTCCAATTTTCCGTAATCTCTTCAAAACATTTATTCCATTAATCTTTTTTTGCAAATTTAATCATCTGTTTTGAAGCTTTGGCCTGTCTCTTCCATTTTTCTTTCTTTCCTTCTGTTCTATCTTTGTACCACTCTTAGATATTACCTCCAAATATTGGGAGGCAAGAAAGAGGATAACTTCACTGTTACCTCGTTAGCAATAAATACATACACATGAGGCGCGTCCATAAAGTAACTTTCCCACTCATCCCACAGCTAGCAAACCATATGTTGCGCGAAGTGACTGCGGCATGGCACATGCGCTAGCAGAACTTTCCGAGTGGTCTCAGTAGCTTCATTTCATTGGTTGAAGATGGGCTCTCCTATTCCAGCTCCCATTGCATGTGAAGTGCGATCAGTGATAAAGTTTTTGAATGCACAGGGCATAGTGCCAATTGACATTTATCGTCAGCTGTGCCAGGTCTATGGGCCTAAACGTCATGAGCAAGCAGATGGTGCATTGCTCCACAAGGTCGTCTGTGATGATGGTTGGCCTCCCACTGCGCTCATCATGCACATTTTGGCGTCCTGCTGAAAATTGTCTACAGTAGCAACTCTAGACAACGAAGAAGAAGAAGAAGAAGAAGAAGAAGAAGAAGAAGAAGAAGAAGAGGAAATTTTAACTTTAAATTGTGAATACTGTTCGAGACATGCAATTATTTTCAGCATTCTACACATATGATTACTTAAAGGCATATGAACCAGAATAACTATATTACATAATTAATTAAAGGCATACAAACCAGAATAACTATATTAGTTTCAGCTATCATATTTGCCACTTCTTGAGGTCTTCTGTCGCTGTGCACCACCTCTTCTGATCTTTTGGCCAATACCTTAATGATCTGATGAACTTTGGTAATCTAGAGAAACAAGAGGAAGTTACTAATATGAAATCAGAATATACGAAAATTAATGTTTTGTTACAGTTAAGATAGAAAAATTAAATTAAAACTCACACAACTACTGTTTACAGTCACCAAGAACACAGCATAGCTGAACACTTGGATCATACACATTTTTCTTTTTTATTCTTTTACAGTACACAGTTCGATCACAACATTTCCTTATTGGAGGAAATGATAGGTTTGGGCCCTTAAAGGGCTGTAGTGCCACGAATTATTATATTATTAATTTGACTATACTAGCTGCCTGGCAACTGTACAAATATGCCTCCAACTGTCAAACTCTTAAAAAATGACTGATGAGGGAAAAGGAATATCTGATTATCTATCACATGTAAATTTATATATAAGGGGTTCACAACCAGAGTGGACCAAGTCCATCTGGAATAGTTCTGAGATATTGACTCTTAAAG
Organism: Periplaneta americana; assembly: GCF_040183065.1. NCBI lineage: Eukaryota > Metazoa > Arthropoda > Insecta > Blattodea > Blattidae > Periplaneta > Periplaneta americana. Next base: position 35,305,830 of record NC_091133.1, read on the forward strand.
TTCCTGGCTCACGCTTAGCAACCTTCACTTTCCATAGAAAATGCTGCCCTCTGTGGAGTAACAAATGAGTTATGGACTTTGTTTGTTATGGCAATGAATAAATCTAAGTTTTCTTCATCCGAGATTGTATTAATCCACAAACTGATCACTGGTGGACTTGGTCCACTCTGATTGTGAGCCCCTCATATGATAACTACATTCATAAAATGGATTGCTTCATATCTACCAGTACCCCATGCAACTAGACCACAAGTAAACAGCAATGATCTGAGCTCTTCTTGCACTAGTAATTTTGATATGACATTTATTTAAATATTTATTCATTTCTAATAGCAATAGTGTTGGTATACAAAGTTATGGTGATAATACTGCTGAGCATAATTAAGTCAAGCACAAAAATAAGAACAACACTATTAGTGCAAAATGCATCTTAAGCATACATGATGTACATGATCTATAACAGCGATCTGTTCGAAAGTTGGTGTCGATAAAGTGTCCTCTTTTTGCTTATCATAATATGGCAGCCTTACTTTGAATGAAACAGATAGACAAAAGAATTAAGATCATGATATACAGAGTTACACTTCAGAGCATCATGATATATGGATATGAGGAGTCAGCAACTAGAAGCCAAGGCGAGTAAAAATACAGACTCTTGTTCCAAATTGCAGTAATCAGCATAGAGAGAGATGATGCTCTAAGCTAAAGTAATACAGGATCATGTGAGAAACAGGAGCAGCAGTACATGAAAGTAAAATGGGTGTGGATTTATATGAGTATAGAGCAAGAATTGGAAGGTTCAGCATAAGAAGAGTTAAAGAAGATAGAAGACGGGAGAGAGGAAATAAAACTACAGTTATAGGATTTCAATCAGACAATAACAAATCTGAAGATAAACCTGGAAAATAACATAATTAAGAGCTACAACAGTTAAATAACCAGTTAAAAAATTAAAGATATAGAAGATAGCCAGAGGAAGAAGAATTTGATATGATAATTTTCGAACTAGAAGAGGACGAGAGTATGGAGAAGAAACAGTCTGAAGTCTGAAGAGTGTGTTGGAAACTTTTCGAAGTAGACGTAGATGGCCACATAGAAGAAACTTACAGAGTAGGCAAGGGAAAATTTCGTTCAATTCTAATTACATTTCAAAATTTAAGGACGAAAAAAATGACTATGAACAGAGTGAAAAATGCGAGGGGAATAAAACTGCGTTTTGAAAATGATCTTACTTACGAAATAAGAAGAATGAAATTACTGTTGAGAAGTAAAGGACATTTTGCAATCATGAATAAAGACAAATTGAAAATTAATGATAAAGTGTATGAATTCGAATACTGTGAAAAGAATTGTGACAAACCAGAGTTTTGAACTGAAATTGAGCAAAGGCAGGTGAATCAAGAAACCTAGTGGTGGTACAATGAACTTGAAAATATGCATAGGTCAGTGGACAGAAGGCAGCATGCTAGGAAGAAAGAAATGCAGAAGAAAGAGGAAAGCTGTACACTGACGCTCGAAATGAATAAGCGCTTGAAATATTCAAAGTCCCAAGTATTTCATACAGCACATGCGACACTTTGTTCACAAGACAATGCATATTTAAGTAGCTTAAATTCGCTTATTTGGTTCGGTAGTCTGAAATATGTTACAGATCAGACCGGATAGTGTATGCTAGACCTTCTGAGGCTTTGAAGAATGTAATATCAATCGAATAGAGATATGTAACATCAATTGAAAATCTTGCGCATTATTTGCATATGAATAAGTAAGGTACGAAATACACACCGAGTTATCAAAGCTTCGATAGCATAGATGGCTAAGGCAAGAGCCATGATAGAAGCTGAACTACATTGACTTCCAGTTCGAATACCGTGCAGTAAGCTTACCTTTATTTTTTATAAATAGATTTCTCATCATAGTTCTCACAAGGTTCTAGAACATCATAATAAATTTTCTTTCTGCAAAAGGCTATCTGTCTACACATTATATTTGGCATAATATAATGACTATAATGACAATAAGCATGAAACAGGAAAAGTTCACTAGTACAGTGATATTCAATCTTCTTTGCTAGTGTACCCCCAAAATATATTTCTACCACAAACTGCATTGCAATTATATGATTAACAAAAAACTGTGATTGAAATGTTTAAATGTTATGTTTTATTTAACGACGCTCGCAACTGCAGAGGTTATATCAGCATCGCCGGATGTGCCAGAATTTTGTCCCGCAGGAGTTCTTTTACATGCCAGTAAATCTACTGACATGAGCCTGTTGCATTTAAGCACACTTATATGCCATCGACTTGGCCCGGGATCGAACCCGCAACCTTGGGCATAGAAGGCCAGCGCTATACCAACTCGCCAACCAGGTCGACAAACTGTGATTGATGTTGTACTAAAAATAAATAAATAAATAATAATAATAATAATAATAATAATAATAATTATTATTATTATTATTATTATTATTACTGTACAATAGTTATTGATGCAATAATAATAGTAATGATTTACGTAAAATGATATTGAAGTAAGAAAAAACAAGAGTTGATATTGAAAAATCGTGTAATTCCTAGAAGGTCACGAATTTCTTTCATGAAAGAGGACGCGAGTTTAATCAGGGAAGTTCAGCATCACCCATATCTAACTTCGACCTAATTAATAATCAGTTCCAACTCTCCGGGCTTCATAGCAACCATTAGGAGATGCTTCCTTGGCCATGGTATAAGATCTCGTTGAGCTGCCAGGAAGGATAGGTTGGATGTTGAGCAGATGCTGGATTGTATAGCTTTCACTTCTACTCGAGAGGACTTCAATTGAAGAAATGTAATTTTCTCCGACGAAGTAACCATCTTGAGTACTAATGACGATACTGTCCGTGTATATAACATGGATGGCTAATGATATAATGCTTGCTTTGTGTATCCATTTGCAAGGTCGGGTCACATAAGCATATCATACTGGGGCTGGATGTCATACAACGGGGCAGGAGTTCCAGAACGTAACACAGGAGATTCAACATGGCAGCCTGTCTCCATTTTTTGGAGAATGTAATAGTTCCTTCCACTTGGGATCGTTATCCTGAAGGAATACTTGTGTTCCTACAGGATAACCATCTGATGCACCATGCACTTCGGGTTAAAAGATGGTTTCAGGGGAGGTGATATCCATCTCTTGGATCACCCTCTGATGTCACCTGATATGAACCCGATAGGAATATGTATGGGCTAGAGTGAAGTAAACTTCATGCTCCAAATGGCCAGGACCATATCGTAGCAAGGACGAATCGTGGTATAGAGTTGTTGATGCATGGGAAGAGGTGGCATTGCGTCAAGAACTTTTCCTCAATCTCGAGAACTCCATGCCGCTGCGAATGAGAGCTGTGATAAGACACAGGCAGTATGTGGATGAGGTATTAGTTCCACAGTCTTTTATATTTACTTTTTTCTTCTTCTATTGTTTCATCTTCTTCACCTCCAAATATGGCATTTCTTTTATATTGGCCACATTCCACATAACCAGCAGTGTTTTGTCTTTAAAAAGGACAAACAAATACAAATAGAAAAGACCGAAAAAGAAAAAAAAAAAACTCGACTGCGGGTCGAACCCTCTAACACTGAGCTGTCCACTGTCTTAGCGTCACTAAATGGGAGTCTTGCACTGAACAACATCAGCATAACTTTACGGTCAAGTACCACGTACAATACAATTCGTACTCTTGTGAATTGCGTACTAAATCTCGTATTCTTAAGGACCAACAGTCCGCTCATTCTTTTTGAGTGGAAGTGTACAATAGTGATACCTGAAACTGGCTATCGGAACAAAACAGCTGACCAGAAGGACAAAATCAAAGTGGGAGTTAGGTAGCAGATATTGCTGATGAAGGATTAAGGAAACAGCTGGAAGTGTCTGAGGTCAGGAGCATAGACAAGACAAATGGAAGAAATGAAGTAGAAGACATGGTACGAACGAACATAAGAACGATTGTGAGAACAGAATAGATATGACTTTTGAGAGGGTATTAAAAGAGTGGCAAAATTGAGGACAGAATAGTAATGGTGGTGAAATTAAAGAGGAAGAAGAGTGCTAAAAAGTGAGTGCAGGAAAGTCAGGGGTGGGAGAAGTAATAGGATAAGAATAGAGAAGAAAGTATCAAGTGTCAGAAGAAAGTGTAAAGATTGTAGTAAGACAGACATAGAAACAACGATTCAAGTCAATGAATATTTGAACAAATGAGAAATGAAAGAGAGAGGAATTAGGAATGAAATTAAGTGAATTGTGAATCAGTGTTGTGAAGATGGGAGTAGCATCAGGGATAATATAACTGTAGGAGTATTCTAGATATAAGTATACAGAAAGAGGCAATAAAAGAGGGAATTAAGGAGTAGGAGTGAAGAGAAAGGGATAAATAAGTAAATAGATATAGGAGAGAATAGTATGGAAATAAGTAATGTAAGTGTTGTAAAATAAAGAGAATGAAAATGTACTAGGGCATTCGAAAAGTAATGGCAACATAGTTACTGTTTCACATTAAATTTACTTAGGTTACTTTTGACATCATATAATTCAAATATAGTCCCCTGCCATGTCAATAATACATTGCCAAATCCTTGGAAGATGTCGGACTCCATCTGCAGCAACAATTCTGGATATATGTCACTGAGCTCTATGGATGCCAACTCTTGATTGAAAGCTTTCCCTCCATCTTCCCTCCCACATGCTTCTTGTAATGCCCTAAAACATTGAGTTGCACTTTTTCCCCTTGCAACTTGGATTTTATGAGGCATCTTTGTTTGTACCTACTAAACAATTTTTAAGGCTGTATTACTTACTACAAATCAGAAGTAGTGACAGTATTTACAAAATAAGGTTACTTCAAGGAGGTTTATGCAAGAATCGCTGCTCTGTTATATACTACAAGATTCCCATGGTCACCGTTAGGAGCACTGATTTACAGCATTGTTGCCATTACTTATCGAATGTCCTGGTATATAAATAATTTAGGAGAAAATAGCTGGGAAAGAATGAATGAGAGTAGGTGGATTTGAAAATTGAGAATAAAGATAATGCAAATAATTAATGAAAGGTAGATGTGTGTGTGTGTGTATTGTAACTTTATTTACAAAACAACAATGTAATTTTATTATTTCAACAATAATTCATTTCTACAATTCACCTTAAACGCTCTCGTCAACAATAGGATTTGCACTCAACACAGTATTTGTTATTGCACTCCACAGACGACAATGACAATTTACTTGGATTATTGAGAACAACAATGAACTGTTAATTTTAACTAATGTTCACAAAGCACTATTTACAAATCAGAACTGTCAGTTCTCAGTTCGTTTGCCTTGGCTAGTAAGCTCTTCTAGCTCAGTCACTCGAGTTCACAGTATCTCGAACCCCAGACCTTCAGAGACAGTCCACTGAACTTCGAACTCAGGTCCCCCAACTGCGGTCCACTGCACTCGAACTCAGGACTTCCGGCTCCACAGTTACGGACACAACTCAAGTCGAACTCCGGCCTTGAAGCTGGCTTCACTGCTACACAAGACTGGCAGGCTTGCTCTCCACTAACTTTAGCACTGCCTTACTGACTGACTGACTGACTGACTGACTTGCGTCTTCTCTTTTATAACCAAATCATAGTTTTTGGAGAGTTCGCGATCTCGAATAATCCCGATATCTCCCGTCTCTGCCACGGTCGCTCCCTCTCCTCTCTCCTCTCCGCTATAGCACATGCCCCAGGAAGCAGATGCGCACGCAACCCACCCAAACACGGCTGACTTAGCCCTTCCTCCGTCGGTCGTGAGATCGAATCTCACATGGCCATCACAATATATACCAAGTGTTTCAGACCACCCGTATCAGCCTTTTTTCTCGAAAACTATATGATAATGGTTGTTCATAAAAAAATGTTGATAACCAAAACCTACCCTATGTAAAGAATTGATTGGTGGCAGTACCATTTCCCGTAAAAAACTGGAAGTAGGGGTACCTGTGGTCAACTTCGAAATTTCAAATGAGAACATGAGTCACTGAAGGTGCCATTAGAAACTACTCTTAAAAAGAAACAACTTTTACTAAAGCTTTTTTTTCTAACCTTTATTGTTTACTCACAAAGCAACAAAAATGGTATTTTCTGAGAAATGTTGTATGTTGTTTATGTATGTACACGTTTCATAGTAAGTGTTCAAAATATCCGCCACCCTGTGCTAAACAATGTTCTGATCTCCTCCTAACATCCATGATTGCACGGAGACCTTCAGCACAGCTGAGAGACATACAGGCTTCTCTAATTCTTTGTTTCATATCTTCTCTAGTTGTTCGATGCACCTGGTGAAATATGTCTTTAATTCTCCCCCTCAAGAAGAAGTCATTTGGAGCGAAGACACGAGATCGGCCAGGCCAAGCTACTGGTCCTCCTTGTCCAATCCACCATAGGGGAATAAACGGTTAATAACTCGAGTCCTACGTGAAAAGTGAGCTGGGCAGCCACACTGTTGAAGCCACATCGTTAACCAAAGTGCAAGGGGAACATCACGAAGCAACTGGTGCAAAATGTTTCGGAGGAAGCGTGCATTCTATCATTCAAGTTCTCTTCAAAAAAGTATGGGCCTATGACTCGGTGTCAGAGGAGACCACACCATGTGTTGAGGCGCCACATGTCCTGGTAATCCACTTCATGTAACCAGTGTGAATTAACCGGAGACCAGTAATGGGAATTGTAGAGATTCACCTGACAATTACTTTTAAAAGTTGCCTCATCATTCCACAGAATTCTGAGCTCAAAATCACAGTCCATCTTTATAAATCAGTTACAGAAATCAACACGAGTCTGAAAGTCATATCCCCCACGTTCCTGATGGAGATGAATATGGTATGAACAAAATTTGTTGTATTTGAGAATTCTAAACACTGTATTATGATGCAATCCTGAATCACGGGCAATTCTTCTTGTGGGGGAGAAATAAAGACATGATCTACCAGGTGTGTCCAATAACTAGAGAACACATAAAACAAAGAATTAGAGAAGCCACACCATGTGTGTCTCTCAGCTGTGCTGAAGGTCTCCGTGCAATCACGGATGTTAGGAGGAGATCAGAACATTGTTTACCACAGGGTGGCGTACATTTTGAACACTTACTATGAAGAGTGTACGTACATAACATACAACATTTCTCAGAAAATACCCATTTTTGTTGCTTTGTGAGTAAACAATAAAAGTTAGAAAAAAAGTTTCAGTTAAAGTAGTGTCCAATGGCACCTTCAATGATCCATATTCTCATTTGAAATTTCGAAGATGACCATAGATATACTTCTGGTTTGTTACGGGAAATGGTACTGCCACCAATCGATTCTTTACATAGGTTTTGGTTATCAAAATTTTTTTACGAACAACCAGTATCACATAGTTTTCGAGAAAAAAGGCTGATATACACACCGTACCAGCCTTTTTTCTCGAAAACTATGTGATACTGGTTGTTCATAAAAAAATTTTGATAATCATAAACCTATGTAAAGAATTGATTGGTGGCAGTATGATTTCCCATAACAAAACGGAAATAGGAGTACCTGTGGTCAACGTCGAAATTTTAAATGAGAATATGGGTCATTGAAGGTGCCATTGGAAATTACTTTTACTGGAACTTTTTTTTCTATCTTTTTTTGTTTACTCAAAAAGCAACAAAAATGGTATCTTCTGAGAAATGCTGCATGTTGTATATGTACGTACACTCCATAGTAAGTGTTCAAAATGTATGCCACCCTGTGCTAAACAATGTTCTGATCACCTCTTTGTTTCATGTCTTCTCTAGTTGTTGGACGCACCTGGTAGAACATGTCTTTAATTGTCTTCCACAAGAAGAAGTCATTTGGAGCGAAGTCAGGAGACTGAGCTGACGAAGTTACTGGTCCTCCTTGTCCAATCCACCATAGGGGAAGTAACTGGTTAATAACTTGTCGAGCCCTACATGAAAAGTGAGCTATACAGCCATCCTACTGAAGCCACATCATTAACTGAAGCACAAGGGGAACATCATGAAGCAAATGGTGTATAATGTTCAGAAGAAGCATGCATTCTATCATTCAAGTTCTCCTCAAAAATGTATGATCTTATGACGGTGTCCGGGGAGGCCACACTATATGTTGAGGCTCCACATATGCTGTATGCTGATAATCCACTTCACGTAGCCAGTGTGGATTAACCAGAGACCATTGTAGAGATTCACCTGACCATTACTTTTGAAAGTTGCCTCATCAGTCCACAGAATTCTGAGCTCGAAATCACGGTCTGTGTTTAGAAAACAGTTGCAGAAATCAACATGAGACTGGAAGTTATGTCCCCCAAGATTCTGATCGAGATGAATATAGTATGAATGAAATTTGCTGTCTTTCAGGATTCTAAACACTGTATTATGGTGCAATCCTGAGTCATGGCAAGCCTTCTTGTGGGGGAGAATTAAAGACATGGGTTGCCAGATGCGTCCAACAACTAGAGAAGACATGAAACAAAGAATTAAAGAAGTGGGACTCTCGGCTGTGCTGAAGTGCAATCACGGATGTTAGGAGATGATCAGAGCATTGTTTAGCACAGGGTGGAGTACACTTTGAACACTTACTATGAAGAGTGTACGTACTTAAACAACATACAGCATTTCTCAGAAGATACCATTTTTGTTGTTTTATGAGTAAACAATAAAAGTTAGAAAAAAAAGTTTCAGTAAAAGTTGTTTCTTTTTAAAAGTAGTTTCCAATGGTACCTTCAATGACTCATGTTCCCTACTTCCAGTTTGTTACGGGAAATGGTACTACCACTAATCGATTTTTACATAGGTTTTGGTTATCAAAATTTTTTATATGAACAACCAGTATCACAGTTTTCGAGAAAAAAAGGCTGATACGAGTGGTGTGAAACACCTGATATATATATTTTATAGGAACATGATAAATGGAAGGAAGACAGTCCAGGTATGAGAGAACAGAAGAGGATAGATATGGAAGGATAGACAGCAATCCAGTTAGAACAGAAGGATAGGAATTACACGAGAATACTTGTAGATGAATATATTAACGCAAAATGGTAGTATGTGAGTATATACGAGGCGCAAACAGAAAGTAAGTTTCCCTATTTAAAAAAAAAAAGAACACACTTTCAGGAAAACATTTATTGGCAACAGGTACAGCAATGTTTCAGATATTTTTCAACATAGCCACCATCAGAATTGAGACACTTGTCGTATCGTGGGATCAACTTTTGTATCCCTCTGTCATAGAACTCTGCCGCCTGTGAATGGAACCAGCGTGTGACAGACGTCTTCAGCTCTTTGTCATTGCCAAAACGCTCACCGGAGGACAGGAATTTCTTGAGGTGCAAGAAAACGTGAAAATCGCTGGGAGCAAGATCAGGACTGTAGGGTGGATGATCATACAACTCCCAGCCAAATTCCGTCAAAACAGCTGCTGTGCGCCAAGCCGTAAGTGGACGAGCATTGTCATGGAGGAGCACAACACCTGCAGTAAGCATTCCACGCCTCTTGTTTTGAATGGCACATCGCAATTTTCGCAGTGTTTCACAGTAACAGTCAGCGTTCACTGTTTCACCTCTTGGAAGGAAGTTAATGAGCAGAATGCCCTTCCTGTCCCAGAACACCGTGCACATCATTTTCCGTACTGACAGTGTCTGTTTGAATTTCGTCCTGACCGGAGATCTACTATGCCGCCAATGCATTGACTGCTGCTTGGTTTCCAGGGTGAAGTGCGAAATCCAAGTCTCATCGCCCATGATGATCCTGTCGAGGAACTCGTCGCCGTCATCGTGATACTGTTGCAGAAATGTCAGCGCTGCTCCTAAATGTTGCATTTTGTGTTCGGATGTCAGGTTTTTTGGCACCCACCTGGCACACACTTTTTTGAACAGCAGGTGCTTAGTGACAATCGCATGCAACAAGGATCGCGATATCTGCGGAAAATGGCTGTTCAGCTCCGTAATCGTGAAGTGACGGTTCTCCATGATGCATTTCGCACCAGCTCAACACGATCATCATTGATGAGGGATGGTCGACCACTGCGCTCTTCATCATGGACACTCTGACGACTTCGGAAAACTGCCTACACCAGCGACGCACCATCTGCTTGCTCATGATGTTTGGCCCATAGACCTGACAGAGCTGCCAATGAATTTCAATTGGCGCAATGCTTTGTGCATTAAAGAACTTTATCACCGACCGAACCTCGCAGGCGGCGGGAGAAGGAATAAGAGCTTCCATTTTGGACCACTGCTGCCACGCTACTGGCACCAGACTGGACCTGTCCAGCTGGCATATGATTGATACGTCATAGATCTGTTACGCATACATAATTGACACGGCAAATTACGTTTACTTTCAAGGGGAAAAAATCGGGAAACTTACTTTCTGGATGCGCCTGTATTAAAGTAATGATGGATCGAAAAACAGAAAAGTAAAGGTCCACCATAACTATGAATAGTAAAATTGGCTGACAAATAAATATGCCATATACATCATATGGATTTTATAAGGCATGCAGCTTGTAAGTCTTAAAAAAAAAAAAAAAAAGGAATGAGATTGTAAGGGATATTATGCAAGTGAACTAGGAAGCTAATTCAGGTACAGCAAAATTCCTCATATCCAGCACCCAAATAACTGGCAATACCAAAACAACGCCACTTTTGGCTAGGCCAAAAAAAAAGTCATTCATGCGAAAGAGAATAGTCTGACGAAGATGTGAGTGTTTTCATGGATAGGACATTCCGCATATTGTATTTACTCTTTACATTGTTCACACAGGAAAACATAGACAAAAAAAAAAAACCGTCATGTCCCTGGAGTAGAGGGTAGCATCAGTAAGCTGTCACTTGGACCTTGCAAACAATGCACAGAGACAATATCTTTAAATTTACCACTTGAACGTGCCCGTTTCAAAGGAGTGTTGGATGAGTCTAAATAGAAAAGTGTGAAATTCTCTGTTCCTACAGTGTGTAAAAATTTCATTTGAGTGATGGATAGTGGATTCTGCGAAACACATGCGAAATGTTCTTGTGCTCAAATCATCACGCTACCTCACAGTCTTTATAGTTGCAATGTTGGCTACACTGTTGGCTGTTACGTCACATGAACGCCATTTAAAATTGTCATAAGGTTACGAAAACGTAGTATTTTTTACGCTATTATGTATTACTATATTACAATAATAATTATGGACTGAAGAATGTTCACTACCATATTCAGTACTAAAAAGAAACATTGTACGTATTTTAAAACTTTGTTGCAAATATCTACATGAAAATCGCTAAATTTCAACATGGAAAAAAAAATGTTTGTGCAGTACAGTGTGTCTATATGCATATTTTCGAATTATCCAGCAAAACCAGTTATCCCGCACTGGCTTTGTCCCACAGTTGCCGGATACGAAGAATTCTATTGTATATCGGAGAACAAAAACTCAAATGATATCCACACATCAGAAGAATGTTACAAAAAAGGTTACTGTCAACCGGGTATACTTTACACAAGGGTAGCAACTCCGTGGAACTGATTCTATGTGACAACAGCACATACGTGTAGTAGACTGAAGTGTGTGCCATTATTAAAACTGTTATACACCATTTTTCTAGAAATGTGTAAAGTTACCCCCCTTGTGTAAAGTATACCCGGTTGACGGTAGTGAAAATACTATTGATGTGAATGCCTGAAGAATGAAGATGCTTTAGAAGACAAAGACGAAGTTGGATCTGTGAAATACAGCAGTAATTATGAGGAGAGAGGACTTGAAGAAGAGAGTTGGAATAATAAGGAGTGCAAAGGTGTTAAAATATGCTGTAGTAACTGTTGAAAGCTTATGAAAGCATAGAAAGATAAAGACTATTAGAGGCATAGTTGAATTGACCTTACAAAACGAGAACACAATAAAAGGAGGAGGGGAATGATTCTTGCTGAAAAGAAGAAGAGAAGCAGCAGCAGCAGCAGTATCTATTGCCCAAGCACTCGGAAGTTCTCCATTTGCCTTCTAGCTTCCCAGTATAATTTAGAGTCCAGAATGTTAAAAAATCTTATGTGTGTACCATACAAAGCTGTAATGACAACAGTAAACCTTAAATAACAAAATAATAACACAAACAAGTGAATTGGTTATAATTTAATCTTTATAACTATGAGTGTAATTACAAAAAAATAAAAAATAAAAAAAAAATAACACACAATTTCAATATTTTGGTATCCTATATTGTTACAGCTTGATTCAGGGATTTTGGCCCCTGCAAAAAGTAAGTAGATACACTAAGAGTGAGTTACTCATCACTACTGGCGGGCTGAGTCACATAGGTCAGGCCGCGCAGTCATAACAACAAACATTTCCTTCTTATCATGTTGCGGTACACTCTGCCTTAAAAACACAATATTCTTTCACACATCCTATTACTGACTAAACAATGTCATGATGACTTATATTTTCTTCACATGAGTGTCCCTCAGCTACGAGCACAGATATTATTTTTATTCTACCTCTTCCCTCTTCCCTTGCTATGCACATTTGTGATTAAAATTTCTTTCTTATGAGGCAACACACAGCTCACTCATTAGCCAAATAACCAAGGACAGGGGCCAATAATGTTGAATCAAGCTGTACAATAAAGTTACCTTAGATCTGTCACTTTGAGATACACTTTGTCCATCTTTCTGATGCTGACTGGTGCAAGCATATTTCTCTGTAGATCTCATTTTGTTCAATAATTGCTGAATAATTAAAAGATAGTTCTGAAATTCTTTGTAAGTAACATGCTTATAATTATACTGAACTAGCAATATACTTCGCACTGATTCGACAAATAAGTTTCCTCTTTCTTTGCTCCACTGACTTTGCATGAAACAGAAAATGTGTTCGACATTGGCATTACATCATACAATAGCAAAAACAAACTGTGCAATCTTCAAAAGTTCTGAGTGGCACACAATATTAGAGGACTCAAAATACTTGGTCCACTTCTGATGTGCTTGAACATTACTGAACTCATATTTGTAATGATTCACAAATTTCTTGAGGTTGCAGAATCGATCAAAGCACTTCACATCATTTATGGAGACATCCCTATACAGAAGAAATTTAATGGAAGATTATACTTCGTCCCAGTCAAGTGATTCACTAACACTAAGAGACATCCAAATGAAACATCTCTTTCATGGGGTCCAACCAATTTTCAAGATATTCAATGCAACTATCATATAAGTCATCTACTTCAACACAGAATTTGTGACGAACTTCCTTATGCTTTTCTTCTTGGAGGCTCTTAACTTTGAGAGACATAAAGGTGTTTCTCTTATGTTCAGTGAGCATGTCCTGAACACAAATGAGGATTTTCAGAATCTCCGCAACTGAATTATTTTCCCTTTCAAGTTCTGAAATATACGAGTGAAACATACTCCTAAAAGACTCCAAATGAAATCAATGTAATTCACTAAACTCGTCTTCGAAGAACTTTTTTAACACAGTTGATGGCTTATTGAGTGAGAGAAAAAATGCCCTGAGAGCTGAAAACGTGAAGATGCCTGGAAATAATAACAACCAACTTGTCTTGCTATGAGATAACAGTTTTCTGTAGTCAATGTCTACAAATTCGCAAATTCGGTGCTCCATTCACACTGTACAGATGTGAAAGTACTGGTATATCTTGGAAATAATACTTTCAACATCAACATCCAGTGTCTGCTGCTTGATGAACACAATTATTCAAAATGTGTGCTGGACATCCCATACCAATTAAAGTTTTGTTGTGTACTATTTCTTCAACTTAGTAAAAACATTTCTTCCTTCCGAATCCCGTAATATCCATCCAAATATCGTGTTGCAGTTGTCACCTGTGAATGCTATGCATTTCTTTACCAGTCCTTTACTTTCCAGAGTTTCCTTCGTATATGACGATATTGTATCTGAGTCTCATTGGGTTGACTTTTCAACTCAATTATTTTGGACTGCAAATCACCATTCTTCCAGTCGAAATACTGGATAACTATTGGAAAGAGCTCTATCGAACCATGGTTACTTACATCAGTGGAAACTCCGCAATAAAGTATTTCATTTTCTTCAATGGATTTTAAAACATTTCCCAAAGAATCGGATGCAAAACAGAGTTTTGTAATTGCCTCTGTCTCTGTTTTCGTCTTTCCACAATAAAACTTCTTCGCAATATCCGAATTTGGGAACATAATCTTCAATATGCACACTATCATATTGCAACTACTGTGGTGTTTAACGGTGTGGAAAGCAAAAGTTCCTTCTGCTGTGGTTACTTCATCTTCCAATTTGCTGCCAGGTTTTACAAAGAAGTCGGTTAATTCTGTAGAACTTTCTCCTTGAACGGCTCTTTTGCGTTTTTCACAATCAAATGTACCATTTCGAAATCATATTTACCTCTTCAAAAACAAGGATACTTCTTCCGTAACTCAGCAGAAAATTTATACTTTCTTTTCGGCATTTCTTCTCGTACAAATTACAAGCATGCACAGAACAAAAAAACCATTATGAAAGGCGGCAGCCGGCAAGCAATAGTAATCGAAAGACAACATGTAGCATTGCCACCTAGTGGCTACAGTCTTAATCACAAGACGCAAGCTGATTACAAAAATAAAACCAATAATAATGCGGTCAAAGAGTGGAGAGAGGGAAGTTCATGAGAGCATTTAAAGTGAGGTGGGTTGGGATGGGGTGGGCTAAAGCATTACTTAACTGCAATGATTAGCATATATCCAATCACAACAAAGTAACTGTCATAAACATTTGAGACATTTTTCTTCACTAGTAATGTCGTATTTTAAACTTAACGTAAAACCCAGACAATTAGGCAAAATCTAAAAACCCACCCAGACGAAAAATTTAACCCTACAAAAGAGGTCATATGACGAGACTTTCCCAGACGTATGGCAACCCTATCCAAAGTATTGAGTTCAATACTATAGCTGCTTTTTACCTTGGTTTACTCGTTCATTTATTTTGGTAATGTAAACATTGTTATTACTGAGAGTAACCCCTACATATTTACAACTTTCTAGCTGCTAATTAGCACTACATTCTAGAATTATGGGTCCCATGCATTTCCTTTGTTCATTTCTTTTCCATTCATATTCTCGATCCTGTAAGTTTCTCTTAATTTGGTTTATCCAGCTTTCCTGTGATTTTCCTCTTGGCTGATTTCCTTTCACCTTTAGATTTAATATTCTTGTAATCTTGTATTTTCCATTCTGTCTGGGTGTCTGAACCTGTTGTTTCCTAAGTTTATTAATGTTTCTATATTATTTAGAGTTCTCCTAATGATGTTAATTATGCAGCCTCTTCTTCTTTTTTACAATATTCGATGTAAAACCATATTTCTAAAGCCCAGAGTCTGCTTAGATTCCTTTTCGTGTATGTCCATGTTTCTGAAGCAAAGGTTAAGATTAGTTTGAAATTTTCGTAACAACTGTTTTCTCACTGTTTACCTTTAAATCATATTCTTCTGCAATAATTATTGATTTATATTGTTCTACAGTAGTCTATCTTCTATGATTTTTTTCTGAATGTCTCTCATCATGAAATCTGCGTACGAGTTCTAAGATCTGGTTTTTTGTCTTTACCTATGACCTTATTCGCAATTTGTCTAACACTATATTAACAAAAATGATCACAGAACAATTTGTCTCACTTCTGCATTTGTTTTGAATCAATTTGTCATTCCTACTGATGTCCTAATACATTTTTCACTTGTTTCACATGTTTTTATTTTTTCAGTTAATTTCTCTGAAACTTGCAAATTTTCTAAAGCTTCCCATAATTCTGCATGATCATGGGCTGTCTCAAAGTCTACAAAGATTATGTAAAAATCTTGTCCACATTCCCATTTCTTTGCAATAAGTTCTCAAAAAAAAAATTGGATCCACTATCTTCTGTTCTTGAAAGCACACTGTTCTTCTCAAAGTGAGCTTTCCAAAACGTTATTTAATTTTCTAATGAAAATTCTTTCATAAATTTTGAAACAATTACACAACAAAGTTTGCCTCTGTAGTTTCCACATTTTCCTTTGTTTGCCTTTTTATGTTTTGGGATGATTTTATGTAGAGTGCGATCAAATTATTATCACGCACATTGCACATATGAATAAAAAAAAAAAAAAAAAAAAAAAGGAATAATTTGCCATATTTTGGCACCCTATCACGAGATATCATAATGCTTCTCCAATCAAGTAGCATGTCTATGTGCTTAGTGATGTTAAGGACATGGCAGACAGTAATGGATTGTGTTTTTTCGTGAAATATGCCATTTTCCTTGGAATAAATTATGTTTATTTTTCAGGTGTGATTGAACAATTTTGTTGTATCTGGACATCCCTGTTCCTAACCACAACTATTATTCGAATCATTAGCTAATTTCCGTGAAACAGAAAGTATTAGGAATAGGAAGAAGAAGAGAAGGCTGTGTTGACTGTGTTGACTGTGAAACTACTAGAGAATGTGAGTGTGACATTACAATAGTCCCCAACGAAAAGTTGACGAAAATTAGCAGTGCAATATGAGGGTGTCCAGAGGGCTATAAAAAACTTATACTGCATGCATATTGTATTCATGGTGTCCAAGAACCGAAAAACAAACCAATGCTGTGAAACATAATGCAATGGTGCGACATAATGGAATTCGCCAGTTGGATAATGTTTTTCAGTGATACATAAACAGTCGAAACAATAGATACAGGTAATGGTCCACAGAGAACCTGCATGTTTTACATGAAAAACCCTTGCACTCATTGAAAGTAGAGGTTTGGTGTGCGATATTAAGACATCAAATAGTGGGAGGGACCCATTTTCTCTGAAATGACATTGAATAGTGAGCTCTACGAAACATAATCTTGCAATATTCAACATTTGCTGGCATACAAAACCTTCATAACGTGATTGCAGATGGTTTTCACCTTAATTAAGTTTTGTCTTATTTCTACATCCTTCCTTCCCTATCTCACTTCTCCTCTTCTTCCCCTATCTCCTTTCCCACCGTTCATATTCAATTAATGAGACATAGAGGAACATTACAAGAATTTATAAAATTAAACATAAAATGATTTCTGAAAGTCTCACCTCTCTGTAGAATAAATCTTGATGTGTGAGTCCAGCTGAAGGTTTCTCATCTCGCTCTTCCAGAACGTACTTCATGGCTGTTTCAATAACATTACTATGACTGTGAACAATAAAATTGCTTATATTTCACATACATTTCATTATTAAGTTCATTGTTGATGAGGATGTAAATAAACCAAATTTATCTCTTACATTATTGTTACTTTCAACACATTTGTCTATTATTATAATAATTTTGTAACTGTAACACCCAACTTTAATTTTTCGAAGTATAACATAATATATAAGCACAAACTTTCACCCGACAATTTGTCTAGTAGAATATATGACGACATATTGTTCATTATGGCAACACAAATATTAGGTTTCACAATGTAAACCTATCATACAGACCATGCAATATTCGAATTTTTATCCATTCTGATTAGGTAACATACATTACAATAAACCTCGATTTAATGGACTCTAGATTTAACAGATAATTTTTGCAGACATTGCTATGTTTGGGACTTCAAGGTTGGCAACTCAGCTTCATAATATGAACAGTAC
Organism: Periplaneta americana; assembly: GCF_040183065.1. Classification (NCBI taxonomy): domain Eukaryota; kingdom Metazoa; phylum Arthropoda; class Insecta; order Blattodea; family Blattidae; genus Periplaneta; species Periplaneta americana. The sequence goes on from NC_091133.1 coordinate 35,323,498, forward strand.
ACTTCCATGACACTTTCAGACACTAACATATTATGTTTGCGTCTGAAAGTGTCATGGAAGTGTACTGTTGTAGCAAGAAATCGCTAAGGATTAAACACATTTATTCTACAGTCCACGTGTGTTTCAAACATCAATTGAGCTACCAAGCCCCCAACATTGGTCCTTGCGACCCGGATAAGTATTAGTGACATTGGAAACAAAGGTAACAGTGCAAAAAACAGAGAAATATAAAAGTGCAGTTTGGCGAAATCCAAATGGCTAAGGATGAATGCTGTGAATTGTATAAGAAAAGGCAAGTTCTGTGAGAGTCATCTAGCATTTTTCCAGTCAACTTCAAGTAGTGATCGGTAAGGTAGGAGGCTACTGAAGCTACAATCCAGCATTTCCATCTAGCAGAATTTCTGTAAACTTCAAGATAGGAAGCTACAATCCAGTACACCAGTACTTCCATCTAGCAGATATTCAATTAAGCTCTAGGTCTTGTCGTCTGTGAAGAAAACAGCTGAGAATCCAGTATTTCTATCAATCAGCTCTGCAGTGAAATTCAAAACTATTGTCATTGACAAGGTAGGAAAATAAATTACAACATGAGTGACTCAAAGGTACTTATACATCAGAGAGGCTTAGCCAAGCCCAATTTAACCAGACTTGAAACACTTCTTGGAAGGGTTTATTAAGTAATAGAACCGAGTTTGATCAAGGTAAAATATGAAAGACTAGATGGCATACTATTGATATATGAAGAAAGTCAAGGCAATTAGAATTGATAGGGGACAAAGAACATTCAGAGGACAGGATAGAATTTGAAGAGCGGTATGATAGGGTTTAAGCAAGTTTTTTAACAATAATGGACAGCAGAAATAATGTTGCACAGGAGAGTAGTCAGCTCAAAGTTGAAGTGAGAATAAAATTACCAATCATCAGTCTATGGAGACTATAGCACTTGGCTCAATTTTAGGGATACATTTAGTAGTCTAATAGTAAAAAACAGTGACTTAGCAGAAGCTCAAAAAATGCATTACTTACAATCTCCACTAAAGGCAGAACCACATAAACTAATAGAAAATCTGACTATATGTGATGCAAATTTTAGAACTGCTTGGGACATGGTTTATCAGAGATATAATAACGAAAAACTTATTATGTCGAAGCATGCTATGGCAATCTTTTCACTTCCAACACAAGGAATCACATGGAGATTTACAGTCATTAGTGAGCCAAGTAAAGAGCAATATGAATGCATTGGAAGTGCTATCTTTAGAGGTTCCATTACATAAAATACTATTGTTACAATTGATGCTAGAAAAAATAGACACTCAGAGTAGGTGCGAATGGGAATTAAGCTGTGCGGATCTAAACATGTCAACACTCAAGGGGTTATTGGATTTTCTTGAACACAAATCTCAGGCACTAGAAACAATAAAGGGCACGACTCCTATACCTAAATACAGAGTAAAGTTTGATAGAAGAAGGCAAGTGAGTAAAGCATTGATAATGATGCAACCTATGTGTTATTATTACAACCAGTCACATTCGCTGTACAATTGCCAAGCTTTCTCAAGTAGCAATATGCAGGAGAGAAAGAACTGCGTCCCTAAGCAGACTCTGTTGGAAATGTTTGCGAAGCCAACATTCGATGAAGGATTGTCGAGCCAGGACCTGCAAACAGTGTGGAGAGAAGCACCATACTCCTACATCCAAACCAGACGTAGAGATACAGCAGAAGGGTTCCATGACTACACAACAAGCATGTCACAGCATCAAGAATGAAGTAAAGTCACATGTATTGTCGACAGCCATCCTTGTGGTAAAGAATGCACAAGGAGACATACAACAATGTAAATGTGTTCTTGATAGTAGTTCCCAATGTAATTTTATGACAGAAGAATCAGCACAGAGACTAAGGGTCGATTTCTAAAACGAAGTCGAGGCGCAGCTTGAGAAGAAACCGAGGTTCGAGGGTTTTATATATGACAATGCAGATAAGAATCGATTTTTATTCCTGTAAACGTCGATATTACAAAGAAATGAACATCGGGATTAATATTTTTATTGAATTGCAGTAAGTCACATTCTTTTGTTCTCAGCTAAGGTATTGTTATGTCTACTAATTTACAGAATATATGTGCGTTAAAATACTAGCATTACTTAGTATTTAATAGGGATCGGATGTTTAGGTACCAGAATGAAATTATCCAAATAATTAGCACAAATCGAGCATTTATGTTATTTTTTATCATTTGTTCATAACTACTACCAACATTAACTACCTGAAAACCCGGTTCTAAGGAATTAAAAACCTAAATATTAACTGGATTAAAATTTCAATTGAAACTAAAATGTAGTGTGGTTCTATTTTCATATACTACTACGTTAAAAGCCCTAGTAGCATAAAACTTAAAATAAGAAAACAAAATCACGTTTGCTTCATATTCCTGTACGCTCACGTCATTTTCGAGTATCTATATATATAATTTGAACTGGTAATGGACATTACGGGAAAACGGCTGAATGGATTTTAATGAGTGACCCCTCATTTTCATGCCTGGCATCCAAAGTTTTTCGGAAAAATAGTAGTTTTCAGTGAAATGTCAATTTTCCTACATAATTTTCCTATTTTCCAAAATCCATCTGTTGTCAGTTTTGAGAACTAATTTTATTGAATCTTGGCCGACTTGATTGAATTTCAGAACAAAACACACACTACAATAAACAATAGGCTATTACATGAAGGCCATGACCTGCAGGATTGCCGACATACTGTATTTAGAGCTCAATTCAATTTGTTATTAAAAACTAATTCTGCAGTGTATAATTTTCTGAGTACAGCTGTGTATTGGATATTCAAATCTACGAAACTTGAGGTGATTTGATGACATTATTACCATTAGAAATTAAATACTGTATTATTATAGTTAATATCATGATGCATCTACTTTTCATTAATTGTACATAATATTGTTGACATGAAAGTGAAACGTTTTGAGGTTATGTAAGTAAATGTAGAGAATATCTTAATTTAGATCTTCATTTCTATAATTTACTGAGTGGCTGCTATATATAACTAGGTGAATGTTACTTATGTCCCGCCCACTATAGAGACATAGGCCAGTTTTATACTAAACCCCGACCTCCACCCCTAACAGCGCCGGTCCTTATATACCCGTCAGTCAAGGCCTTCTGAGAAATAAAAGCAATTGACAATAGATATCTCAGTCATGACAACCTCATAAAATATCCTGTCAATTGAATAATCGATCTTCCTACGTACAACATCATTATATTATAATAACTGATTTTCTTTGCATTTTTTTAACTCATATTAAACAGAGAAATGGAATAACTTCACAAAGCACAAATTAATAAATATATCACGCTTAATAAATTAAATTTACGCAATTCTACTCAGTAAACAATTCACAAAAAAAAAAAAAAAAAAAAAAACTGTGGTTCCAAAGCAAAAAATGAATGTCAATTTTTGGACATAATGAGATTTTGCGATGTATGTTTAGGGTTGCCAACTCTGGTAAATATAATTACCGGCGATTTTACACTTGCAGCAAATTTGCATGAATAAAAGTAAATAACTGAAAATGCCTTTGAATTAGTACACACCTAACCTAACCTAATCTTTGAGAATACTACACACATAATCTAATCAAACATAACCTCATATAATACTATACATAACATAACCTCATATAATACCTTTCATATAATGCTACACACCTAATCTACCCTAACCTAACCTAACCTCATATAATACTATACACCTAATCTAACATAACCTAACCTTTCATATAATGCTACACACCTAATCTACCCTAACCTAACTAACCTTTGAGAATACTACACACACAATCTAACCTAACATAACCTCATATAATACTATACATAACATAACATAATTATAGCAGCCCCGATACCCCGCTTTTTACATCATGTGCTACACATCGGATCATCATCGGGGCTTGCAGCCCCGATACCCCGCTTGCTACGTACAACATAATTATATTATTACCCATTTCAGCGAGTACTGACGACCACTGCAAAATACGATAATTTGGTCCAGGGAGCATTCTCTTTTTGGCACAAGGATGATTTATGTAATATGTTTCTAAATGCTACGTACAACATAATTATATTATATTATTACCCATTTCAGCGAGTACTGACGACCACTGCAAAATACGACAATTTGGTTCAGGGAGCATTCTCTTTTGGCACAAGGATGATTTATGTAACATGTTTCTAAATTATTAGTCTTTTAAATACCGGTACATTCTTTAATAAATCACTGAAAAACAAATGTGAATATATAGGATGTGGAGTGAGTACGAAATTATTATTATTATTATTATTATTTATTTTTTGGCGCATCATTTTTACGTAAATAACGACAAATAAAAACTAACCTGCCACATAACATTATTTTAAGAAATACAGGAAACAAACATGAATAATATTCACCATTCTTAATGATTGTGGGATAGAAAAAAAACGTATGGAATAGAAATTACATACAAATATGCTTGTAATAAACAATAAGGAAACCATCTTCGATTAATAATTTCAAACTAACGTGAATATAGTGTGGATTGTGTAGGAAAATAATTTCTTATATGTTGCTCCCAATGTGCATCATTGTTAACTTATGTAAACAAATGAAAATTAACATGGCATATAAACACTATTTGAAGAAAGATAGGAGATATTAAGTAATATTCATTGTTCCTAACGATCTTTGGATGGGCAATAACAATGAAATATGTATAAAATAAAAATTATATAACAGGTGAGCGTATAAAAACAGTAAGTAGAATCATATCTGTTTACAAATTACTCCAGTTTAGTGTAAGAGCGGTCTGTATCTAACGATGTCTCCCAGCAAATTACTTAATTATTAAAAAAAAAAAAAAAATCGTATTAGAAGATTGAATTTGTGAATTTTCTCTGAAACTTTCCAAATATCTGTAGGCAGTCTTTTACATTAGATTGCCGAAAATTGGTTTATAGCGCATTGGCAGTGATAAAAGTGTGAAATATTCGTTCAGTGGGTGGTGGATACTCTACATTGACCTATAACTACAAAACTTAAGATAATAATATTGTTATTAAAAATCAAATATTTTTATACTTATTAACCTAGTCGGGTTGGGTCTTTTTCATATACTTAATGGCGGTGTAGTGTAGATATTGATATGTGTCATTGTCTTCAGTATTGGTTCGAGAGAGCGCAAAAATTACAGTTCCTAAGGAAAGATAAAAAGGTATTACTTACTGATAAAATAAGAGGCCTAGAAAATTTTGTAATCTCCAGATCTTTCAGCAAGATGAAATGATTTTACGCTCTACATTTCAAGTTCTACATGCAGCAGCTATATGAAAATGCTATTGTTCGAAAGCTTAGCAAACCTGACATTTTTTTAACTTTTGCCTACAATCCACAATGACCTGAAATAGCTACTGCTAACGTCCTGACATTGATACTTGCGTTTTCGCGTTGAAACTCAAAAACTGAAGTTGGATAGGTTCAAGAAAAAGTATTTGGCCTAAAAAAATCTATTCAGAGGGAGTATGTTTCATTATTATGGAAGCAAATAACTATCATAAAGACAAGTATTCTCCATTGAAAATAAATGTGAAAAATTTTTATTTGAACGTCTAATGGACTTAGTTTGCAGCAGCATTTGCTGCACAAGCCACTAGTTAAATATGTCCAAAACTACTATAAAGACTAAAAATTAAGTTATATTGTCTTATAGACATAAAGGTATAATTAATATAAAATATTATATCTTACTTCCCTCAAAACAACAAGAACGTGTAAAAAATGGTCAACCTGCTGCCTCTTGCATTTCGTTGCAGATTATTATTTAGCATTCTTGCTAAATTTTGCGTTGATTCCTTCGAAAATCGAAATATTTGCCTGAAATTATCGTCGTTACATAGTTACAAAGGATTATTCCTGTCTCTCATCACTCTAATTCGGAGATTTAATACTCATAGACACAAATTTTCCTTCTATAAACACCCAGCTGATCATCTACCTCCATCTTGTACACATGAAGCCGAGGTTTTAAACCTACCCCAGCCGTGGTCTCTGCTTCAGACCATGGTTTTGAGCCATGGCTCAGAAAAATGAAAAAAAAACATCGTTTTATAAGTCCAAACGAGGTTTAAAGCTATGGCTGTGGTCTAGACCTCGTTTTAGAAATCGACCCTAAGATTACGCAAGTCAGTGGAAAGAATTCCTATACAAGGAATAAATGGAACACCATTAAGAACTACACATTGCGTGTATACTCAACTATCATCAACAGATGGAAGGTTCACAGCTAATTCTCACAAGGGATGTGCATGACCTCAAACACTCAGGACCACACAAAAATGTGCTTAGAATATAAATCGGTCATCCCAAAAACGTGGTATAAGTCATTCCCATGCAAAACTCAGCTGTTGTCTGCTAGCGCCATTCAACGGTGGCATGTTGTACCTGCACTAACAAGTACTTACTCTAGTTGTGTGAATAGTATAGCTGCAGTAGGAGGCCGTCTTTTGGAGTGTTTGGTTGTGGGTTAGAGTGACATGCATGAATATATGCTAGATAGATATAGTGATTTTGAAGGACAGGAAGAGTCCATATCTGAAGTTGGCTCTTACATCTCCAGAGCAACAGGAACCTTCAAGTCAAAGTGAGTACGAACAATCTCCACCCAAAATGTTGAGGCGCAGTGTATTACAAGATATTGATGACAACATACTAAAGAACATTTATGAAGACTATTACAATCGTGGTTTGAACTCCTACAGCAAACTTATGAGGCATTATAAGTGCATTCGAAGTAAATCAAATTGCAAGTTAATATTAGATTATGTGACTAGCAAAAGGCGAGGTCGAGCTCACTTCAAGGTAATCATTCAAATGTCTCTTGTGGTAAGACACGCAGTTTTGCATGAGAATAAATAACTATGGTGCATGTCTATATGTACAATCAGTAAACGACTGAGGAGAAATATCAGTACAACTGTTATGTTCTAAATCCAAGGTAGCACCGATGAAAACTGTTACTCTTCCCAGATTGGAACTTTGTGCTGCCGTTCTATTGGCAAGGTTATTACTAGGAGACGGATGTTGATGACCTAAAATTCTACTTAAAATGGTCATTAGAATGCCCTTAAAATAATGGAAAAATGACGTAAAATTAAACGAAAATGACATTTAAATATTATTCACCGTACTCACACCACAACTTCTTAAAAATTAGTCACCTTGTTTCAATGACGCCCTGCAAATGTCGGAGAGAGGAGGCAACTTCCTGAAATTTGACTAAGATAAAGGAAAAGAGCATACAACTAAATGAAAGTTTTAAGGGAAAACTACAGATTTTAATGAGGGTTTACAATGTGTTTCAATCAGGGGTGGTCCATGTCAGTGCCTTCATTCTTTATCTTCTCCTTCCGCTCTTCGCTTTTGTTACCAGACCTTCCAGATGGGGAGGTAAATAACAAAACAAATTGTGGGTGCAGTGCGCATTCTTGCAATCTTTGCGTTAAAAATACTGTCTAATGTAGCACATCCCTTCCAAACCATACTGGGGACACAACGTCCTATTATCCAGGAAACGGTGAAAGTTTCCTCCCTTCCAAACATAAATTCTAAAGACATTCTCATACCAACAAAAGAACAGTAGCGATCAAGCCCTCACTTAAACTAAGCTGTTGTCAAGCATTTTATATTACTTCTGTTGTGTGAGATGAAGTCTTCAGTGGAATGAGGGATGGACTTTAGAGTTTGTTTATTTTATTTTTTTATTTAAGTAGGTTATTTTACGACGATGCACAGTGGTTCATTTTCCCAATTTCTTGCCCAAAACCTCTAGAGATGTTTGAATTAATTTGAACGTAACAAAGTTGAAACAAATCGTAAAAGTAACATAATTAAGAATTAAATATCGAGCAAATTCACATAAATAGCTATAGTAAATGCTTTTTGGCGTGGATGATCATTTCATTGCTTCTTAGATTATTCAAAGTTATAATCTATTTTACCTATATACATAAATATTTTATTTATATATATATATATATATATATATATATATATATATACACACACACACAGCGCTTTTTTTCAGCCGGAATGCGTTCCGGTAAACTTTTTGCATTACAAATTCCAACGAGCTATATTTTATAAGCGAAATTGAAAATTAAAATTGCCGCCACTGCCGAATCCAAGAGTTTACATTTTCTCATTATTATCGTTGGTGCAAAAGTAACTCATGCAATCTAATGCTGCCATCTTCCGTTATTGATCCTGAAACTATAGCTCGAAATCGCAAAATTTCTGTTATGCTTAAAATTGATGAGCTCCGTTTGGAACTTATTGTAATATAAGGTATGTAGGCCTAATATTTTTAAACCTACGTTTTTGTTGTATAATATGATCGAGTGACAGTTCCGGTAAACTTTATTCCAGAAAAAAAAAGCACTGTATATAACATGTGTACAGTAAGAGTAATTCTTTCACTTGCTAGCATCATAGTCTGGGGAGATAAGGAAGTCATCTTCATCAGGGGCCTGAGTGGACATATCTAAATGTGTAGATGCATCTGGAGCTGCCAGAAGTGATATTACATCTGCAGACAAATGCTTCAGTTTCTTTCTTGGAACTTTCAATATTCTTTATGAAGTATGGTCCAACAATGCCTGCAGATCAGTTTCAGCAGACTTTTCTGTTATTTGAATGGCATTGGTATCAGGATAGCATGTCTTTTGTGCTTCTATATTGCTGGAAAATGTAGGCGTTGGATTTTTAGTCTCTGACCTAATCTGGTTATAATGGAATTTTGTTAATTTAACTTGAACTAGAATGGACAATGCTTTTACTCTAGATAATGATATACAACACTCTGCACTTAATTTATAAGCTTTTCTGCATGTTGACGTACTGGTTGGTGTTGAAAATTGTACATCTTTTATTGCAGCAGCAGTAGTAACAATCTCTCCTGCTTCACGAAGACTCATTTGTGTGGCATACGCGAGTTCTGAAGGACCTACGTTTTGTCTTAATCCCTGTGTTATTCATCTTTTATAATATTCACCACTTTACTAAATTCTAGTAATGGACGCTTGACTCTCTTTTGCGTTTCAGTAATGCATATTGGAAAACTCGTAGATTTTCAAGCCATTTCTTATTCTGTGGTAGGAATCTTTCAACTGTCCTATTTGACCGTTCCCATCTGGTTTTTTAAAATTATATATTAAATGTTTTAACACATTCTTTAGTTCATCAATGATGTTGTAGGGGAATTGGTTATGATTCTAATGCGTTCTCTTAAATAATCATATTTTTCTTCAAAATTAGATTATGAACATTCCTGTAGTTTTTTTTTTTAATTTTTTATTGGGTTATTTTACAACACTTTATCAACATCTACGTTATTTAGCGTCTGAATGAAATGAAGGTGATAATGCCGGTGAAATGAGTCCTGGGTCCAGCACCGAAAGTTACCCAGTATTTGCTCGTATTGGGTTGAGGGAAAACTCTGGAAAAAACCTCAACCAGGTAACTTGCCCCGACCGGGATTCGAACCTGGGCCACCTGGTTTCGCGGCCAGACGAACATTCCTGTAGTATAGTAAACAATTCACGCCTAGTGAGGTTTATGGAATGACTTTCATATCCTGAAACGAATTACAGAAATAATTCAAATTTTAATAAATCTATGAAGGATTAATATACGACACAATTTTTTGTGGCAACGTATTTCATAGGTAAGCAAAATGAAATAATGCACAAGAAAGCTAAAGGTTTTACCTATTCTTCGACATTGGAATCAAGTCTCTCAACATATTTCTGCTATCGTAACACTTTTCAGTACACCTCGTTCATAAAACTCCGTTCTTTGGGTGTATAGCCACTTGCGCACGACTAATTTCACTTCTTCATCTGAACCGAAGCGTTGTCCTTCTAGGAATTTCTTCATTGGTCCGAAGAGGTGAAAATCAGATGGTGCAAGGTCTGGATTGTAGGGTGGATGATTGCCGCCTTAATGATGCCTCTGACATTGGGTGGTGTTGCAGCAATCACCAGTCGGCCAGAACGTGCTTTGTCGGCAAACTTCTTCGAAGAACCTGCATCACCTGGAGATGTTGCTATGGTCCAGACAATCAAGCGCCATACTCCTCCAATATTTCCCTGTGGATTTCATTCGAATTTTTTGTTTTTCGCAAAAAAACCGACTACACCTCACTGCCCTTCACAAGTAAAGGATGGTAGAAAACACGTCATTTTTACTCAGTAGTTACAGCTCGTTTTGCCAGGGTGACATCCAATCGAATCATTGCTGTATGTAGTGCAAGATTCAAACTAACTATCTGCCAAATTTGAACGTCCTAACCAAAATAGTATTCCATTAAATAATTGTTGTGCATTACTTTCCGATCCTCCCTTGTATTACAACATAAAGATGCTGTGTCCAATTTTTTTTTTATTATCCAATTTAATAAACCCTATTTCAACCTGAGATATATTAGGGTTATAGTTGGCATCAAAATATATATTTTATAACCAATAAACAATAGTAAAATTATAATATAAAATTGTGGTCAATTATTCACATTCACATGAATTATGTAGAAGACTGCACCTTAATGAAAGAATGGATCCTGTTAAAGATTAATGAGATGTTTGAGGAATAATCAATTCAAAGATATACAAAACTAAAACTAAATTCGGCCTAGTGGGCGCAGTGGCAGTTGGGGACAGACTTTCTTTATTGGTACATAAAAAGCATCCACATAGGTATGATTTGTAATGAGAAACTTGACAGGACCTCACAGGACCGATAACTTTTAACCTCTGTGAATCCGCCACTTTCACATTTTCAACCACAACCAAAGTGATTATATTATTTAATATCTAAATGCCGTTAGTTAATTACGTAATTAATTAAAACTATGTTCAAATATTCTACATACGTCCAGGAATCGAATCCATGCTTCAGCTTTTAGTTTCATAATTGTACCACTTATTTATAACACTTCAAAAATGATCTTTCTTTCACCACGCAAACTCAGCAACTGCAATGTCCAAAAGAGACGCATTTTCAGCCATGTATTTACAAGCACAGGACTGGAGATGTGAGATAAGATATACATGCCTTGCCCTTCCTCTTCAACTTAAGACAACAATCAACCCTCTCCTACATGTTTCAGTTTTGGAGTTTTGGTCAGGAATTCGGGAAAATGAACCACTGTGCGCTGTATCAACATTTTCGGTTATTTAGCGTCTGAATGAAGTGAAGGTGATAATGCTGGTGAAATGAGTCCGGGGTCCAGCACCGAAAGTTACCCAGCAGTTTAGAGTTTGTTCCAAACTATAAAACTCAAACTTCACGTTATTCAGTAGGTAATTACTAGTAGGGCCTACTTTTCATCTGTTTCCTTAGAAAAGAAGGAAGCAAAATGCATTCAAAATGATCTAAAAGTTCTTCAATATATTAAAAATGACCAAAAATGCCGAAAAAATGTAAAAATGACCTATTAGTTCAAAATGTCAAAAAATGTAAAATAAGGAATTAATTTTTTACGTTGGTATTAACATAGAAAGGATTTTTATATTAATAGGCATCGTCCTGATGTGAAAAATAAGATGACTTTCATCAACATCCGCCCCCTAGTTATTACATAAAACATTTCCTGCAGTGAATGTGAAAATCAACAAAGTGAATTTATGATCCAATTCTACAGTGTTTCTTGCTTGGTTAGCTGGAATGCCAACTCAATGGAAAACCACTTCCTGCACTGAATGTAAAAATCAACAAAGTGAATTTATGGTCCAATTCTACAGTGGTTCTTGCTTGGTTAGCTGGAATGCCATCTCAATGCAAAACCTTTGTAGCCAACCAGGGTTCTCTAATCCAGCAAATACGAGTAGCGCCGAATGGTGTCATGTCAATTCTGCAGAAAATCCTGCAGACCTTGTTTCATGGGGTGCAGACTCAAGGATCATACAACATTCAGATTTATGATGGCATGGACCACATTGGCTAACTAATTCGAACAAGTGGTCATCTGCATCACTGGAAAATTCTACTTTGGAAATGCCTGAACAATGAACTCTACTAAGCAGTGTAAAGGACATCACAGAGCAAGAGGATATTACACTCAGATTCTCTTCACTACACAGACTACAATGGGTACTCTCGTATTGTCTCAGATTTGTTCACATTGTAGAAGAGGAGCAAAGAAGAGAACTGGTACGCTGACAAAAGAAGAAATGCAGTACACACTGGTGGCATGCATCAAACAAGCACAGCTTCAAGAATACTCGACTGAAATCAAGGATTTAAATACTATTTCTACAGTGTCCATGAAGAGTAAACTGAAGGATCGGAACCCATTCTTGGATTCTGAAAATATTCTCTGGGTGGGCGGAAGACTGAACAACTCTTCTACGTCATATGAATATAAGCATCAAATAATTCTTCCATCAAAGCAAAATATAACAAGATTGATAGCAGAAGCAGAACATTTAAGACTACTACATGTGGGTTCACAACTTTTAACAGCATCTCTAAGGCAAAGATAATGGATTGTAGACATTCGACGTGTGATAAGACCCATTATTCATAAATGCCTACCATACTTCAAACTAAAGGCCAGCATATCCAAACAACTTATGGGACAGCTACCTACTCCACAGGTGGCAACTTCTCGACCATTCATAAATTCTGGAGTGGATTATGCCAGACCTTATTTTATAAAACATGGTTCACTCATTTAGTACGAGGAACAAAGGCGTGAAGAGCAAGAAACCTGACATGCAAGTGAGTGCGGAAGTCGGAGTCTTGTCGAGGACAACAAATTCCATCGAGAAGCATGCGGCAGAACGACGAACCCGGCCCGGTGGATGACGAAAGGTGAAGATAGAGGGAATACCACAAGGAGTCGAGAGGGGGAAAAGTGGCATGAACGTATGGAAGAAATCTGTAGTGACGTCACCACAAGGTCACAACAAGAGTGTAATGTGTCAAACGAATAAGAGCGGTAATGTAGACGTGTGTGGTGTCAGTGAAAGAAATGAAGGCAACGTGAGCTAACAGCTGGGAAAGGTTAATGTGCAAAAGAAAAACGATAGGGATAAGAAAGAGGGGTTAGGGGTAAGAAGTGAAAGTATAGAGAAGGTAAATAGAGCAGTTAGAGGAAATAAGGCGGAGAGCAGCAAGGACAAACCAGCATACAATCTAAGGAAATGGTGTGTCAGTGGAATGAAGGATTAAGTAAGGGTGCAGTGAATATGGGTGAATAGTGTTTAAGTATGAGAAGGGTCATGATGAGTTTATTTAATTAGTAGGAATGAGTAGGACGTACTGTAAATATAGGAAGAGTAGAGGAGCTAAAAGTAGGACTAGACTAGATAGGTATCAGTAGGACAAAGAAGTAATATAGATAGATACAAAGCAAATAATAGAGGGTAGGCTTAGTTAAGGCTATAGTACAGTAAAATGATTGTAGTGATATGTTAAATAAGTTGGGTCTGTGAAAATGTTGAGTAGAAAAAGTACTTGTTACATTGTTATTAGGAATAGGAAATAGTAGAAGGTAGGAGTAGAGGGAAAGAAGGAATATTTAATAAATGCAGAAATATAGGAAGTGTGGTGAACGAACATGAAAGACATAGTGGGTGAACATTAAATGATTAAGAGATGTCGGTCATTAACATCGAGTATTGTGCAAGTTGTAAATAGTATATGGAAGGGACTGCTGGCCTGAATACTATAATGTGGCCAGCAGGACCAAAGGTTTGAGTGAGAATAAACCATACCATACCAAAATAATAATAATAATAATAATAATAATAATAATAATGATTTATTTTAGCTGGCAGAGTTAAGGCCGTAAGGCCTTCTCTTCCACACAACCAGCATCCACACAACAACAAGAAGCAAGGTCAAGGTTAAATGCTATATAGCATTATTCATATGCCTCAGTACCAAGACAATTCATTTGGAGCTCGTCAAGGAATTGACAACAGAAGCATTCATTGTCGCCTTACGATGATTCATAGCTAGATGAGGCAAATGTGCAAATATATACAGTGACAACGGTACAAACTTTGTAGGAGCCAAGAACGAATTACGAGAGTTGCATCAATTATTGAAGTCAAAAGAAGGGAACAAGGAGTTGGAAGAATTTGCTGCTAAGGAAGAATTCAACTGGCACTTCATTCCATCCAACTTTCCACATTTCGGGGGAATCTGGGAGGCCAGAGTCAAATCCATGAATCACCACCTGAAATGTGTCATTAGAGCCAACTACTTGACATATGACGAGCTGCATACCTTAATGTCATGTTGAAGCAGTTCTCAATTCCAGATCCATCACGTCCATATCAAATTATACTGTTGATTCTTCTTATCTTAGTTCAGGACATTTTCTTATAGGTACTCCTTTAATGTCCTATCCTGAATCAGACTTATCCTTGTCACCAATTAATTACCTGCCTCGTTGAGAACACATCCAGAAGATGCATCAAGACTTCTGGAGGAGATAGTCGTGTGACTACCTAAATGGCTTGCAGCGATCCAAGTGGTGTACGAAGGAAAGGCAACATCCAGCCAGGTGCAGTAGTGCTGCTGAAAGAAGCCAACCTGCTGCCCATGCAGCGAAAGCTGGCAGTGATTCAAGAAGTGATTCCAGGCAAGGATGGGCTAATTAGGGTAGCAGTCATTCAAACTAAAGATGGGACGTTCAAATGGCCTATCAATAAATTATGTTTGTTGCTAAATGTTAATTCATGTTAGTTTTTCAATGTTTTCAAAAACCGCCAGAACTTTCAGTGTAATTTGTGTTATATTTGTGTTAAATGTTATGCATTTAAGGTGGGGGTATGTTTGAGACTTCAAGGTTGCAACTCTGCCTCATATGTTAGTGTCTGAAAGTGTCATGGAAGTATACTGTTGTAGCAAGAAGTTGCTAAGAATTAAAACACATTTATTGTACAGTCCACGTGTGTTTTAAACATCAATTGAGCCCCAACAGCTGTTACTGTATTATTTAATTTTATTATTATTATCATTATTATTATTATTATTATTATATTATTATTATTATTATTATTTGTCACCAGTGGAAGCAAGCCTTATGTAATGAGATAAAAATATAAATTAGTCCTATGTGACATGGTTATCTGTTAATTTTATGATGTCGATGTCAGAAAAATGGTATGAGTATTTAACAAGCAACATTAATACGTTCAAATTATAGTGTTACACAGTTGACTTGTAATAATTTTCGTGCAGTTAATTTGCTTTGCGTGTAATTCGCAATCTGTCTCTTTGGAAGTGGGGGGTGATATAATGTCATTTCATTTCATTTGTTTTTACGCGAATTATGCTTTCTTCCTCCCTCTTTAGAAATTTGCGATCTAAAATCAGAAAAAATGAACAATCTTCTAAGGGTCACATTCTCAATAGCAGTTTAAAGTATTTAATTAGGGGCATGAGTTTAAAATTGAGTTTATTTTATACTGGTTTAAGCTTGAGTTTAAACTAAAAATCATTTTCCCCATGTTAGTTTAAACTTTGTATCAAGTTTAAAGATGGTTTAAACTTAAACCTTCTGTAGTGTAGGTTTAAACTGGTATTCGTGTTAAACTTCATTAACATTATATTAATATATCTGTGATTTTTTCTAGTAGAATGGTTAGTTTTTGCTGCCAATATTATATTTCAGTATAAAATAAAATTAGAAAATAGTCATGGTATTAGAAAACATTACTGAAATTTTTTATGAAATAGACGATAATAAATATGATGTACAAGTGAAGTTATGAAAGCATAGAATTATTTGTGCGAGAGTTGATCATTTCGAAAAATGTGATGAAACAAGAGTTACAGGTTTAGAATTTGTAAACAAACAACAAACACTGTTTTACATCAGACACAGGATGTAATTAAAACACCAACTAGTAAAATAATGTTATTTCACTGGAAGCAATGTTTCTTGTCATTTTAAGATATGCTTCAGGCAGTTTTCTCATTAATCTTGGTGACCAAAGTACCACAAACAAAATAGTTAGAAAAGTTAAAGGACATTATTTTATCACAACATTATATCACAGTCTAATATATACAGTCATGAAGCTTGGGATAATTTTTTTGCATTTCTCGCGATAGTTGCTAGCCGTTTGGAGTGCAGTGAGTACTAGGAACAATAGACTGTGCCACTGCCATCGTGATCTAAATTCTAATACAGGCTATAAAGCAGACCATGTGACTCGCTTAAACCAACCATGAAGGGCAGTGTTTCAACCATATAAATTAGTTGGAATGCATAAAGAGTAACATATATTTCTCTAAAATGTAGTGTAATTGCATTAATAAAATTTAAAACAATGATTATGAGACACTTCAGACATAATTCACTTGCGAGTTATGGTGTAATATTATTTTTGGTGTGAAAATTACGTTGTTAGTATGTGTAATACCTGCCTTTATTTACATTAAATGTTGCGAAATTCTTGTACATTCATTTATGCACAATTCATTATTTTCAGTTGCACAGCACGGATATTTAGATATGTTGAAATTATAGGTTATGTTTACTGTACCAGTTGTCCCTTTCTGTCTAATTTTAATGGTCTCCAATGCCGTGCCATTACATAATTATGTCATATGGAAATTATAGGTTATGTTTACTATATTTAACTTATATTCCTATATTCGCAATTATACATTATAATTAAACATAAATCTCATGTATGAACCCCCCCACAGTCAATTTTTTTTCTATTTTAATACTACATTATTACTGAATTATTGTATTTATCTATTAGAGTCGACGGCAATTCGGAAGGCGGTAGTCTGCTAGCATTTGCGTCGAGAGAGGCAGATAGAGAGAGCAAGGCAGCGTACAACATTGCCACATCGTACTTCATGAGCATGTGCAATACAAATAGCACAGCAGAGAATTTAAATTACCAAGACAATAGTGATCTTAGCCATTGATTACTGTAAGCATGACACCAAACAAAAACTCTTTCCTTCATTAACAATATTCTTTGCATGGTTCTCAATCCCACACACCACATGCTTCTGCAGTCGTTTCTTGCACGTTGGCAATGTTGCAGTCAGCATCAAGATTGCTGGCAGCGTTCTGCTCGTCAATGTTTTTAAAATAATTATACACCTTAAACACTATTTTTCGCGCCTGGCTGTGCAATAATTGTCTTTTTACTGTCTCTTCACCCATTTACTTATTCAATGTATTGAAACACTCACATGTGAACAAACAAACTCGGAAAGTACTTGTTACAGACTGATTCCGATTGGTTCTACTGTACAAGCTTGTGACGTCACATACCAGAAATGCTGTGGCGCATATAGAAGCCGATCGCCTTCCGAACTGCCGTCTAGTCTACCTACCTAAGAGATGAAGTAACACAATCGTACGTACACTAATTTCATAGGAGTGATATGGTAAATTTTCTGTCTGCAATTAAGGAAGGTAGATGTGCTAAATTATAATTACAATATAAATTCTTTTTATTAAACCTCAAAATAGCTTGAATTCTAAACTTAAAATGTTGATGCGAACAGCTTATGTTAACATGTAAAATTCTCTTCACATTAAAATAACACAGTTTTACAATTATTTCTGCAACATATTATGCAACAAGAAGTAAACGGAACTTATGGACACATTACACTAAATAAAACTTAGCAATGATACACGATAATGTTATAATATAATATTTCATTGAGCTCCATACACTGAAATAGAAAACCCGAACATACATTACGGCCTGGTCTAGATTGAAAAGGCATTGACTGTGCTGTATTTCGCATTGTTGTGAAAAGTTGTGTGAACTGTGAAATGTTCGTTATCAGTTGTAATAACTGTAAATGGCTAAAATTGAATAATTTGAATAATAATATGGAACAAGGAGACGTTTGTAGCACTATAAATTGTAAGAAAAAGAGGTCAGAGTTATCCTTCTTCTGAAAGATCCAGGAAGTGAGTTTATAAAATATAATATATATTTTATGAAAATAATATATAAACCTTATGTACTTCATACTTCAATATGTAGTGGAAGGAAGGTGTTAAATTATTTCAAAACAACATGATATCAAAAGTACGATACATTTTATCGTCTGCTAGGAAAAGGGTCTGTGATGAGATGATAGTAGTGATCCTTGGTGGATGCATATTTAGTAAGTATTGAGCTTCGTGACTGTATATACTAGACTGTGATTATATTAACATAAGGAGTATGATACAGCTGTCCTAGTTTGAGACAGTGAATATGCTGCAATTTACAAAATTATTGGATCAAGATGGTCAAATGATTATTCACAGTTATTTAAAAAAAACCTGTACAGAAACATTAAATAAGTATTCTCTCTAAATGTCACTGTATGATCTGCAGTATGATATTACGTAAAAATATGAACCTGCAATACTAGTCTGTGCTAACTAGACACTGGATGTTTAAGTAAATGCTTATTTTACACAAATGAAAGAGCCAATAAGTATTGAGTACCAGTATTCCAAGTTTTATAGTAACTCCTTTGTTTCCTGTCATTAAATACTTTTACGTATTTTTCATTTATAGGTTATTTTATTTAAGTACTGAGAGATATGACCCAATCAAGGATTGCATTTTTAGATAATCTAAAGGTGTAAAATCTTATATTATGTTATAAGAAGTCCAACTAAGGTACCAGCAATTGGGTTGTACAAAGAATTTGTAAAAATTCCATAAATTAAGAGCCAACAATCCTCAGCCAGTCAAATTTCGAGAAGCCTAATAGTCATCTATCAAATTTAGGAGTATGATTACTCCACTATCGCTGTTAGCGAAAAATTTATTTTCTCACCATTCGTGAGCTGCCACAAGGGACAAAGAGTACTTAACCATGGAAATTTTTACAAGTTCATGAAAAACCATTAATTTTGTTTTAACAATGAAATTCTTACAAGTACATAGCTGCAAATAATTTTTTTTGAGATTAGTGGAAATATACCTGTTATAATGCCAAAATTTAAAAAGTCAAGGCACAGCAATGTCAAAAAGAGGTAGAAAAGTTTTTCCCTAAGTGCTGATGGCAGCACTATAATGTGTAATAAAATTAAATGTTGCAAGGTCATTCTGCACCTGAACTAAATTTGTTTAACGTTACATCATAAATTTTAGAATACAAAACTTGATAACATCTTAAGTACATGCTATAACTAAAGTTGAAGCCTTGTAGAAAACTGGTCCAGTAGTCCTGATAGAATATGAAAATCGGGTATTCCAGGTAGAAATTGTCATGGTATTGGTAGCAATAGTAAAAAAAAACTTGAACGTATATATATATATATAATTTACTTTTGTATAAAAACCAGAGAAATGCCTTTCTAGGATACTCAAATAGGATTCTAAGCAGGTTATGAGTATTATAATTGGTGTGAATGATCATTTCGACGTATTACATATGAAACAGGACTTAGCTAGAAGTTTCAGATGTGTGGAAAGAATTTGTGCCACTTCTATAAATAATCACAGACCACAGACATTATTCAATTAGTAATTATCAATATAAAGACAGAATGACGTAAGCACAGAAATCAAAGTTAAAGTAAACTAGCACAAACTTAAGTTATTGCTTAAAAAATGTAAGCAAATCAAGTAGACTACAAATTAAAATTATAATAAAGTTAAATAAATTAAAGGAAAAAATTGTTCCGGGGCCTGGTATCGATTCTGGAGCCTTTGGTTTATGCACCAACACTCTACCAACTGAGCTATCCAGGAACTTCACCTGATATCGTCTCAATTTTTTCCTTATTGGATGTTGGGTGAAGTTCCTAGGTAGCTCAGTCAGTAGAGCGTTGGCGCACTAAGCCAAAGGCCCCAGGATCGATACCCGGCCCTGAAACAATTCTTTTTCCTTGAATTTATTCAAGTATACTTCATAGAGAGCTTTACCTGAAAGCTAGATTTGTATATAATAAAGTTAATTTGAACAGTAAATAAAATGAAATCCATCCTAACAAGGATAATTACATAATCCAACACCTTTGTGACGACCCAAAAGATAATAATTATAAATATTGTATTCCAGAAATACTTCTTCTAGTTAAAATATTAAAATCTCTTTAAGGGCAAATTTTCATGCTAAGGACTAGAACTGGACACAAGATATAACAATTTGCAGTCATAGCAGTAAGAATGTATACAACAGGAAATAGTGCAATTTTTGTGCCTTTTTTTTTTTTTCTATTGTAATTTTTTACGTGTCTTTTAAGTTTCTGAAATCTAATATTTTGTATCTAAACAGCAGATATCTAGTGATAAATTGATGACATGAATAATTTTATTGATGCCTGATTTTATGCATAAGCAATATTACATACCAATAACAATTAGAAAGTTACAAATGCTTGAACAAATTAAACATCTTGCAATTATTATTTGCATATATGTAGGCCTATATGTTAACATACTTAGCTTGAAGTGTCCTTAAGGCAATAGCTGCTATCAACTTCTCAGCATGTTCACCCAACACAAAAGATGTTGCCATGACTACACCACGGGATGTCACTGCAGAAAACTATACAAAATAAATAAAGTTATTACTAAAAAGATTGATATGGTTTACAGTGAAACCTCTCATTTACGGACATCAGAGGGACGTAACAATCTGTGCGCAACTGGGAGGTGTCCTTTATTGGGAGGGAGGCTCCCCAATCTAACAGTAAATTTCTGGAGTGCTCGGAAAAAGTGACACAAGTCAGTTTCCACAAACTTTTTTTGATAATCTATTGACAACTTACGGAACATCTGTTCGCTTGGAAAAAAAATACATAGGTATTCCTCCCATTACAATAATTCATACAGAAAAAAATCAAATCGACATAAACCAGTGTAAGTTGTCGATAAATTATCAAAAAAGATTTGTGGAAACTGACTTACGTCACTTTTCTCAAGCACTGCAGATTTATAATATGCATTATGTATCCATTCATACTTTAAATGAAATGTATTACCTGTATTTTAATTCTAAATACGGCATACTGTGCTACAGTAAATTCTTTGCAACTTTGAACTGCGGTAGATAAAACCGAAAAAGGAAAATACAGTACTGTGCCATGCATTATGATTCTAGATCTACAGTTATGCAGTACTGTAATTTACAGTTTTCAACTCAACCTTTACGTTCAGGTGCCATGTCTCTCGAAACAGTACAACTGATTGAAGTGAAGAGAATAATTCTACTAACCCTATCATGTGTCGAATACAATTTCACGATCACGGAAGCCTTGGACCCATCAGACAGGTTAAAGTTTATGATTCTGTTTATCCACCCGCTTCTAGCTAACAAGGAGTAGCCAGCTGGGCTAGTGGTAGCCTACGAGACCCTATTGCCTCCTTTCATGTTAAGGAATTTCTGTACAGTTCTCAAAACTAACTTTTCCATTTTTGTAACATTTTAGATCTTGAAATCCAAGTTCTGTCTGCAGTCAGGAGGTAAAGCAAGCTTTAGGACTGTGAAACAGGTGTCCAGGTCTGGGAGTGTCCGTAAACGAGAGTTAAATTTATCATTATTTCTATATTATTTCAGTTGGGACATAAAAATCGTCCGTATATGAGTGTCCGTATCTTGGAGGTGTCCGTAAGGAGAGGTTTCACTGTATTCATTTACTATCTGTCAGTTATCTAATTGGATGGAAAGGAAGTGCTAAATCATATTTTATTCCGTTGTCTTTCCTTCAAAAAACGAATAGTTAAAATCAGTTTATCTAAATCTGTTGATTAGTACTCAACAAGTTAAGATTTTTACACAATTTTGTGTTCTTAATATTGAACATATTTACAATTTAACTTTGTTGAATTTTTTAAATAAAAATCGTAAGTATGAAAATAACAGAGAAACATTTAATAATACTAGGCGAAATATATTATCTCTTTTATTTGAACCGAAATATAATAGAGAGATCAGATGAGGTGTGAACAGGAGCAACGGAGTTTTCACTATGCACTGCTGATGCACATGCGGCGGGTAACAGACACTGTAGAGTTGCAGTGACACAACCATGCAAGTTTCCGTAAGTATTTTAAAAAGTGTCTTACTCACCACCTTTATTAATGGAGGTGTTGAAACTGGCCGTCTTTGTTGTCAACACATTTCTGACACCTCTTTATAAAATGTCGTCTGAGAAAAATATTAAAATCCATTATGAATATTATTCAGCATCCAATCACAAAATGTGCATCTAAGCGCAGGATCACCCGTTGAAAAGTATGTGTCTTACAAGGGAAATATCAACCCATGCACGTCGGAGTTATCCTGAAATTCCTCTCACAGAAATGATGTGATATAAGAATGCCATATCCAAAAAATTTCCTGCCAATTTTAACTGCAAGGCACTAAAATGGAGTGCCAAATGACCAATTTAAAATACAGGCTGGATTAGACAGGCCTGACAACCTGCAAAAACTCTACTCTACAAGCTCACGTGGAGAGAGAGGTGAGGGAAGAGGGGGGCATGCGAACATAGGCTAGATATCAGTTGTTTATGGACTTATACCGATTTGCTGTTAGTGGCATAAAATAAAGAATATTACAATGTGTTCCACTTGGCGAGAGGTTCTAAATCCAATTAATATCATTGAGTTTGTGTCGAACTATTTCCGTGAAAGGAGTTTCTCTTCTACCAGGAATATAAACATGAATGAAAACGAAATGGGCCAGTATATTATAGAACTAATAGAAACTAATTATGTGGGTGTTGACCATTATGAGGAGACAGTTCTGGAGGTATATGAAACTACTTAAAGTGATGCCAGTGATACCAATCGCGAAACTCAATCTCCAATCACAGTTAATGTTATGGATGTTAGTAAGAGTGTAATACCATAGTCCAAGTCTCCAGAATGCAGTGATACAAGTGAATCACCTTGCAAATTCTCTGGTTCGAGTTAACTACTTAAAGTGATGCCAGTGATACCAATCGCGAAACTCAATCTCCAATCACAGTTAATGTTATGGATGTTAGTAAGAGTGTAATACCATAGTCCAAGTCTCCAGAATGCAGTGATACAAGTGAATCACTTTGCAAATTTTCTGGTTCGAGTTACATTCCTAGTCCTGTTAAAACATTAATGTCAACATAAGCAATGCTTATAAGAGAAAAGCTATTAATTTCTGGTTGAATTAAGGTGGTAAGAAGTGATGTTCTTTTTCACATGATCGCAGAAATTTTCGTTAGTTATCAACCGAGCTACAACTTTATTTATGGAGGAAACAAGTGTCTTTCATACTGCTAAAACAGCTGGAATGTAAGAAAATGTGCGAGAAACTTATTTCTCGTTATGAGGAATATAGAAGAGCCAGGCGAAATGTGAGTGAGGACTACAGAAAATAAAGATTTTTCAGCACCTCATGCTTGGATCAGTCGTTTCCAGAAATCACACAAAATTAAGAGCAGGGAAATAACTAAATTAGCATCTCGCTCCCATGTTTGTGACGAAGACAATATTAATAAGGCAGTGGAGTAATTTCTTTAAACTGCATGGAAGCGATTTATCAGTTATACCCCTCCTCAATTTATAACACTGACCAAAGCAGTTTTGAGCGCGAAATGCGATCAAAACAGACTCTTTCTTTTAGAGGAGAAAAACACACTCATATGATAGCCAAATCTGTTAGTGTGTTAACACATTAATACACAATCATGCCTACAATCAGCATGGATGGCTTATTACTTCCAAAACTGTTTATCGTGCTCCAGAAGCTGACAGAGACTTTCAGGCCCATACTTACTTACTTATGGCTTTTAAAGAACCCAGAGTTTCACTGCCGCCCTCACATTGGTCCCTATCCTGAGCAAGATTAATCCAGTCCCTATCATCATATTCCATCTCCCTCAAATCCATTTTAATATTATCCTATCATCTACATCTCGGCCTCCCCAAAGGTCTTTTTCCCTCCGGCCTCCCAACTAACACTCTATATGCACTTCTGGATTCACCCATATGTGCTACATGCTCTTACATCTCAAACGTCTGGATTTAATGTTCCTAATTATATCAAGTGAAGAATAAGATGCGTGCAGTTCTGCGTTGTGCAACTTTCTCCATTCTCCTGTAACTTTATCACTCTTAGCCCCAAATATATGCCTAAGAACCTTATTCTCAAACATACTTAATCTCTGTTCCTCTCTCAAAGTGAGAGTCCAAGTTTCACAACCATACAGAACAACCAGTAATATAACTGTTTTACAAATTCTTTCAGTTTTTTGGCAGCAGACTAGATGACAAAAGCTTTTCAACCAAATAATAACAGGCATTTCCCATATTTAATCTGCGTTTAATTTCCTCCCGAGTATCTTACATTTGTTACTGTTGCTCCAAAATATTTGAATTTTTCCACCTCTTTCAAGGATAAATCTCCAATTTTTATAGTTCCATTTCGTACAATATTCTGGTCACGAGACATAATCATATACTTTGTCTTTTCAGGATTTACTTCCAAACCTATCACTTTACTTGTTTCAAATAGAATTTCCGTGTTTTCCCTAATTGTTTGTGGATTTTCTCCTACATATTCACGTCATCCGCATACACAAGAAGGTGATGTAATCCATTCAATTCCAAACCCTCTCTGTTATCCTGAACTTTCCTAATGGCATATTCTAGAGTGAAGTTAAAAAGCAAGGGTGATAGTGAATCTCCTTGCTTTAGCCCACAATGAATTGGAAAAGCATCAGATAGAAACTGGCCTATATGGACTTTGCTGTATTTTTCACTAAGATACATTTTAATTAATCAAACTAGTTTCTTGGGAATACCAAATTCAATAAGAATATTATATAAAACTTCTCTCTTAACCAAGTCATATATGCCTTTTTGAAATTTATGAATAACTGATGTACTGTACCCTTATACTCCCATTTTTTCTCCAATATGTGTCGAATACAAAACATCTGATCAATAGTCTATCTATTATGCCTAAAATCACACTGATGATTCCCAATAATTTCATCTACAAATGGAGTTCTTCTTCTCAAAAGAATACTGGACAAAATTTTGTATGATGTCAACAAAAGTGATATTCCTCGAAAGTTACTACAGTTAGTCTTGTCCCCCTTCTTAAAAATAGGTACGATTATGGACTCTTTCCAATATTCTGGTAAAATTTCCTTTTCTCAAATAGCAAGTACAAGCTTATAAATTTCACTAGATAATGCGCTTCCACCCTCTTGTATTAATTCTGTTGGAATTTGATCAATACTTTGAGACTTGTACTTTTTCAGATTTTCTATCGCAATTTCGACTTCAGAAAGTTGGGTTCGGGTATAAATGGCTCAGCAGTTTGTATTTGAATTTCGTTTTGATCCTTTCTATTTGGCCTATGTGTATTTAGTACTTATCCAAAATAGTTTTTCCATCTGTTCAGGACTGAATGATGGTCTGTAACTTTCGGGCCCATAGTACCTATAAGTTATTTAAAGCTAACAACATTATCGTCACTGCAACAAAATCAGGGAAAATTGAAAAAAGAAAGCTCAAACAATGGTCTACAGAAGCATTCTTCCCATACTCTGAAGACAACTGTGTCTTGCATTTCGATTCCCAGACATCATACTGTGACACGACTTGTCTTAAAAATATTCCTTCAGGCAAGACCAAAGAATTGTTCCAAATTCCTCCTGGCATTACTGGACAAATCCAACCATTTGACAAGTTATTTTTTCAGCAGTGGAAAGTTCTCTCCCTCTGCTTGACGGAAGTAATTACATCAGATGATAACATTCACGAATGGGTTTCCCATAGAGACAGCAACCTGATATTACAATCTTTCACACACTTTTAATTTTCATCTTCAAGATTTCGAAACATGATAAAATATTCTTGATTTACAAGCAGATACATGACGGACCAACCTCCTGAGTTCGCAGTGCCTGTTAAATATTACATGGAAACAAAGGAAAAACAGTGTGCATGGTGTAAAAAGAATTTGTTTTCACCATTCAATTAACAATAGTCACTTTTGTTATTCTTTCATCACTGAATGAAAGTTTGTGGTGGTAGTGAGATATGTTATGTGCCGTATCTCCACATGCAGTGCATTCACACTCTGCACCCTGCTCCACTTCATTCAAGCAGGGATGTCCAACTGCTTGGCACATTGGGTTGCCATTGCAGAATTCTGGATTCGATTTCAGTGCCTCGCAGTTAAAACTAGCAGGTAATTTCATTGTACATGACCACCTTACATCAGACCACTTCTGTGAGGGAAATTTCAATACTTCTCTTGTTAGTTATTTTATACACCTGCAACTTTTAACAATTCAGCAGCTTTTTGCATAAAGCCATAAGAAATTCGTACTTGTGAAGGATGCCTAAGTGATTTTCTAGGAGACTGTTCCAATTGATGATCGATGTATCAATGATATCTAATGTTTCTTCTGTGGGAACCCTATGCTGTCTGTTGTGTTTCTTAGGCTGAACATTTCCTGTTGCCTGAAATTTATTATAAAGATTATAGATTGTTGTACGTGGTGAAATTTATACACCCCGGAATCATGTTTCAAACTGCCTTTGTACTTGGCTGGCAGACTGGGTTAACACAAATATGAATCATAAATATATACACGTTGTTCAGTAGTAAACATTTGATTAGCCATTATACAGTTTACATTTATTCACACTTTCACTTTACATGCACAAGAAAACACTGTACAATACATGTAGCATGTTCTGTGTCACTCGCCAATCATTTGGAGACTGATTCACTAACTTTAACATGAGCAAGTTTAATATTTAGGGAGAAAAATTCGCTCCAGTGCCGGGGATCGAACCCGGATCCTTGGTTCTATGTACCAAGCGCTCTGACCACTGAGCTACAACGAATCCGATCCACAGCACCGGACCGAACCTTCCTCCCTTCCTCCCTTACATGTTGACGTATATGTCCAATGTCAACTGCCATTATACAAGGAGCGCACTCAGTTGAGTGACTTGTTTGGCCGGGATTCCGCAGTTAAGTGCACAGTAATCTGTACAGAAATATGCACTGCTAGCTATGAGAATATTAAAGATATTTTTATTAATTTGTCCTACAGAACAATCTCTGTAATATTGACAATTAATATTTAGGGAGAAAAATTCGCTCCGGCGCCGGGGATCGAACCCGGGTCCTTGGTTCTACGTACCAAGCGCTCGGCAAATTAATAAAAATATCTTTAATATTCTCATAGCTAGCAGTGCATATTTCTGTACAGATTACTGTGCACTTAACTGCGGAATCCCGGCCAAACAAGTCACTCAACTGAGTGCGCTCCTTGTATAATGGCAGTTGACATTGGACATATACGTCAACATGTATGCCTAACTTGGAGTCAGGCCAAAAGGGAAACATTCAGGGAGGAAGGTTCGGTCCAGTGCTGTGGATCGGAATCGGTGTAGCACAGTGGTCAGAGCGCTTGGTACGTAGAACCAAGGACCTGGGTTTGATCCCCGGCGCCGGAGCGAATTTTTCTCCCTAAATATTAATTGTCAATATTACAGATATTATTCTGTAGGACAAATTAATAAAAATATCTTTAATATGAGCAAGTTTGCATCATTGCCTCTGCCAGCCCACTGTTCCCCACCACGAGTGCATCAGCAGTGCACAGTCAAAACCCTGTCACTCCTGTCCACACATCATCTGATCATGCCAAGTAATCTATGGCGAATCCTTGGCCTCATGTCGCCAAATATCATCTCGCTATCACCAATTCCATAGACGCTAAATAACCTTGTAATTCATACAGCGTTGTTAAATAATCAAGTAAAAAAATTAATAATAATAATTATTATTATTATTATTATTATTATTATTATTATTATTATTATGTGAGGCAGCAGTAGCAGTAGAGGAAGTGGTAACAGTAATGATGGCAAGACACATTGTGATGATGGTACAGTCATCCCAAGAAAAAACAGCCAGACTTTTGTTCAGATCAGAATCAAAGTTTTGACATGTGGTTCACCTGTTGTCATTTCAAAGGAAGAGAGGTATGTAACCTTCTAATCAATAATTGATCAATAATGGTTAATTGAATCTTCGTCACTCAGACGATCTTCACAATGCCGTCTGTGGTATAGTGAGTAGCAAACTGGTTTCATATGCAAGAGTTCGGGGTTCAATCCCAACTGGAAAAGTTCTTTTAACTGTATAATTTTTCATTTCCTTTGAGTTATCGTTTTTAAGTGTACATCATGACAGTTTTTTTTTTTAAATTCTTCAACTGAATCGCTGATTGCAAAAACACTCTGTCACAGAATATAAATTCTCAGAAAATTGGGGGGGGGGGGGGGAGGAACATTGTATCAGCTAAATGAATTGATATAAAAAGTTAAAAAATGAACTGCTTATAGAATGCATTGTTTCACATAATATCCAAAAAGTTTAAATTAGTAAATTCAAAATGAAAAATTATAATTCAATAAAGATTTGCACTTGAAATTGCAAAGGGTTGAACATGTCCTGGGCTCTTGTCCGCATGGTGAAGTACTCCGTAACTCACGACATCATAGATGATCGTCGAACAGTTTAAATCAAAAGATTTTCAAGTGTTCGAAAAAGTACAAGGACTGGCAGACAATGTCATCGATCCCACCGTTAGATTTGGAAACAAAAGAGCCAACTTGAAGATGTAAATAGGGAAAAAATGACATCTATATAGTACCATTCCATATTTTATGGACAAATATGGCCTACAACAAATTGAAGAAATAGGCCTTATGGTTGGAGTGAGCAGAACTATTCCTGGTTTCTTCTTCCAAACCTGGCAACATTTCAGCCTACAGACGAAGGCAACTGACGACATCATTCTTGCAGCTCTGAAAGTATCCATATTTCTACTCCGAAACCATCTCTACAATCAACAGCGATCTTCAAATAATTAATTGTTTAACTGTTTATTCAATCATTTCTTGTCATTGTTGTGTGACTTCATTAAACCTAATCATATCATTTGTTCTTTCAACTGCCCATTGTACAATATGCTCTGTCTTTTTGGCAGCCTGTTAATACAGGGAGGTATTATCGTTTAGATAAATACATAAAAAATAAGAGTTAAAATTATTTATGAATACATATTATAATATTGACATTTTAATGGCCACTGAAGCAAAATTTTCTCCAAATATTCACTTTTTATGTACAGAGAGGATCACACTAGCAATACAAGACAGGGTGGCTCAGCTATTTTCATAGAATGTATTTATTAATACATCCACCTGTCATAATAGATGACCATATAGGTCTGGAAAACAATAAAAAAAAATGCTTATGTATGGAATATAGAGAAAAATCAATACAATCTTATCTGAGCCATGAGGAACTTCCCTCTGTCACTGAAGAATTTCAAATAGCAAGAACTGATATTTACTTACATCACAAAAAATATCAAATTGGTCCATTCTACTCTGACCCTGCAAATAAGATGACTGTTGCCAATTTATAGGATATTATGCACCTGATGGAATCTCACTGGCTCTTAGGTCGAGATTTTAACAGTAAACACCCTAGGTGGGGATATCAGATTTCTCTAGAATATCTTTATCCAATAGAACCAACTCATTATCTAGACTCTGAACAAATGCCAGATGTTTTAGATCTTTATATTGGAAAAAATATTGAAACTTTGTGTACTTCACAAGCAACTGTCATTCACGAACTTAGTTCAGATCATTACCCTGTTGTTACAACTGTATTCTTCGCTCCTGGAATATATAATGATACTAATTTTAGTCTAAGAAAACATTCTTTTGATTGGAAATGCTATGTGAATACATTAGAAAATATCACTGATGTCAACCTTCAACTAAAAACTACTCATGATATTGATAAAATTGTCACTAGACTTAACAGAAATATACATCTTGCTGCAAATTTAACCAACAGTACTCTATATGCACTCAATTAAAATTTAATCAGGCACCACTAACTGAACTCACAAAACAGTTTCTTCTGGAGAAGAAACTCTGTCACTCATTATGGGAATGCATGTGGTATCCTCCCCAAAGAGTAGCATATAACGAGCAACTAGATATCTGCAGAGAGTTTTAAAGGAAGAATGGACTGCTGCAAGTAACAATGTTTTACTCTCCCTTGACTCAAGAAATGGATCATTATGGAGAAAAACTAAATATATTACCAAAGTAGTGGAAAGGATACCACCTTTATATCGTAACAATTTGTGGCACTCACTCCACAACAGATAGGTAATATTTTCTCAGAAATTTTTGAAGAACAGTTTAACTGAATAAATTATGGAACAGTTGTCACAATTTGAGAGCATGATTTATTCCTTAGGAGCAAACAAAAGCAAGCAGTCCAAAATAACTGACTTTTTTGTAAAATAATCACATGTAATTAATTAATTATTAATGCTGTTTCAGATATAATTAAATGCCATTTCAGTTATATGTTTTTTTCACTTATACGTTTTTTACTTCAGACCTACATAAATAAAAGTATAAATGAAGTTTTACTGCACATAGAAATGTTAAAACATAAAATTAAATAATTTTGTTACAATGCTGATTCATAATGCTGTTTCAGATGTAATTATATGTCATTTCAGTTATACGTTTTTCTCACATAAGTTTTTTTCTTCAAACCCCAATAAAAAGTATAAATAAAGTTTTACTGTACATAGATAAGCTAAAACATAAAATTAAATAATTCTGTCACAATGCGAATTCAAAGTCATGGTGGAAAGATATCACAGCTCTGAACAACTCTGTAATCTTGTAACACTAACCCAAGTAAATTTGTCTATTGCAGAGGACATTTCGAACCCACTATAACTGGAGTTTAATGACATCTTAAAACACTATTCAGCTTTGTTACAATACGGAATATTGGAAAAGGAATGATTTATCCCTTACAAGTGCATATCTAGATTGAAACTATTAAGATAAAACCATTTAAAAACATATTCTCTTGTGAACTCAGCTGAGGTCTTCCAGTGCACGCACACATTCACTTTTCTGAGACTTACAAAATTCCTGCTGGCCATTTTTTTTTCTTTTGGGACCACTGTACAAGCTTGTGCATGTCTCATAATGTGTACAAGATGTTTTCTATTCCTCTTTTCCTTTCATATTCAGTGTTTTTTTTTTCCAAATATTTTGTTATTTTATCACTATAGCTAACTTCTAAAAGTATGAACTATATATAAAACCAATATGAAAAAACAGTTAATTATGAGCAACTGATGCCGCAATGCCATGTAATATATGGTGAACCTACTATCAAATGGAATGTGCTGAATTAAAAATATGCATACCCTATTCCATAGCTTAAGATCCTTCAAGAAAGTAATATAGAGTTCAAGAGCTTTTTGTTTATCTTCAAGCTGGTGCAGAATATGCAGAGAGGAAGAACTCTTAATGCTGACAGCTGAAAATACAATACATACCAAAATTTAGATATAATTACATGTATCACACTTCATTTAATAACTAGCCATACCCATGTGCTTTACTGCAATTGTTAGAAATAAATATTATTGACTTATATCTATTATATTTTCGAGTACAGTTTTGTAATTACTTAGTGAATAATAGCTTCTTATAAGTTTTAAGTTGTTTGCTCCTGAATTATTTTCGAAATATCTAGTGTTTAAAAACTATGAATGTAACTGTTATTATCATGCAATACTTTTTGGAGTTATTCAGTCAATTATACTTTTAAGCTTGATAATATTAGACCTAACAGACAATTGGTCAGCATCTGAAACAAAATATATTTGCAAGAACTGAGGATTGTTATTCTCAGCTGGAAGAAGACTTCCAATTAAATGATAAGCCTATGTTTGAACTTTAAATGTTGACATAAAATTGACTTCATGTATTTCATTTGCACTAAACGTCACTTGAAGTAAGGTGTTGTACTGTCTTATATTATATCAAAAGTGTGCTGATAACGGATGTACTATGATAAGTAAGTTTTAATTGGTTGTGGGGGCTCTTGAATCTCAGGAGAAACAACTTTTCCAATAGCATCAAATAATTCATTTGGCTCATTACCCAATTTTTTCAATTGCATTTATTGCATAATTTATTCATTTTACCTATTTGAACACAATTTTAATGAGCATAATCAATATTTGGATCATAATGGAATGCTAAGCTAATATACTATTACTGCACACTAAATCAATACAGATTCATTGTTCATTAATTCTCTGAAAACATTCAACACTGCTTCCTCATTCTCAAACCTGGTAAGTTCGAACTCTGTTATTGACAAGTCAACCGAAGTGGTCAATGCTCGTTTCTCTTGGTTGAGCCGCTGAAATGATTGCACTGTTAGTTTGTAACAGAATTTTCTGTTCTTCCTCACTCTTATTAAATCTCCGAATTTTGTTTTGTCTTGAGTCAGAAATGCTTCGAGTTAATTGAGACTTTGTTTTGTCATTTTGAAGTACGTAATATATAAAAACAATAGGTCTATCTAACTAATTTTAACTTATTGAACCCTTTTCAGAGAATACTACCCGAAATTATCAATGTCTAATTTATACTTATCCACTAACGTGAACGAAGCACAAATCAAATTGAAAGCCACACGCGCACTACCACTCCTCTAGGAGGCAGAGGAGTCTGAATGCTGTTTGTCATGATTCTTGATAAAGTAGGGCACAACCGTGTGGTATCATTTAGTATATAAAACATTGAAAATGGGGTATACAATGTATTAATGACCAACCTACACTACAGAATAAGATGAAACTTCGATATCGTCCCACACCATACATGAGAGAAAAAACATACTTAAATAATTGAAAAGAACCTCAAAATTATAACATACCACTCTAGAGACGGTCATTGATAAAGTTATATACTTAATTGGTAACAGTTCTATATAGTGCACAACACTACATACTGAATAATTAACAGAGTAACATATTTAGCTCAACTTGTGGCTTGTGGGTCATACAAAACCACAAGCTCCACCCCACTGTGTGTGAGTCCTTATATATATATATATAATCACTTAACAATACATATCTCAGTCATAACAACCTCACACAATACCAAATGGAACTATAAAGTAATTTCATAATTAAAATAGGACATTTGGTTCAGGGAGCTTCCATGTTTTGTAGAAGGATAATCGTTTAACATGTTTCTCAATTGAAATTGTATTTAACCCATATCTGCCTAGTGTTGCGTTTTCGCAACAGTCTGCATTAGCTATTTTTCTGCAAAAATGCAAAGGAATGAATTACAAAATTAACTTTTATTTAATTGCTGTGTATACTAGAAGAATCAAAGGAGCCTGCAGCACAATAATTAACTTCCATTTCAATTTCATGTAGTGGTGGAAAAATTATGAAAATATTCAACAACAAAAAAAGTCTTAGGCATAAATGGTTAAATGATTAGAATACGACCATTTTGGTCCAGACAGCACACATTTGGTGCAAGGATAATTTCTTTAATATGTTTCTTAAGGGTATGGCCACACGAGCTACATTTGTTGAAGGTTTTCTGCTACAAATGTAGCTGCCGTAATTGTCGCAAAACGGGTGGCCACATGGGTGCGACAATTACTGCTCAGTTTCTGCGTTAAATGTCACTATGTGTGGCCACATGACATGCCACACGTAGAAACATTTGTAGCTAGTTCTTTTGCTTTTTGCAGCACTCAGCATTCCTCCTTCTTCATCTCCTCTCCCCTTAACCCTACTTCCATTTTTACGACATATCTTAGGACTGTACATTATTATGGTCACACACAATGGTAATGCGCATGAGAAGAAAATTTATAGCAGTGCCATAAAGGAAACTTTTATTTCTGTGTCGGTTTGTCAACAGGCAATATTGCTCATCAGTAACAATCGTAAGTATGGTGTGGGTGAAGGGTTTGCTGAAAGGCTGTATGAAGACCTAATTTCTCGTGGTTCTGTAGAAGGGTCAATGGGCTTTACAACAGATTAGACATGCTCTTCCCTAGTCAATACATGAATTTCTAAAGCATCTAAGGAGTTTTAAACATGACCCTTATTCCTATCCTAAAACACAACTCAAAGAGGAAATGTGTTTGTAACATATTTGAGAGATCTGTCTTGTAAAAGAATTTTTTTTTAACCAAATGAAGTCGCTGAAGGGTTTACTGGAACACTATTGTATAGATTTTATTATTGAAGGATATCTTTGGTCGAAAATGAAAGAAAAAAATGTGTACTCTCAAAGAACGATATTTTGAAAACAGTACAAGTAAACACATCTATTATAAAAGTTCTCTTTTTCTTGGTTTTGCAGAATGCTTATTGGACATTGCGACAAATTAAACTTGACCCTTATATCCCAAAATACAACTCAGAGTGGAAATCTATTTATAATACAATACATTTATAAACAATACTGATTTGTGAGATCTATCCTGAAAAAGAATTGTACGTTTTTTTACCAAACAAAATCAGTATGAAGGGTTTGCTAGAACGTTTTTGTATACATTTTATTATTGAAGAATTCTTTAGGTCGAAATTGAAAGAAGAAAATGTATGTACTTTTAAACACAGATATTTTGAAAAGAGTTAAAACATGGGGCAATTTAGCCCGGACTATACAAAAGCGAGGCAATATTTATTGGCACCACATTGTTAGTAACAAATATGTCATATTTATTGGCATGGTATTGTTATAAATCTGTCATGATAACAATAATTTCCCATCTAAAAGTCAATCTCTCTGTCTACTTCACAAATATGTTAGTAACAAATATGTCATATTTATTGGCATGGTATTGTTATAAATCTGTCATGATAACAATAATTTCCCATCTAAAAGTCAATCTCTCTGTCTACTTCACTCCTTCATAAACACAAGTAGATTCTGTTGTTACAACTACATATACATACTGAGAATTTCAACCGTTAGAAAAACGGGTTTTCCTTCAAATTTGAGAATGCCTTTCTTCCATTGTACATTTTATGCAATAGAAAACAGAGTTTACGTTCTCTTAAACATCATAGATCACGTTTCTCAGATTATTAAATTTCGAGCGAGAGGAAAACCTGAAAGGTGAATCTTAGGGTATGCAAATCAAATCTTTCAGGTAAGGCTCCCTGTAATACCCGGCCCCGGAACAATTTTTCCCTTGAAATTATTCCAATCTTAGGGTATGTTACAGTCCAGTGTCTCATAAAGTTTTTGACAAACAAAACATATTCTAACGCTATATGACAAGCGGGGTGGTACAAATTGCAATATCTTATAGCAAATTCGAGAGGCAAATTTCACTGCACTCATCAATGTCACTTGTTTTATTTTTGAATACAGTAGGCCTAAATAAAATGCCAAGGTGTTGTATACCTGGCTGCAAATTCAATTAACAGAAGGAAACTTATAGGCGATATTTACTTTTCCTTCTGGTGAAGTAACAAAAAAACAGCAATAAGGTTAAGAAAATAGAATTTAAAATTAGCTTATGCATGTATCCATACGCATTTGTAAATTGACATTACACTAAATTATTGTAATTCTCTACTGTAAAATAAATAATTTTGATTTGTTATTTCACTGCATTTAAAGTCTTAATCTGTAAGTCTTTTACATGAAATTTGATTTTCGCTTTCTATCTCATTGCTAAAAAACTAAAGCATGGCCTTTCATTTTACATGGTTGTTTGTACTTTTATTACAATTTTTTTGCATGATATTTATTCTTTCTTTATTGTCAGTTAGGAGATTTTTTCTTTGTAGGTTATTTTACGACGCTTTATCAACATCTAGGTTATTTAGTGTCTGAATAAGACGAAGGTGATAATGCCGGTTAAATGAGTCCAGGGTCCAACACTGAAAGTTACCCAGCATTTGCTCATATTGGGTTGAGGGAAAACCCCGGAAAAAACCTCAACCAGGTAACTTGCCCCAACCGGGAATAGAACCCAGGCCACCTGGTTTCGCGGCCAGACGCGCTAGCGGAGTTAGGAGATAAAAGACTTTTGATTTGTATATTCTTTGACTCTCTGAGTCTTCTTTGGGATCTACTAAAGAGGAAATAAACATATTAATATAAATTTAAAGTTTAATGGATACGTAATAAGGAATTCCCAGCAACTAACAATAATGTAAGCCACTGGCGTGGCTCAATCGATTAAGGTACTTGCTCCCGGTCTGAAGTTGCGCTCGGGCGTGGGTTCGATCCGCGCTTGGGCTGATTACCTGTTGGGTTTTTTCCAAGGTTTTCCCCAACCATAAGGTAAATGCCAGGTAATCCATGGCGAATTCTCGGCCTCATCTCGCCAAACACCATCTCACTATCACCAATTTCATCGACGCTAAATAACCCAGTAATTGATACAGTGTCGTTAAATAACAGACTAAAAGAAACAATAATGTTAATTTGTTTAAGGAGGAAAATTAATTGGTCACGAACAGGTCTAATATGTCAGACGCTTGTCCCTAAATTTTATTATATTATTATTATAATTATTTATTGTACCTAAAATTCATTTTCCCTAATAAAGGATTATTATTACATGCGGGTAGTCTACTGAGAGTAAGCTAATTTTAAATATTCTTTTCGTAACCTTACTCCTGTTTTTTGTTACTTCATTAAAAGAAAAAATAAATATCGGCACTAAGTTTTCTTTTAGTAATTAAATTTGCAGCCAGGTATACAACTCCTTGGAGTTTTATTTAGGTTAATGTATTCTAAAATAAAACAATTGACACTGAAGAGTGCAGTAAAATTTGTCTCTCGAATTACCTATAAGATATCCCAATTTGTACCACCTCGCTTATCTTATAGCATTAGAATATCTTTTGTTTGTTAAAAACTTTCTAAGACACTGAAACTGTAACATACCCGAAGATTCACCTTTCAGTTTCCCCTCCCCCGAAATTTAATAATTTGAGAAACTGATTATTGCTAGCTATTATTATTATTATTATTATTATTATTATTATTATTATTATTATTATTATTGTAAAAATAAGAAATGTATATAAAATGTTTAACTCACACATGTAAGGTCAATTAAACAGTGTTCATGGGTTAGATAATAAACATACAATATATATATATAAAACTCAGTTGTATGAACACTTTACAAATGATGATAATTAAGATTGGTAAAATTCAGACATGTTTCGGAGGGTGCCCCTCCATCTTCAGTGACATTACCACGACTGCAAAAGGAAAATAAGTATATATAAGGTTCGTGGATAGTTATGTTTAAAAATAAAGTACAAAAAATATATGATGTCTGAATATTGATATTTAATTCTTATGAGACTTGAAAAGGTTAAGAGCGTAATGACCAGTGTGTGTTCTATTCAAATATATAAAAGATTAAAATAGATAAAACTGGTATTTTAAACGAAATTAACTTCGTAAGAGGTAAGTACTATCTAATAGTAAATAACATGTATCATGTATTAAAATGTACAAAGAGTGAATGAAAAAGAAGAATGGACAGAATTATAATCTGGACGCGAGACTCACCGCTGGTTCAGGTGTTCGACCGCGATGTATTGTGGCTTAAAGGAGACTGACTACGATGAAAGAAGGGACAGAGATTGCGTTGACTGATACTACGTTAATCTTTTCCTGTTCAAATCGGAAGTGATGTAAAGGTCAAAAAGAATATTTTTTTCATGAATTGCTTTATCATTTATATTTTGAGGGTTAACAAATTTGTCTTTATATATTTCAATAGAGTCTAAAATGTTTAATAGTTTACCTTTCCTGTTAGTATGTAAGATTTCCATGTCTGTGTTAATATCTGTGAAAAAATGTTGATTATTAAATACATGTTCACTAAAGGCAGAATGCGACATTTCATGAGAAATGTTCTTATGTTCTTTATATCTTATACTGAAATTTCGGCCAGTTTGACCTATATACATAGCATCACATTCTGGAAACTGACATTTTAATTTGTATACGCCTGAGGAATTAAATTTATCAAAATTGCTAGTAGGAAATTTATTAAACAAAATTTTACCAAGAGAGTTGTTAGTTTTGTAAGCAATATTGAAATTTAGTTTTTTAAAAATTGAAGAAATATTGTGAACATATGGATTCGAATAAACGAAACTGATATAATCTTTTCGTTCTTTGTTCGACAGACGTGTGAAATTTTTTAATTGTTTTTTCCCGGTTTGTCTGATAGATAATCCTGTCTACCATCTTCGTGTTATAGCCATTGTCTATTGCTATTGTGTAAATGATGCCTAATTCTTTGTCGTAATCCGATTTGGAC
This sequence comes from Periplaneta americana, assembly GCF_040183065.1. NCBI lineage: Eukaryota > Metazoa > Arthropoda > Insecta > Blattodea > Blattidae > Periplaneta > Periplaneta americana. The sequence goes on from NC_091133.1 coordinate 35,361,776, forward strand.
AAGGGAATACTAAGTAATCTATTAATTAAACTGTACAATCCTGCTTTTTTTTGTGCTGATCAGGATGGTTCGAATGAATAGGAATTAAGTGTGTGGTCTGAGTTGGCTTCCTGTATATTTTGTAACAAAACTTATTAGCTTTCCTTTCTATTGTTAAATCCAAAAAATGTAAAAAATTGTTAATTTCATCTTCTTTAGTAAACAGAATATTGGGATGTATGGAATTTATATTGTCCAACAGATTTACGTAATTACTTTATAGTTTCATCTAGTATTGTATGAGGTCATTATAATTGAGATACATATTGTTAATTGTGCGCCATAGTGATCAATCATATAAGGACTCGCACATAGTGGAGTGGAGGTTGGGGCTTTGGATGGCTCACAAGCCACAGATCATGCTAAATAAGTTACTTTGCTAATTATTCAGTATGGAGTGTTGTGCATTATACAGAACTGCTACCCATTAATGATATAACTTTTTCAATGACCACAGCATGTCTCTAGAGTGGTGTATTTTAATTCTGAGGTTATTTTCAACTATTTAAGTACGTTTTTCTCCAATGTGTGGTATGGGGGGATATCGAAGATGCACCTTATTCTATAGTGCAGGCTTATCATTTAATTGGAAGTCTTCTTCCAGCTGAAAGTAAGAGCCCTCAGTTCTTACAAGTATATTTTATTTCAGATGTTGACCAATTGTCTATTATGACTAATATAGTATCAATCTTAAAAGTAGAATTGATTGAACAACTGCAGAAAGTATTGCGTGATAATAACAGTTAAATTCATAGTTTTAAATACAACTTTGACAATGATTCAGAAGCAACGATTTACAACATACAAAAAACTATTATTCATTAAGTAATTACAAAACTGTATTTAGATTTAAATAAATAATATTTATTTCTAACAAGTGCAGCGAAGTGCATGGGTATGGCAAGTTAACAATAATTATGTATCTTAATACAATCTGTTCATATTGACTGATTTCAAGCCACATGCAATGAAATTCTTAGTCAATTATTTATTCCTATTTTTATATACTTGCATACTGTCTAGTGGTCAGAGCTTCTGGCTACATTGCATGATGTCTCAGGTCCGATTCCTGGTCAGACCACAGGAATTTTTCCTTAAAAAATGGAATTGTTCCTATGTTCTTTCCACTGTCTGTAATTTAGGTTAAATTTAGATTTAAGACCTCTCCCGGCACCACATAATCATGCATGGTCATTTTATGATATCACTGAAGTAACATAATTCTGCCTTCCAGGCACTCCAACTTCAGAAATGAGTTACACATAAGCCTCTGTCAGGGCATCCCCACCTGAGCACGAGTCTTACTCATTCAAGAGTGGGCTAGTTTATCTTTCATTGTATTTATTAATTTGTATTCATTTCAAACTTACTAGCAATAGTAAATAAATAAATAAAATAAATAAAAGACCAGAAATGTCGAAAGACAGCCTGGTGATACTGTAAGAAAAAAAATATTTTAGCACTAGAATTGCACTTAGGAAATAATGCTCATAAATTAATATGAATAATATAATTACCAGAAGGTCTCATCTCAGCCCATCGTGGATCACCAGCTGGAATATCATTAATTAGGTCTTGGCTCACTTTTACAACAACTGTGTCAAGGACAGCATCTATGTCAATAACAGGTTCCTCTTCTGGTGGAAAAATTTCATTGACTATACTTTCACTTTGTGACTGAAAAGCAAAATGCCTATAATATAATATACAAATTTTCTATTATATATATATAAAGACATTAAATGCAAGAACTAATTAATGTAAGTTGCATAACACAAAAGCACCATTATCATTATTATGTTCATTTTGTCAAGAATGGAATTTTAAAATTTTTTTCCCCATTTACATGCACAAACTTCTGATTTTCAGCATTAATCATATCAATCTCAGACTATAGCTTCATTAATTTACTCTAATGTAACCAAATTATTTTCTCTTGAGCTCATTCTGAATTTTGCATAATTATCTGATTAATCAGTTTTCATATTTATGCATTTATGATTGTGTTAACTGTACTTCTTGAATACTACTTTCTATGTGACACTGCTTCGTCTGTTACTACAGTGTTAACAGAATGGAGCTGTGTATATCTTCTTACAATTTAAATTTATCATCATTGACTAACTAACTCGTGTTCAAGATTTGTAATAAAGTAATTAACATTTAGACGTTACATAGGACGATTTTATTTTCAACATGTTCATCAATAGAATCTCACATATATGATTCTTTTATTCTTTTTCAGGGCAGAAAGAAAATTATGGGCGAGAGGCATAAGACATACAGTGTCAGTTAGTGTACAAAACTGGGTGACATGTGACTCTCAGTTGAAAATTACTTCAATTCACTACTTTTCAAGAAAAGTGTTAAGTACATTGCGTTTTAATTTTTAATGTAGCCATTATTACGACTACATCAACAAGGAAAAAAAAAAAATTGTATCTTTTCGGCCAATCAATGAAAACTGCATTGATGGGTAAGAAATTGCCATCTAATGGTGATGTGTTGTATCATCTTTTGTATTTTCATATGTTGACAAAAGAGGACTATTCATGAAAGTGAATTGTTTAACATCCCAACACATAGATTGTACATGTAAATGCTATTACATTTAATATTTTTGTCCACATTTTTAAACATGTTGAATGTATTAAACATGACTTTCTTTTCCTAATCTACTATAACCAGTCCCATGACTTTAACCCATTAATGCCCAGTGGCCTACTTGATAAATATAAATATATAATGTATATCAACTAAATTTACCAAAATTGTAGCTTCCTTCAAAAACTGAAATTTATTTTAGTTTGCATTAGTAAAGTACAAAATAATGTAGTGCTGTGCAAAGAATAATAGTAATTTATAGTGTAACAGAGTTATTCATGGATTTCAAAAAGGCATATGACTCGGTTAAGAGAGAAGTTTTATATGATATTCTCATTGAATTTGGCATTCCCAAGAAACTAGTTCGATTAATTAAAATGTGTCTCAGTGAAATGTACAGCAGAGTCCGTATAGGTCAGTTTCTGTCAGATGCGTTTCCAATTCACTGTGGGCCAAAGCAGGGAGATGTACTATCACCTAATTTTTTAACTTTGCTCTAGAGCAGAGCTTGCCAAACTACGGCCTGCGGGCTGGATCAGGCCCACGAGCTACTTTTGTTCAGCCCATTTACTAACTTGAAGAAAAATTAAAAGTCAATAAAAGAATAAAAAGAAGATTAATTTATTGACGAACTTCAATCGATGAAATCAAATCAGAGGCCCACATTGTTAAATAAATTGCTCGTATATTGCGGTAACAATTATGTTGCCACAATACAGGCTACTGGTTGCAAGCATTCAGCCGCCAGACGACTGTAGGTTGTCCAGCCCAAGTGCGAAGTGTGGCAACAGAGCAACCAGAGATTGCACCGCTGTAAGCTGACAACAGCGACTTCTTTCGGTACATGCTCACACATATTAGAGCAGTGGAAACGCGAAGTGGTAAATATTATCCAGTTAAGAATAGTATTAGCACTCTGAGTTAATCCACAAGCATTTACTAGTAGTTCTTACATCGTAACTTTAATTATGGCAGGGAAAGAAAAAAAAAAAAAAAGAGAAAATGGACAGTGAATGTTCTGTGTTTAAACAACAATGGAGTTTGGACTATTTTATGATTCAAACCGGAAATAAAATAATTATGCCTGATTTGTAACGAATCAGTTGTTGTCTTTAAAGAATGTAACATTCGCAGGCATTATGAAATCAAACATTTTTCAAAATTTTCACGATTTACAAGGAAGTTACAGGATGATAAATTTGAAGCAACGAAGCGTGGACTATCATCTTAACAGAATATTTTCAAGAAACAGAGATCAGACAATGAAGCAGCAACAGTGGCTAGTTTCGCATGAACTGGCGAAAAGGGCAAAATCTTTTAGTGATGGTGAATTTATTAAATCGTGCATGATAATGGCGGCAAAGGAGATTTGTCCTGAGAAAGTAGATTTATTTAAGAAAATTAGCCTTTCAGTTGCCTACATATAGTTGCTCGCAGAGTGGAAGATATTGCCAAAAACATAACTTGCCAGTTGAATGAAAAAAGGAAACAGTTTGAAAGTGTAGGTTTTAGGTCAATAAAACACAAAATTTGAATACTAATGTTATTTATGAGCTTTGTTTATTAGACTTAATTTAAACTTACGTGACTTGGCCCGCGATTCTTTCTCAGATGGTTAATGTGGCCCTCGCTATGAAAAGTTTGGCAAGCCCTGCTCTAGAGTATGCCATTAGGAAAGTCCAGGTTAACAGAGAGGGTTTGGAATTGAACAGGTTACATCAGCTGCTTGTCTATGCGGATGATGTGAATATGTTAGGAGAAAATCCACAAACGATTAGGGAAAACACGGGAATTTTACTTGAAGCAAGTAAAGAGATAGGTTTGGACGTAAATCCCGAAAAGACAAAGTATATGATTATGTCTCGTGACGAGAATATTTTACAAAATGTAAATTTATCCTTTGAAGAGGTGGAAAAATTCAAATACCTGGGAGCAACAGTAACAAATATAAATGATACTCTGGAGAAAATTAAACACAAAATAAATATGGGAAATGCCTGTTATTATTCGGCTGAGAAGCTTTTATTATCCAGTCTGCTGTCAAAAAATCTGAAAATTAGAATTTATAAAACAGTTATATTACCGGTTGTTCTTTATGGTTGTGAAACTTGGACTCTCACTTTGAGAGAGGAACATAGGTTAAAGGGTGTTTGAGAATAAGGTGTTTAGGAAAATATTTGGGGCTAAGAGGGATGAAGTTACAGGAGAATGGAGAAAGTTACACAACACAGAACTGTATGCATTGTATTCTTCACCCGACATAAATAGGAACATTAAATCCAGACGTTTGAGATGGGCAGGGCATGTAGCACGTATGGGCGAATCCAGAAATGCATATAGAGTATTAGTTGGGAGGCTGGAGGGAAAAAGACCTTTGGGGAGGCCGAGACGTAGATGGGAGGATAATATTAAAATGGATTTGAGGGAGGTGGGATATGATGATAGAGACTGGATTGGTCTTGCTCAGGATAGGGACCTATGGCTGGCTTATGTGAGGGCGGCAATGAACCTCCGGGTTTCTTAAAATCCAGTAAGTAAGTAACAGAGTTAAATTAGATTTTCACAAGTGTATAAAATCTGTTTACTCTCGTGTGGTATACATTACTTTATCCATTACTGGTACCTAAGTTTAATTTTAAATTGTACGCATTTTCTTTGTAATGTGCTGTTTGTGAAGAAGTTACGAATAAATGAATGTATGGATTTTATTGTTGCTAGTATGTTGGTTGTCATGGAGGGAGTGATTTTAAAAGTTTCAATCACACAAGAAAAACATTGATGTTATGATAGCTTATCAGTAATAAGATATATTTACAGATCAGGGGGCACTTATGGAAAACTATCATGTGAAAACAACAATAAAAACAGGTGTCATTGCCCATTGCACTCAGTATCGCAACAATTGATATCAGCAAGTGAGTGCAGGCACGGGCAGTGCCTTTACATGCTGTTGCAAGTAGTTTTATCCAGTGGTGTGCTGGCAATCATTTAACAAAGAGTTCACAAAAAGAAAAAAGAATGTGATGGCCAGTGGAGAGGAGATACACAATAAGGGAAGGAGGAAACACTGGTTACTTTACAATAATAATAATAATAATAATAATAATAATAATAATAATAATAATAATAATATTATTATTATTATTTACCCCATACAGATTGATTCTCAAAATGTTCGAATTGACTATTTGACCGAGAATTGGGAATATAACATAGCTTTTTGAACTTATTCACTTCTGTTCTGCTTCAAACCCAGGACTTCATACATATGCTGTCACTTCATATAAGGAAATTTCTATTTTCTCATTTGTCGTAGTTTTGAAATTTAATTCAGCATCAGATGTAACTGTTCAATTTTCACATGACCTTCACTGCCTCTACCTGTAGTTTTTATATAAAAAAAATTAACTAACTTTGTCCCTTTGCGTCAGAATTACGAAGTTTGAGACGGTTCCTCGTATAGGATGAGGAGATTTTCATTAGATTAGTATTTCGTGTTAATATTCTTATATGGATAGGATGCGCGGACGTGTAAGTTAGTTTCAAAATCTGAGACGGAAGTAACAGGTGGACAGGAAGGCCGAAAGGAAGCTGGGCGGACAGGAAACATGTGTCCAGGCGTGGAGTTGACTGATGAAGGAATGTATGGACTTTGCCTGCGGGTGGTCAGTAAGATGACGCCAAGCCAGGTTCCAAAAGAGATGATCTGGTATGTCAGAGAATTGTCAGGACGCCGGAAGTAGGAGATGTTCTAGTTAACGAACAATTTTTGAAGAACGCGTCTTAAGTGACGTAAGTGTAATCATGGCCAATCAGGATTCTTAATAGAGACACGTGATATATAGATAGGAGGGCGAAATTCTATGTTTGGTGGTTGAAAGTAGGGGATAGATTTGGCAGATAGACAGAAGGCAGATAGACAGTGTTCGGAGAGGTCACACTCCACATATTCTCGGCAAACCTAACTCGGAAGTATAACAATTTACGGACTTAGAATTTTTTAGTCAGTGTAGTAAGAAGTCGTGTGTTGCATTATTATTATAAGTCTGAATTCTTTCCTCTCATCACGTTATCAACTGTCCGTTATATTACTGGTGTTTTATAGTACAAAATATATAATTACGTGAACTCAGAAATTAGTATACCAACTTGCGGGAAGTGAGAGCGAGATATTATACACTTGGACGCGCATTTCTGCTAATCTGAAACGAACACTTAATAATAATAATAAACGTTTTCATAGTTCTTACCAACAACTTCTGGTGTGCGCCTACATCATTTCAACCTACGAGCACGTCTCCCAAACCCCATGTCCCGACCGTTTTTGCAGCTGACCTGGGAATCTCATACCTCTACCGGAGTAATCTCGAGGAGACTGGCGCCCAAATTAATCAGTGTACGTAGTTAATTATTGACATCGACGTGCCATCCTCGAGATACTTTCCGCATATTTCGGAGCTGGCAGCCGAGGGCAAGGAAAGGCGTCGTGGGCACCAACAACGACGACGACAGACGACCGTCGCAGACATGGCGACCCCAACGAAGGCCGACCGCTTCAAGTTTCGTTTTATCTAACAGACTAACGTAACTTCAAAGAAAATCTATATTTGAATTATGATACCGAAAAAATTCACAAACGACAAAATCCTACACTAGCCCACCAACTGAATGACACCAGAAACTCAAACACGAGAATAGCTGACATCAGAAAGTCTCCAAGAAGCAGTGTAAAAGACGCTAAATTTTTATACTTTCAATCGATCACTATAGCAGAATGTAGAATAGGACGTAGTTAAATTACGAAAGTACATTTATTTTATTGATTTCTTCCTTATCAGCTATTTTAACAACGGGCCAGGAACAAATATAAATATTTAACAAAGGGCTCGTGTAAGTTATCTTCAGCACATCCCTCGTTTATCACATGATTAATAATAATCGATCCCCAGAATGTTTCACTGTGTATAGTAAAGTAGAAATAAATGTAATTTGGAATATGTCCGCAGTGTATACATTTTTAACAGTGGATATATTCTTTGTACTTGTAAATATAGTGGCCTAAAGAAAAATGCATAGCATTGCCCCATATGTAAACCATTTGGATGTGTATATGTCGTCCAATCTGTTTCCAGACTTCCCGCTTATTTTAATTTTTTGCAGTTCCCAGTTGTACTGTGAACAGAGGAATACGATTTTTTTTCTATGTGGTCTCTAGAACAATTAAGTAATATTTCCAGCTCTCTAAAACTGTTGTCTGCTTTGTTTTGTCTCTATATTCGTTTGCGGAAACATACTACAAAGGCCTTTCCATTATTGCATTAGGCAATTCAAGCATATTTTCTTTTGCCTGCTCCATTTACTTTAAACAATAGTCGAGAGCAAGGATCATATAAAAATGAGCAAGAGTTGCACCTCATTTACGAGTTCTGCAAATTGGAAGTCATCTGTTGCCACAGAAACTAAATTAATTCTGCAAATTCATATTGAGAGATTTTTTTTCAAATAAGTCTTAGTAACTCAATTCAGTGGTTTTATTTTTTTCACATGCCACATGTATATGGCATATTAAGTCACAGACTGAAAATAATAAAAGCACTTATAGTCGCGATGCTGTTATTTCCAGCGTGACTCCTCCTCTTTGCTTATGTCTTAGGAAGTGACGGCTATATAAAGTCTATGTAGGCAGTATTGTTCGCCATTTTTGTTCTTTCGTTGCCGAGCTACCATACGAGGAATCTATTTGCCACACCGTTAAACATTATCATGTCGTAGCTCCTATGATAATAAATCAAACGCACTGTAATTCAGCAAATAATTGAGCAGCCAATAACGTCCTCATGTGCTTTCTGCGAATGCCAACAAAAGAGGCAAAATGGCGGGCGATTGTATTAGGTATTTAACAAACCTTAAGAAATGAATAATGTCTTCCTCAGTAAAATCACAAGACACAAACGTTTAAATGTAGCCACCCTGCAACGCAATTGGCTGCCGGAAATTAGAGCAACGGGACTATAATTAAATGAATTCTACCAAGCTGTACCGATACCGCACAAACAAATTCATTGACTTAACAAGTTTTACATTGCTGCCAGAAATCATGCCAACATATTAAAAGTGTTAATTTCAACATCCTCAGTCAACATGATAGGCTAAGTCTATAAATTAAGAGTTGAAATTTCCATATATGATACATGCAAATTTAACATGTTGATACTAAACGTTTATCAGTGGAGATGCAGGTTAACAGTTCAGACCCTAATATTGCTTTATTTCAGAGATTTTAAGCTCACTTCAGCTCAACTGATACTCTGATTACCATACCTTGGCGGGACATCTCAATTTCCAAGTCAACCTATACAAAGAAGAAATTGTGACCTTCTGTTTCAATCAATTAGAAATACATCAGCCAAGAAGTAACTATAGAGAACAGCTTGAGCTTGCCCTCATAATAGGTAGAACAATAGCACCAAGGAATATCAGAATTATGAAACCAGGAGCTCTCCACCGTGCAAGGTGTATGGCCAGTCTCATTTACTGTTTTAAAATTCTCGTGTTTCATCGTCAGTTCACAATGACAGCAGCAGAACTAAAAGGAATTCTTCATTTCAATGTATTTCGATTGATTGTGTATATAAGAAGCGGCAAAGATGCTCGCGCACACGAGCGCCCTCACTAAACATGCTACCCATAAGATCTGTAATAACTCATACTGAGGACAGTGGAAGGATGAGTGTACTGAGCAAGTTCAACAATTCTGACAGTGCGCAATACGTGTCAGGGTTCAGGAATAATTTTATTATTGAAAGAATCTAAAAAAAATAAACAAATTGTACCCCATCTAATTTATGTGCACTATCGCAGTAGTAGAAATAAACCTGTTTGTATGTGTACAGCTGTCAAAAAAAAAAGTGGCCGCACTCGTGAACAGCGAATATTTTCAAAGTCCACTTCGGGTCGCGGCGATGTTACACGATGCATGTGCTTGTACAAGCAGTTCCGGAACTATGAAAGTGTTCCATATCTACGCCTCGTGGACCAGTGGTAGAGTGCTTGTTTAATGATTCAAAGGTCGTGGGTTCGGGCCTTCTTCAAGTTTTCATTTTATTTTTTAATCTTTCTTTAGCGATGTAAATGATATTCAAATTATCATTTATATCCAGTTATCGTTCTTTATGGATATCACGTTATTTATATTTTGTTATCGTTCTTTAGAGATATGAACAAAATTCAGGTCATCATTTGTATTCTGTTATCGTATTATAACGATATGAATAATAATTATTATTGTATTTCCAATGGGGGTTAGCCGTATTTTACATATGTATGTTAGAGCTATAGTTTTATACACAAAAAAGATAAGCATAAAGAGAAATGGAAAAGAAAATTAAATTAGCTTACGCGATGTAAACAAAACATAAACAATCCGTAAATTAGGCATTGCGATTGCAAAACAAATATCAGGTATCAATTTGTAACATACAAAAACATTAACAACACACATACGTAACACTTCTATAACACAAATATGCAGCTTTCCGTACCATACATCATAAATTAATACACAATAGTCACACAAACACAATCAAACCATAATTACGACATTGCGACGACATCAAGCATCACATAACTGACTCACATACATAACAAATCAAGCATCCGTTACAACACATACACTTCAACATAGTAACCACACTTTTAAAAGTTACAAATTTGGCTCCAAGAAGAATAAATAGGACACTGTTACTAATTACTATTCTTCTACAATTCCTTAAATACATCTGTAATAAATCTGTGAAATTCCGATATGAATAATATTCACGTTTTTTATATTGTTATCGTTCTTTAGCGATTTAAATAATATTCAAGTTATCATTTATATTGTTATTGTTCTTTCGCAATATATTAATTAAACAAACCGATATTTATCACTTATATTCTGTTATCGTTCTTTAGTGAGACTGTATAAATAATATTCAAGTTATTTATATTGTAATCGTTTTTTAGCGATATAAATAACATAAATTTAATATTAGGTTTGGAAAAATCCAGTTGCATAATACTGGTATTAGTTTTTCTTTTTGTATTATTACATACAATTGAACCACAATAAAATGAAAAGGAGTAACGAGGAATTGAACCTGAGACGTTGACATCTAAATTCCGACGTTCGTCCGCTGAGCTACGAGAGCAAAAGTGTGGAAACATTTTTGGAAAAATTGGCCCAATCACACTCTAAGATCTTCTGATGATTCGTAGAAGCTAGTCCAGGATGTGGGGGGCAAAGGCTAATTGAGATTTCCCGGTCTCTGACCGGGTCAAACATCCTGATAGAATTAATATTTAACCCTTGCCGTGACTTTCGGTGAAGTCCGGAGGGCCCAATTAGTCAAATCCACTCTCCTCATCTCCACGCTTGGGCCCCTTGGAATTTAATAAAATGCGAAAGAGATTGTGGTGTGCGGAAAGCAACGGGATGTTACCGCATTTAGGGCTATCCTTCCTAAGAAAACTGCAAACATGAAGAAAGGAACCTTTTAATAGAAGAAGAAGGATCTTCTGCGGACCTCTGGAAAAAGAACTAAGGAAGAGACTAGTGAAGTGCTTTGTGTGGAGTGTGGCACTGTATGGGGAAGGAACATGGACATTACGACGAAATGAAGAGAAACGAATTGAAGCATTTGAAATGTGGATGTGGAGAAGAACGGTGCGTGTAAAGTGGACAGGCAGAATAAGAAATAAAATTGTGTTTGAAAAAGTGAGTGAAGAAAGAATGATGCTGAAACTGATTAGAAAGAGAAAAAGGAATTGGTTGGGTCTCTGGTTGAAAAGAATAATGGACGACATTAGGATATGTGGATCATATGCAGAGACTAAGAGGAAGGCAGAAAATAGGAAAGATTGGAGATTGCTGGGTTTGCAGTTAAAGACCTGCCCATGGACAGAACATTTATGTGTGTATGTTCAGAATGCCTGGAATATCGTGTCTAAGAACAGTCGCTATTTGCAAAGACTAGTCAATTCCATGCCCACTCGACTGCAAGATGATCGAGATAAGAGGAAGATAGACTAAATATTGAATTGTGGCTTTTTGTTTTGTTTTTTGAACGCTTAATTGTTTGAATATTTTAAGGCCGACGCCAGTAAATTTGTTATGTTTATGCCACGAAAGATATTTTATTGAGAATAAAATCTTTTTTCTTTCCATTTGCAGCCACAATATCATAATGATAATGATAAAGTCATGGCATAATATATTAATGAACCTGATGTTAATTACTAAAATAATCATAAAAGAAAAAGGAGCCATTATGTCTAGTTTGTCTCTCTCAAAAACAGAACAAAAAAGGACATAAAAAGCACGAGGTTGTAGTCGAACGCAGGACCTCATGAATAAGACGCCTGAATGCTACCATTATGCTATCGAGTAACACACAGTATACTTCAATTATAACTGTAGATATCAGGCAACGTGGTCCAACAACATGTAACATCGCCTGTCTCCGAATTGTAGCGAAGATGCCCGAAGGGAACTTTGATACAGGAGAGCGGCCACTTTTTCTTTTGACAGCTGTACAAGGAATTTCTTAGAAACATATATTTTATTTCGAAAAATATACAGTACGTAAAGCATGTTACTTAAGGAAAATTAATTGAATCTTTCTGACAAACAAAATTAAGAAACTACAAGGACTTACAGTATAGTTTTGTACCAACAGAATATAACAGGACCAATAATTCTTATTCGATAACAGTAAATAGATATTTAATATGGTTTGCACACTGCTTAAGTCAAAATGTACTAAAACAATAGGATTAAAAATAACACATCTCCACATAGTCACCACCGTTATTGAGGCACTTGCCATAACGGAAAACCAGTACTTGTATGCCTTCATCAAAGAATGATGCTGCCTGCAATGAAAATGAAAGTCAAGTCTGCACTTCTTGTTTCACATCATCTTTGCTGAAATGTTTTCCACCAAGGAATTTCATGTCTTATCACCTGTAACAATAGGCATTAGCAAATCATCGCCATCCTCACCATATCACGTGAGAAAGTCAGTGCAGGGGCGGATCACTTGTTCTTCTGCTCATCAAAAAGATTTTTTGGCACCCATCTTGAGCACAATTTCCGAAATCCTAAGCATTCTGTTGCAATGTTGTAGAGGACTGATCTTGAAATTTGTAGAAAATGCAAAGAAAGCAACAATATTGTGAAACGTCTGTCCTCGCGAAATTTTGCTTCCACAGCTTGCACCAAATCATCTGTGACCACAGATAGTCGGCCACTATGCAGCTCATAATGCACACTGTCATGATCTTCCTTAAACTGTCTAACCCACTTCCTCACCATTCCATCACTCATTATTGTTTTCTCATAAACCTCACACAGTTGGCGATGAATGTCTGCTGGCGTAACATTCCTCACATTCAAAGAATGAATCACTGATCAGACTTCACAGTCGGCAGGTAGTTTGATTGTTTGGAACATTTCGAAATGCTCTCACAATAAGAAATATGATTGCCGCTCACAGCTGTGTCAGGCTTCATAAAGGATGAAGTCATTGCGCATGCTTAAAATGATACAGCAGCACTGCAGTGGAAAATTTTTAAATTGGTACTTACTTCAAAAATACATCTCGTATTTGTTTTGATTTTGGCAAGTGTCATAATGAGTTCTAATTTCATGGACACTACAAACATCAGTATTCTATTACAAAACCATGTGTTTTGTCTCTTCGAACAGTATAACAAGGCCTGCATATCTCCAGAATTTATTTTCTGAAATAATGGGCTTTCTTTGTTTTTCAATTTATTTTCACAATATCTGGGTTAAGATATTTTAATACTGCAAGCTGCAAAAAAGCTTTTAATTTTGTATCCTTTTATGTTTGCTCTCAGTCTTCGCTTCATACATTTCACTGTAGAGAACTTTTCACAAGCATATGTACTACCAAACATGATAGTATATAAGCTGCAAATTTGCATAGTGTTGTTTTAAATTATGTTTTCTGCACATCACGTGCTTCTTGCACATTATACACTGGGCATTTCCCCATATTGCATTCCTAAAAAGAAATGTCACTTTCCAGTCGGAGTTAAAATGGTTTGAAGATATGCGCTTCTCTCCTTCCAAATACACTCTTGCTTAGTAGTCTTTCCCTTGTCAGGTGCACTGGCATCAGTGGTGTGCGGATGAGCGAGTGATGGACTACTACTGACTTCTATTGCAACTTGCTCATAAGCGTGCCTATTGCCATTCCTGTTGTATATCAAATCACAGTTTATAGCACCAGACATTATCAGTGCCCCTAAAAATGACATCAGTTTGATAAAAATGATCTTAAAATATAGATAAACAGATAGTGGATTCTCAATTGTTACAGCAAAAGCATTTTAACGCCACCTATGGTTCACTAAGGGAGGAACTTGTTAGTTTGGCTTTCTCTGACACTTCCATTTCTGGAGAAGAAAAGTAGACTATGTGTGAAATGATGCAAGAAGAAGACAACGAAGAAGAGGATCTATGTGATCTTCCTAAAAGAATTACAATGTTAGCTCATTAGTACACTGAAAATAAATTTACGACGAATTTTATTACTGGGAATACGAACAAGTTCTTTGACATCCTCACTCTCCAAAATCATATTTGGCAGAATCTCCAGAAGACAGAATGATAACGAGTACAGAACAACAAGGAGACTTTTAAGGTCCTCTCTGCCATCAATGACAATGACTTTGTAGAAAGGAGGCTAGACCTGATTCAAGACTTCAATACATCAAGTTGTGACACAATACACCTCACACTACCTTAACCCTAAAAAGGACACACTCAAGGCTGGCAGTTCTTCAAAATCTTATTAAACATTAATGATGAAGACCACACCTGTGGAGTAACGGTCAGCATGTCTGGCCACGAAACCAGGTAGCCCAGGTTCGAATCCCGGTCGGGGCAAGTTACCTGGTTGAGGCAACCCAATACAAGCAAATGCTGGGTAACTTTCGGTGCTGGACCCTGGACTCATTTCACCGGCATTATCACCTTCATTTAATTCAGACGCTAAATAACCTAGATGTTGATACAGCATCGTAAAATAACCCAATAAAATAATGATGAATGGGAGAACATTGAATGCAAAATCTGTTGGATCTACTAATAAAAACTTTTATGTCAAAATAAGATGTGGGACATTACACGAAAATGTTGGACTTCATAGAATAATGTAGGAAAACTGGACATCAACATCAAACTGTAACTAAATATAAATGTATCATATACCTACACTCTATATATATATATATATATATGAGTTCACACCTGTGGAGTAACGGTTAGCGCATCTGGCCGCGAAACCAGGTGGCCCAGGTTCGATTCCCAGTTGGGGCAAGTTGCCTGGTTGAGGTTTTTTCCTGGGTTTTCTCTCAACCCATTATGAGCAAATGCTGGGTAACTATTGGTGCTGGACCCCGGATTCATTTCACCGAGATTATCACCTTCATCTCATTCAGATGCTAAATAACCTAAGATGTTGATAAAGCATCGTAAAATAACCTACTAAAATAAAAAATATATATGAAGCGTATAGTTCCAAAACCCGACATTTGCTTTCTAAGTGGTTTAGAGAAAAAATCAAAAAACAATTTCCAGTATTTCCAATATTGAGATTGTCTACAATAGTAAAGCTAAGGATAAAATTACATGTTTGAACTAAAAGTATGTATTACTGTAAGAGTTACTAGATTATTAAATTCGGACATGTCGTGGTTTGGAACTATTACACATGTCGGTTTTTGGAACTAACAATAAAATATATGTCGGATTTTGAAACTAATAATACAATTTATGTCGAATTATTAACATTATTTTCTATAAATGATCCACATTTTATACTAAAAAGCTATTAATTTTATTCACTCCACCCGATGTAAAGTCATTTATTTAGGTATATTATATTGAATCTTCATTAAGTGTACATTTTAAATCCTAAAATTCTCTTCTCCCTGTGGTTCATAGACAGTCATATTCTTCATCCTCATCTTCGTCATAAATACGGTCTGTAATATTCTTGCAATATTCCAAGGTTTCCACGTCTCTCCAGTTATCTTAAACATTTTTTTAAGTGATTTGTTAACATTAATTAGTTTCCCTTTTAGATGATACATGTGTTTATGTGCAAGTATGATTTTTCCATTGCAGAGCACATTGTCCCCTTTTCCAAAAATCCTTTCTACAGTAGTGGCAAAAAAAAAAACCGGACCGACCCTTGTAGCTGATACAAAAGAATCCTGTGCTGTATATTGTATCAAACTGTGGTAATTTCAATAAGGATAGTGAAGCCAGAGGTATGAACTGCTATTTAATGTAAAAATATGCAATTATCTTTGCCGAATAGAGGTAGAAATGTAATATTGACGTCAGATGAAAATAAAACTCTCGAAGTTTTTTCGTCTGTAAGTTTGAGGCACTGAAGGAAACAAAAGACGGTAAGAATCGAACAAATGCAATAAATTTCATTGTTACAATTAATTATACAAGATGGATGTGTTTTGTGACTAGCAAAATTTGAATCTCTGACTCTGAAATCAGCTACAAGGGCTGGTCCGGTTTTTTTTTTTGCCACTACTGTACAAATTTACAATACTTCTGTAGTTTTGTTCACCCTTTATAACAACTCCATTTTTTATTTATTTATCTTGATTCTTTTACAGAATTTCAGTTTGAAATGCGAGCCACTTGGTGGTTTGAAAACACTTTGTATATTCGTTTTCCAGTCATAAACTTGACAGTCCGTATCTAACTTGATTATGGTGCCAATATTGTTGAAGATATTGCAGTAATCTTTGGATTTAATAATGATTTCCAGCTTCTTTGTCTCCTCAATTCCATAAAAAATTCTATTCTTGGGATGAAGGAAATGGAGCTCACTCATTTTACCTAATTGTTCAATGAAGTCTTTCATAGCATGTCACTTCATTTCATATTTCTTTCTACATGTATCCACTTCTCTTTTCTTTTTACTGGTTGAAGTCCAGTTTCTAAATGCCATTTAAATATAAGTCCCACCCAATTCTTTGACACTTGCAAGATTTCTAAGAAAGTTTGTCGGCAATCTGGTAGAACATAACCTGCTCCCATCCCTTGATGTCTCACTGTTCTGTTTGTGTTTTAAGATACTGCTGTGTATTCAGAATGAATTCATCTTGAACCAACTTCTTAGGGACGCTGTAAAACACTTTGTAAAAGTGGTTAATATCACACTGAGTTAGGAAACTGCATTGGAATGATCCTGGTTTGTGGTTATAGGTTGGAATGCTGGTAAGGCTTCTCACAGAGTAGACTACCAATAATCAATATAAAAATTATTAAATACAGCAAACATCGAACAATCACTGTAAAGACTAACATTACAGTTAGCATGACACTTAAATTCCTGTCCAGTGGCGGCTCATACATATTTAATGTCTAGTGCCAAAATCAGTGGTAGATCCAGGATACCCTAAGGAGGAGGGTAAATCTTTTTCCTACTATTTCCTCCCTGGATCCGCCTATGGTCTAAACCAAAGACAAGAAATAAGCAATAATAATAATAATAATAATTAGAGACGAAAATTCCATGCAAATGCATGTTTTTATAGGAACATAGGACATAGCTCAAACTTAGTACTTATCCATTTCATTACTTTCCGGTTCCAAATATGTGTACTTTTCCCATGCATATTTGCATGTTTTCGACTTTTTAGGGATAAAAACATGCATAATGCATATTTAGGTAATTTTTAGCTTAATAATGCATATAATATAGGGGAAGGTGTTGTACCTTGGGTCAGTTGTACCTTGGGTCATTCATCATTTCTCTACCGTCTGTGTTTTGAAAAATGAAGTTTTACAATCAAGTTACATATTTGTACACAAGAGTCCTCTCACAAAGCTTTGGTGACCTTCAGATACAGTGGTTTGCTTTCTTTGTGAAGAAATTTGTTTTTGATCTCAGAAAGTATTTTGTTTCTAGTGTGTTCTTTATTTTTTTACGGGGCTGTGTTCTAATTCAAGACATTTCAAATAGTAAGGTAAGATCTTTGTTTCTTTCTTGTTCGAATGGTATATTAGGTTATTGTTAGAATATAACCTAACTTTTGAAACATGATGTTCAGTTCACAATGAGCAGTAGTTGTACCTCGGTCCACTTGAAGCGTTGTACCTTGGGTCGACCCAAGGTACAACATTGAACTGATGATGAGCAGAAGTGTACAAATCAATATAAATTATTAGTTAATTTAATATAGTTTATATTGCTCAATATGTTGGAAATATTATATCGTCATACTTTTATTTCTATAGAACTATGCCAAGAAGCAAGAATGGAAAAAAGCGGGAAAAAGTAGATGTAGAAGCACTTCGCATGGCTATAAAGGATGCGTTAACAAATGGAACTAAAGTGCAAACTGCTGCCAAAAATGTTGATATTTCGAAAACTACGTTGTCTAGGCACTTAAAAAATATGCAGGATTCTAATGAAAATGAGTTTGTGTACAGAGCTAACAATGATGTGAAGAAAGTGTTTACTTTGCCACAAGAGATTGAATTAGTAGAGTATTTGAAACAGGCAGCACAGCTACATTACGGTCTAAATAGAAATGAAGTTCTGAAACTTGCATATCAGTAAGGATATATGAAAATAATTTGGCTATTCCAGAGAACTGGAAAATCGAGAAAAAAGCTGGCGACATGTGGCTTAGTCATGAAGCTACCACCTCCCTACCAACAAGGTTAATCTAAGAGACAAACTTCCCAACTACAATTCGCAGTTGATTTCAGTAGTTATGATGTTAAGTAGATCGATTTTGTGTTTGTTATCTGCTTAAAATGCATTATTGCATGAACATGTTGCAAAGGAATTGTATCTTTAATTTGTTTCCTATTATATCCCAGAAGTTTCGTGATTTTTAGATATGTAGCCTACACTTTGCATTCATATTTATTTTTATCTACAATTGTATTCTTGTAGGCTAAATTTGTTGTACCTTGGTCCATTATACTTGTATACATTTAATTGAATATAAAAATTATCAGAGTAATTAAATTCGTAAATAAAGATTACCAATGATATCTCAAAGAGTAGCTTCATCTTATTTTATAATTTGGACAACCTAATAATCATAATATGGTAAAAATAGAAATTAAATGTAAAAATGACCCAAGGTACAACACCTTCCCCAACATTACATTCAGTTTAAATGCATGTTTCAATGGTTTTGTGTGGACACCTCAGTTTCTCGATTTTATGTCCCATATTTTAGCTTCAGGAATCAGGATTGAAGAATAAAAAGAAAAAAAAAACTAAATAACAGAAAAATTAAATAAAATGTTAAGATTTTCACAATAAGGTGTTAGAGGACCTTTACCTGGACGGAAGTCCACTTTTACAACACTTTACCGACGATCCTCTATACACTGCGTGTCATAAATGAATTTATTACGTTGGATATTTTGAGAATATATAGTAAGTAGGGAGGAAATATAGAGGGTTCAAGGAAACTGCCGACAAATAATTTAGGTCAAAAGCATCCTCTTTCAGGAAGGTTGTAAATTCTCTTCCTTTTCTAGTACTAGTAGCAATTTAGATTCTTCTAAAATTGGAATCATCGTTAAACTGTGTTTGCTGTGTGTGAATATCATAAGTTGTTAATGTGCTTGTTTATTCTGTTTGCGCGTGTTAATGTGGTTCTAATATTTTTCCAATTTAAAGATTCCAAAAGTGTACTCTTTGCACAGTGGATTACTGTAAAGGAAAATATTTTGTTAGATCAGATGAGGATATCGTATTTTGCGACTGTTGGAGTAAAGAGTTAAGCAATGCTGTTCTGTTTCCGAATATTTTATATGACAATTGATCTTTGTAAAAAAATTACAAAATTTGTTTAAAATAATTATTAAATTACGATGTCCGTTTTTAAATTGTATCTAGGTAACCGTAAGGTCTATTATAATTTCAGATGAAATGTACTAAAAAATTTCAAGTCGACCAGCATGTCGCATCTGTTTCACATATTGTAAGAATGGAACAAAAGAAAGAATCTGCAAAGAATTTCATAGATCCCTCACTTATGCCCGTGGGAAAGTGGATGTAGAGGCGAAAAACAAATTGGATAGGGTCATAAATGCTAACCCGGACTGCGGATCCTTTTGTTCAGTGAAGAAGGTTATTTGTAGCGAAAACTTGAACGAAGAATTTGACCTGACACTGTCACAAATATGTTCATTCAAGTTTAAACCCATAACTTCTTGCAATATAGAGAGGTCATTCTCTGCCTACAAAAACATATTGACTGCCAAGTGCAGGCCTCACAGAAACCAATTTAAAAATGTTGTTAGGTTTTTAACTGTGCAAAAAAAGTGAAGTGAAATAAGACATTTGAAACAAAAATAAAAGTACATATTTTAATGTATTTTTTGCTTGATCATGCATATTTCATTGTTTGATAGTGCATGAATGCATCCATATTTTGTGATTTTATAGTGCATGAAATTCTCGTTCTCTAATAATAATAATAATAATAATAATAATAATAATAATAATAATAATAATAATAATAATAATAATAATAATAATAATAATAATCTCACTCACTAAAATTTATACAACTGGAGCACTTGAACACTTTTGCTGACCAGATTAATATGCGCGATAGATAAAACCCATTCACCGATTCTTCTGACTTGAAAATAAATCCATCATTTTTTGTTTTTTTTTTTTAGTAAGTTATTTTACGACGCTTTATCAACAGCTTAGGTTATTTAGCGTCTGAATGAGATGAAGGTGATAATGCCGGTGAAATGAGTCCGGGGTCCAACACCGAAAGTTACCCAGCATTTGCTCATATTGGGTTGAGGGAACACCCCAGAAAAAACCTCAACCAGGTAACTTGCCCCGATCGGGAATGGAACCCGGGCCACCTGGTTTCACGGCCAGACTTGCTAACCGTTACTCCACAGATGTGGACATCATTTTTTGTTGAAGTTGTCTATTTTGCAAACAAAACTCCTCAGATTCATCGTGCCCTGTTAGTGTTAAATCTAGTGCTCCACAAAATCGTATACAATTTATTATTAAATTTAACACATATCTGTTTTTATCAACTTGCTCACTGTGTTTTGCAATCGCGAGTCTGTAGTGTGAATTTAACTGATTTTCAATGTTCACTTTACCCAGCATAGACAAACTGAAGACGTTATTCATATTAACCTTTGACTTATGATGTGTTTTTATTTTACCCCATAAATGTACTAAATCTGTCACACCCACTTTTGACCAGCTAAGTTCACCTCAGAACAGAACACACGGGAAACAGAAGAACGCATTTTTCACATCACATCCACACAACCAGTTGTTTTTTAAATAAATATCTGGGTTGAATTTGCGAGATCTGTTAACTTTAGCACTTTGCTGCTTTCGATGAATATTTAAGTGCGGTATAGGTCTGCCTAATTCTTTAACACGAAGTTTGTTTTCATATGTTAATGTTGAAAACGGAGATTTCAATAAAGCGCCAACCGAGTTCATTTTTTCACAGTACACAACACGATAACACGACCACTATTACGATGACAACCTCACGACTTAACACGTTCACACTACAATTGGTACTGTTGTAGAAATAATAAAGTGAAAACTTTCTCAAGCAAGTTTTCAAGAAACCGGGAGAGATTTTATTATCTTATTGTTGCAGTCTTCGCTCTACGAAACTTGTTCCGACAAACGACAAAGTGGAAGGGCAGACAGAGCGAGAGGTAGTAAGGGATCGGCGTAGAAAATGGGGATGTATATAGTTTTACAAGCATTGCAAAAGCTAGCGGTAATTTGTGCCTGGCACATTTTAGATCATGCTTTAGATGCTGAAAAGGACGAGCGAACATGAAGATTGCGCACGCATCCCATTATATTTCTTATGGGATGTAGTGCCTGGCACAGATCCATCCTCCAAACACTGGTTACAACATGTTTCGCTGCAAAGATCATATTGACGGTAGAGGTTGTATAAGAGTAACTTGTTTCTCTCGGGTTTTGAGCGGAAAATATGAATTCTCCTTTTCCTTCTTATTCTGGTAGTGCCATGGCACAACGGCACTACCTCTAAAGCCGCCCCTGTTCCTGTCCCTTTTCTGTGTTTTGCCTAGTTCTTTGTATCACCAACTCTCCTTCTTCCACGGCCAGGCCCTGAAGGCGAAATTTGTATGTGAGATTCTATGAAAATTTTATTTCTATAAAAGGCTCACACAATAAGTCAACACATTATAAAAATATGTTCAGCTCTGAAGTACCAAGATATTCTTGTTCCGCTAAAGTCCAATGTCGATTTTCCCAGTAAGTTCTGCGCACTGAAGAATTATTGTGATATTTTAAAAGCAAACACTAGTGGCATAAAGAAATCACTTTCTTTGTCCTGAGGAAAGATGTCGGCTTCTGGAACATTACTGTCCTTCATAGTTCACAAAATGTAAGTGTAAATGTTGGTCATTGGAATAAACTCCATATGTCGAATAATTTCAAGGGAAAAATTGTTCCGGGGCCAGGTATCGATCCCGGGACCTCTGGTTAAATGTACCAGCGCTCTACCACTAAGCTACCCGGGAACTCCACCCGGCACCGTCTCAACTTTTCCCTTTATATCCACACAACTCGCGTGGGCTGACGAAACGCCAGAGACCCACAACGAGTGCATACAATCTCTGTGTGACTTGGAATTGTGGTTTTCTGTTAACACAGAGATTGTGTGCACTCGTTGTGGGTCTCTGGCATTTCGTCAGCCCACGCGAGTTGTGTGGATATAAAGGGAAAAGTTGAAACGGTGCCGGTTGGAGTTCCCGGGTAGCTCAGTGCTAGAGCGCTGGTACGTTCAACCAGAGGTCCCAGGATCGATACTCGGCCCCAGAACAATTTTTCCCTTGAAATTATTCAAATCTGCTTTACAGGGAGCTTCACCTGAAAGACTAGATTTGCATAATATATACGTTACTGTGTACGTTAACAGAAAACCACAATTCCAAGTCACACAGAGATTGTGTGCACTCGTTGTGGGTCTCTGGCATTTCGTCAGCCCACGCGAGTTGTGTGGATATAAAAGGAAAAGTTGAGACGGTGCTGGGTGGAGTTCCCGGGTAGCTCAGTGGTAGAGCGCTGGTACGTTCAACCAGAGGTCCCGGGATCGATACCCAGCCCCGGAACAATTTTTCCCTTGAAATTATTCAAATCTGCTTTACAGGGAGCTTCACCTGAAAGACTAGATTTGCATAATATATACGTTACTGTGTACGTTAACAGAAAACCACAATTCCAAGTCACACAGAGATTGTGTGCACTCGTTGTGAGTCTCTGGCGTTTCGTCAGCCCACGCGAGTTGTGTGGATATAAAGGGAAAAGTTGAGATGGTGCCGGGTGGAGTTCCCGGGTAGCTCAGTGGTAGAGCGCTGGTACGTTCAACCAGTGGTCCCGGGATCGATACCCGGCCCCGGAACAATTTTTCCCTTGAAATTATTCAAATCTGCTTTACAGGGAGCTTCACCTGAAAGACTAGATTTCCATATGTCGAGTTTTGGAACAGCACCTTAACAAAATAAGTCCACTTTTGGAAAAAAAAAAAAAAAAAAAAACTCCATATTTCAAAACTTGATTTATGTTACAAATATCGAGTTTTGGATATTATCCTCCCATCTACGTCTCGGGCTCCTCAAAGGTCTTTTTTTCCCTCTGGCCTCCCAACTAACACTCTATATGCATTTTTGGATTCGCCCATACATGCTACAAGTCCTGCCCATCTCAAACCTCTGGATTTAATGTTCCTAATTATGTCAGGTGAAGAATACAATGCGTGCAGTTCTGGATTGTGTAATTTTCTTCATTCTCCTGTAACTTCATCCATCTTAGCTTCAAATATTTTCCTAAGAACCTTATTCTCAAATTAATTTCTGTTCCTCTCTCAAAGTGAGAGACTAAGTTTCACAACAATACAGAACTGGCAATACAAGTGTTTTATAAATTCTAACTTTCAGACATTTGAGAGCAGACTAGATGACAACAGTTTCTCAACTGAATAACAGCAGGCATTTCTCATATTCTGTGTTTAATTTTCTCCCGAGTGTCATTTAGCCTATATTTGTTAACTGTTGCTCCAAGATATTTGCATGTTTCCACCTCTTTGAAGGATAAATTTCCAATTTTTATATTTCCATTTCGTACAATATTCTGGTCATGAGATATAATCAAGTTGAATCTACTGTCAAAATATTTCCAGTTTGGAGGAGTGTTAGGATAGTTGTATTCAGCACGTTCACAACTTTCAACCTGGATTCTCATTATTTAAAATGTTCCATTTCCTCCCTCTGCAGATACTTCTCTCCCCTCTCTGAATTGATACTTCCACTGGTGAAAATAACCGATTTACTGAACCTAGTATGTGTGAAGACAAGAATGGGAAACTTCGTATTTCCAAGAATTTCAAAGCCGGCCACATCTTAACAATGAACACATTCATTGTACCATACAATATGCACCTTGATTTGACAAAATGTCGTCTTGAAAACTGGGGTGTGTATTAATATTCGTATTCAGACTTTAACAAATTAAAATTAATGCTCTATTTATGTTACAAGACATGATGGGAAACTGACAGAAACAGCCACTATGAATTCGTGTTTTCTCGTCTTTTGCGCAACTTTCATTCGTAATTTCTTGTCCATTTTAACAACAATAATATTTTTAACTATTAGAATGACTTAATAGCATTTTTTCTTTTATTGTGAGATTTTATAAATAAAATTCTCAACAATTGCGCGTCTTTAATTAAACCAAAAGAATTCACAAATAATTTCTGACGAAAGAGTAACATGATGTTAGTCATTGTCAATGTTCTGACACCAACAAGACCTGTTGACCGCAAGTTTCAGTTCTGACAGTGCAAGTGAGGATGAATGTAACATATAGCTAGAGGAAGAGAGTGCCTTTATAACCTTTCTTGATAATACAATTTTAATCTTGAGTGGTCTTTAGCACAGGTACACATTATATTCGTCAGTTTTTTTTTCTAAGTTTTAGGATAAAAGAATTGAGTTGCGTATTATATTTGATGGCGTAAATAAGGTATTTATGTTTTCACAGCAAACCTTATTTCGAGCAAAATTTAATTAGAACGTTGAAATGAAATTTTGTACCTCTCGGTGTTCAAAACACTATTGTATAAGTAAGAAAAACTTGTAACTGAAATGGAACAACTGGATAATATGCACAGTAGAGCAACACCAACTAGTTCACTGAGCCATGTGAAACAAAAGACAATCAAAATGGTTGTAGTAAGATTCGCAACTATATTCTTAAATAATTGACTCCACTAGTCAAGTCCAAGGTTTATGGAGCATAACAGCGAGGTTTTGAATAAACTGAAAGAAAATGCAAATCTAGTAAAATCTTATAGTTGGTTTATCACAAAAAAAGAAATAAAGGAAAAAAAAAGTGTGGTTCAGGGAATATCACTGAAATGAACAAAAGTAAATTTGAGGTTAATGTTCGCCAAAGCATTAACTACGTAATTATGAATGCATTGCCGTTTTATTTTTGCCCTAGGGAAAATACCACGTGATAGGCCTATAACATTTTTCTATTACATACGAGTAATATGTAAATGAAACAATTTATGTTTCATTTATTTAGTGTTCTACTCAAGGGCAGGTCTTTCACTGCAAACCGAACTTTCTTCAATCTTTCCTATTTTCTGCCTTCCTCTTTGTTTCCTCATATGATCCATATATCTTAATATCACTTATCATTTGATATCTTCTTCTACCCCGAACTCCTCTCCCGTTCACCATTCCTTCCAGTGCAGCCTTTAGTAGACAATTTCTTCTCAGTCAGTGACCCAAACAATTCCTTTTCCTCTTCCTGATCAGTTTCAAGATCATTATTTCTTCACCCACTCTTTCGAACACAGCTTCATTTCTTATTGTCTGTCCACTTCACACATTCCATTCTTCTCCACATCCACATTTCAAATGCTTCTATTTGCTTTTCTTCACTTCGTCATAATGTCCATGTTTCTGCCCCATACAATATCACACTCCATACAAAGAACTTCACTAGTCTCTTCCTTAGTTCTTTTTCCAGAGATCTGCAGAAGATACTCCTTTTTTTTTTTTTAAGCCTCCTTGGCCATTGCTATCCTCCTTTTGACTTCCTGACAGCAGTTCAAGTTGCTGCTTATATACACCCCAAATATTTGAAGCTGTCTACTTGCTCTACTGCCTCATTTAGAATTCGCAAGTTTATCTTCTATATTTTTCTTCCTATGACCATGTTCTTCGTCTTATTTGCATTTATCTTCATCCCATACTGCTCACAGCTGTCATTTAGCTCCAGTAGCATATCCTTTAGTATAATTTCCTCTTCTGCTAACAACACCATATCAGTAAATCTTATGCATTTTATTCTTCTTCCTCCTACTATCATTGTTCAGAAAACAATTCTTTACTAAATCCTCCAAGTAGATGTTGAACAAGGTAGATGATAAAGGACATACTTGACGTACTCCTCTCCCAGTTTCACTTCCTTCTGACATTTCTTCTCCTATCCTGACTGACTCGTTTCATATAAAGATTACTGAAGAGCCTTCTCTCTTTCCCATCCACACCAATTTTCTTTAGGATCCCCATCAGTTTATTTCAATCTACTCTGTCAAAAGCCTTTTCTAGGTACACAAATACTACATACCTTGTCACATTCCTCGATTTCATGTAACTTATCTATCCCACTATCAAATCCTTTCCAAACTTGCCACATTCTATAACCTTATGTAATTTAGCTAGCCCCTTATCTAAGCCAAGTAATCTACTGGCAATATTTATGCAAATACACACCAGGAGAGATTAAAAAGTAGTCGAACACAAGATTTTACATGCAGCTTGCAACAGGCACAGTTTGGCAGTGAGATAACTGCGCATGTACGGACTTTGTTAATAAAAACCTAAACTAACCAAATCTAACCTTTGTATATGCAAGATTTATACCAGAGCACAAAGGGAACTTTTTGATTTGATCTGGAATGTGCATGCGAAAATAAATCCAGTAAGGATCACGCTGGCACTGCACGAGAAATCTGTGCATTTGTGCCACAACTAAACTGTCCTGTTGCGAGTCCCTCCTAAGATTTTTTGTCATCATGTAGTTTTCAGGGAGTTAGGCCACTGTTGACCTGTTCCAATCTCAAATCAGATGTCGAGGAGTCTCTTCAATGGTCTTCCTTGGTTTCTTGTGCCTGATGGGGGTGTAATTTTTAAGTAACGTAGGTAATCTACTGCTTGGCATTCTGTTCACATGTTGTATCCATGGTGATTTATAATTGAGGAGCATTTTTGCTAAACTCTATAGATGCAACATTTTGCGAAAATGAGTTATATATCGCAATCATATGATGTTTAGCTTCTGCATTTCCATATGCAATTAGATTTTGCATAATTTGATTCATACCGTGCATATAGGATAAAGAAATCGTAGAGCTTTTGCAAAACACGATTGTTGCAAGCACATAGTTATAGCAAAACCAGATAGATGACCGACTATATGAAAGAAAGAACATATCAACGAGGTAAGGCTAAGAAATTGTATTTAATAATACAAGAGGAGAATCCAAGCATCGTCAAAATTTGTTTTGACATGGTTTTAACCCTTACAAAAACTTACAATGCAGTATTTTATTGCAGGCAGGTTTGATTTTACAACCTATGTATAATGATCCACAAGAATACACAGAAGGAAGATATTTCATTCTACATTTGGCTAGAAACTGAATCAAACAGGAGATACAATCAAGTGGCTTCTGCTTTATTGTACCTTAATGAGCTAGAAAATAGGTTGTCAGATATTGGCCTCTCCACTATCAAATTATTATCTGATTCATGTTCAGGCCAAAACAAGAATAGCATTGTATTGGCAGTGCTGGTAGGGTTTCTTGAAAAGAGCAGAGTTTTCTCTTCGATCTGTCACTTCTTTCCAGTCCATGCTCATAGTTATATGGCTCTGGATAGAGTCTTTGGAAGAATAGAGAAAGATCTCAGGAAACGAGAGACCATTCTCTCACCTCAGGAATACCATCGAATACTGGAGAATCATGGCAAAGTTAAAATCCTAACAACTGATTGGGAAGCGCTTGATTTGAAAACAAGTGCAAAGACAGTGCTTAAAACTAAACTCCCATTCCAAATGACAGGTCAATGTGTTATTTCCTACAACAAAAATCGATGCAACAACCAACAAATTTTCACAGCTCTACCTGTAGAGGTTTCAGTCATCAAAAATGGTTTCAAAATATGCAACAAAGAAATATTTCAGGTGCCTGTATTACCAAAAATTAACATGGTCACCATAGAAGAAAGTAAGGATATTTTGAAACTCATGAAATTTTTCCAAGTACCCAATGAGGCAAAACTGTTCTACAAAGGGACAAGTAACATAGGAAAGGTTTCATATATTATATAAGTATATATATTATATAAGACATGTAATTTGTGTTCATTATGTAACTTTTGATTTGCATTTATCAGCTATCTTGTTTTGCAAAAACTTTGATTTTTTTCAATCAATCTTCTTAATGTATCCAGCTGTTTACTGACAACATAAAGTCCACTGTAGCCTTTTCAGTTCTTATTTTTCATGAGAAATGAGGGATATTTTGACGTGTTCATTATAAATGCCTGTTGCTAGTATCCAGAGTTGGGGTGTAGTCAATATATACTACAGAGCTGTGTCTTCTGCAACTGGTACTGAGGATTTTAATTTACTTCGTTTGTGGTTTAAGGATGGACAGTATAGAAGAATGTGTTCCAGATCTTCATCATGATTATTACACCACAGACAAGTACGAGTATCAGAAAGATGAAATTGGTGTAGGTACAATTGTGTGACAATGTGACCTGTTCTGGCTCTTATTAAAAATGTTCGAACATGTCTGGGCAAATTTTTTGTACATTTCCAGGTCATTTGGTTTCCTTTGGACGGACTGTAAAATTTTTCCTTTGTCAGAAGAGAGCCAATTGTTATCCATAAGTTTATGAAATGAGACTTTACTGAAGCAAAGGCACAGGATAGAGATATCACCTGAAGAAGTCTTGGTTGCAATTATGTTGCCTGTTTTGCAATATTATCCGACTTTCTCGTTTCCAGGTATGCCACAATGACTAGGTATCCATTGAAATGTTATTTCCTTTTGGAGTTTTTTTTAATTTACTTAGTTGTTTCTGAATTGGAATAATTCTATGTGCATATAGGGTTGGTACATATTTGATTATATTAAATATAGCTCCCTTGGAGTCGGTAAGTATGCAAATAGATTGTTCAGAAATTTGAGTAATACACTGAAGAGCAGCATCAGTAGCTAGAAATTTAGTGTCAAGACTGGAGGATGAACACAATATGAAGTAACTTTCTTGATATTTTGGAATATAGTACCCTGCTCCTGATCTCCCATTACCAGGGTTTAGAGATCCATCTGTATAAATTTGAAGGTGATCCTTATATGTGCTGCAGATTAGTTCCATGGCATCTAACTTAAAGGAGCAGTCCGCGATAAAATTCGAAATTTTGATTATATTATAGGATGTTTACTTAAGTAATCCTTAGATTACCGGCGTTTGTCTCATCTCTCTACGCCTTTTAGTTTGTGAAATATTAAAGGTCTTACTGCAAGCTCTGACGTCATAACCACTGATCGCTTCATAAGACTGCATTGTAGTTCCGTTTGACATATAGTGTAGACCGTGTAAATACAAATTCATGTTACAGTCAGTTATTATTAACTCACTTAGGACCTATCACATGCATATATTGTAATAATAATAATAATAATAATAATAATAATAATAATAATAATAACAATAACTTACCCAAACTCTATCCCACTTTAAATCCCGTGTACAATGCATTCTGTTCCATTCTGTGATTAGAACGACTTGGGTCTGATAAGGGTTCAAACTGAAAAGGTTTAGTATTTTGATCAATTATAACCTAAGTCCACGTCTTCACTGAGTGCGTGAATGTATGCGAGACGTGAAATATTCGTTATGAAGGGACTACAGATACGTGTTTATCTCAAGTCAGCAATAAATTAGTACATGGTTTATATGATTATATTGCACATAGTTGTTGAGTCACACGGTTTAGGCATGTTTGAGAGAACTCTAAAACATGTGCATCATCGAATTGCAGTAGTGGATAACCACGAGCTACTTCCAATACATTTCTCTGTATATCTTTTCTCCACGCGTTTTCCTTCCAGCTGTATGTTTTCTTTTCCACCCATCGTTTAGTGGCTTTAGGGTACTGGAGTCTGGAGCCAGTTACATCTCTTTTCACGTTGTAATTATGGCCCACTATCGCAAACATAGTTCTTGTTACTATTCCATCATATGGAAAGTGCTTTCTCTTAGGAATGTAAACCAATCTCTCGTTATGTAATGATTCAAGTTTGCTGGTGTGACAAAACTGATTAGTCTGCTTTAAGTCTTTTAAAGGGCAGGGTTGCATACAACATTTTTCAGAGCATTGTAATCGCTGGGTCCAGGTTCGATGCATTCCCTCTCACTATTATATGGGTGAATGTGTGCGAATTTTTATGTCTCTGTTCGTGTATATTACAAACATGATTTAATACAGAAATGAATCTGTCTTCTAAGTGGTCAGAATCACCTTCACATGTAGCACATAACCACCATGAGTGATTTATGATGCTGTCTTTCCACATTTGTATTTTCTCATTTGTTTTTTGCGGCGGCTTTAAGGTTTTTAGATAAGCTTTTTGCAATGTGCCAAATTTCAAATTGATGGTCCACCATTCATATTTGGTCCTCATGAATTTCCTAATTCCTCTATTGCGGTCCGACAGAGAGAGGGTAATGTTCATTTTTTCTTTTAGGCGATTTAGAACTTTTTCGCATGCTGCTTTTTCAAGATTGCCTACAATTAGGCCCTTTTGCAGAACTATGAAATCTATAAGATTATCTGAATTGAGGTCCATTACACTGTAAGTCACGTAGGTATTTTGCACTGTAACCAGGTGAGTCAAATTGGTCATCACCGCAATTCGCACGTTTTTATCTTTTAGGGAATTGATAAGTTGTTCATGAATGTGAAAATAACTACACCTACTAGTTCTACGAATTTTGAAATTTTTTATAAAATGTTGTCTTGGCAATGAAATATAGTCGTAAAGTTTTTAAAAAATTTTCAAACAATTTGTACCTTATACCTGATGAATTACATAGAATTTGAAGTTTCTTCTTCTATTTGAAAAGATTCGTCTAAGTCAGTTTATGGCTCATTCACATCTGATTCACCACACACATTTCTTAGCGTCTCGCACCCTATCTCACACTGCACAGCTTTGTTTATATTAGGTTTCTGTGAATTTTCAGCCTCATCGAGAACTACACATACGTCAATATTTTCAGCTATAGGCGCATCACTGCAACTTGCTATTACTTCTTCGACGATCTTTTTTCATTTATAAGCAGAGGAGCGCTTAGTATTAGAACTATCTTGGGAAGATTCTCCTTTCAAAAATAAGGGACAGCAGTTTTCTTCATGTTAATAGAAGTTCTACTGTCTTTCATTAAACGTCTTTTTAATAGACACGATTCTTCAAAATTAATTTCATGGAAATGATTAGAACACACAACAGCAGTTTTCGATGGTGTAAAATCTTTTCTGTTGATTTTCTTCACCCATGTTTTAAATATTTGCGGTGAGTTTTCTTTGCTCGGAAATACATGAAATGATACCCCTTCTCCATGTTCTGCTTTTGTTATTCCCTCTGAACACGAAAAATCACAACACCACGGCATTTTAAACTGTATTACGATACAATTTTTTCTGTTTAGTCTACTGTAGTTCAAAGTCGTTCATATAAAAGAAAATTGCCCTACATAAAACCACAACGTTGGTATGTGCTGTTTTATGATTAAATGAAAAGCAAAATATAACTTCACTCAATCACAACTAAGTCCCAAATTCTGTTCACGTGTATTACTGTGTAAGAAGATTATTTAATACAAAGTGCTGCACTCACCGATGTTTTCGGCCTATTACACAATCACATCAGTTCAGTGGCTGTGACGTCATAAGTATTTGTGCGGAGTCAGTAACTCAAGAATCATGCCTCGCATTGACATGCGGCAAATTACATTCTACTTAGATTGAAAAACGTGTTTGATTAAAGCCAACTTAATTTTATCGCGGACTGCTCCTTTAAGAATGTACGGAGTATCATTTTTGGAATGACATTATGTTCTGGAATTACCGATTTCCATGAAGGAATTTCGTTCACAACTGGAGTTTTAGCAATGCGCGTATCTGTGATGTAGATTGGTATATCTTCTTTGTTTATTTTGTAGAAATTATACAGGATATTATCTGACAGTTTGAAGAACATCTCAGATCTGAATGAGGCTTCCAATTTTAAATGTATTTTAGATCCTTTTTTAATAGTGTCTGATTTGTTGAATATTACATACAATTTCTAGGGCAACAGTTCAAGTGGTCTTTGGTACTCTTAGGCATAATCTTAAGGCTGAATTTTGAAGAACAGAAATTTTTTGTACACGAGTTGCTGATGCTCCTCCCCATATTTCACGTCCATAGGTGAATTTTGATCGTATGTAAGCATTATAAAACTGACGCACTATCGTGATAACTGATCCCCATTCCTTATTAGCTATGATCTTCAAGTGATTTAATCGTGGTAGACACTGTACAGCAACATCGGTTAAATGTGTTTTCCATAAAAGTTTTTCATCAAAAATTAATTCTAGGATCTTAGGAGTTGGATTGTACTGAATTTCTTGATTATTCAAATAAATGTGATGTTTATAGTTTTTAAGCTGTATCTTCTTGTGAAGTTTTTGATTGTGAGATAGATTCCATTTGGATGCCCTATTACTGATATTACTTACAGCTGTTTGTATAACTCTTAATGTTTCATTTGAATCACTGTTTGTAGCCCATATTGTAACATCATCTGCATAGATACTTATTTTAACCTGAGGTGGAACAACATCAGGTAAGTCATGTAACATTATATTAAATAAATTCGGGTTTAAAACAGAACCTTGAGGTATACGACCTGTAATTTTTTTGGATAAAGATAAATGATTATTTACTGATGTTTGAATTGTTATTTCATTAAGAAAAGAATGTAGAAATCTTAGCATTCAGCATTTGATTCCAGGTTTCATAGATTGTAATAAAATGGATCTGTGAGGAGTAGTCAAAAGCGGCTTCAAAGTCTATCATTACGTCTAATGTGGTTTTCTTTTCTGTGAAACCTTTATAAATTTCCTGAGCAAAATATAATAGAGCTTCAGTTGTGCCACATGATGGTCTAAAGCCAAACTGATAAGGGCTTAAAAGATTGAAAGTTTCAAGTCTCCTGGTTAATCTTCTGTGAACAATCCGTTCCAGTAATTTAGAAATGCAGGATGTTAAAGATATCGGTCTATATGATTTAGGGTCCATTTGTCTTTATCTGGTTTGAGAATAGGAATTACAATTGCATTTTTCCAAGTTTTAGGATGAAAGCCTGTTTTCCAAATATTATTGAAGAGAGGAGAATTTCTTGCCTAATTTTATCAGAGGAATTTAATAACATGCTGTTATGGATTTCATCTTTTCCTGTAGCAGAATTGTGTAATTTTGATATTGCCAAGTTCATTTCTTCAGTGGTAAAAGCATTGTCGGTTATATCATTATGATGAAAAATGAGTTGAAAATTACTTGTAAGATATTGTTCTCCTTTGTTCATATATTTTGGTAATGATGAATTATTAGTCAGCCTTTGAGCATAGTGTGAATTTAAGAGTTCTGCCTTTTCAGCATTTTCTGTTATTATTGTTTGATTGTTATCTTTAAGGTGAGTGATGTGTTCATACCCCTTGTCTTCTATGACTTTAAATTTTTTCCATACAGTTGTAGGTGGAATATTTGGGTTTAAGGAGCCAACAAATTGCTGCCAGCTTGTTCTTTGGCTTCAAGAATACTTCTGAGCTTTGCTCATGCTTTATTATAATTTATTTTGTCATCAACTGTCCTCGTTTTTATCCATTGTCGCCGAGCAGATTGCTGTTTTTTTCTCATGTAAATTAAATCATTATTCCACCAGATGTTCATAGATCTACAAGATTGTTGTTTGATAGTGGGAATAGACTGTTTTGCTGCAATTATGATAATATCAGTAATTTCTGAAGTTCTGGAATCAGTAGTTTTATGAGACAATGTTGTTTCATCATTAAAATTGTTAAATCTTGTAGTTTCATTATGGAACTTAGACCAGTTTGCGGACTTTATTTTATATTTTGTTTTAGATAGCATGTTATCTGGCGAGTTATTTGTAGAGAATGAAAATGTAGTATAAATAGGAAGATGATCACTTGACAGATCTTCCCCAACACTCCAGTTTTTGAAGTTCTCATATATGTTAGATGAGCAGAAAGAGAGATCTAGAGTCCTTGTAGATTCTGTACTTGCACACTGATATGTTACTGTTTTGTTGTCATTAAGTAAAATGATATCATTATTCAGTAACCATTTGTAGATTATGTTTCCATATTGATTTGAAAGTCCATTATTCCATAATATATGTGATGTTTGATTTGATTTTTTGAAGATAATAAATTTGGTTATGTGACTAAAATTATTTCAAAGATATCATGGAATAGTTTTTTTTTTTTTTATTTTAGTTGGTTATTTAACGACGCTGTATCAACTACTAGGTTATTTAGCGTCGATGAGATTGGTGATAGCGAGATGATATTTGGCGAGATGAGGCCGAGGATTCGCCATAGATTACCTTGCATTCACATTACGGTTGGGGAAAACCTCGGAAAAAACCCAACCAGGTAATCAGCCCAAGCGGGGATTGAACCCGCGCCCAAACGCAACTTCAGACCGACAGGCAAGCGCCTTAACCGACTGAGCCACGTCGGTGGCTATCATGGAATAGAAAAACATATCCTAATATTATATCTCCATCCCACAACATAAACTGTGTATACAATAAAACTCGTTTTCTGAAAAAAATAGTTCTGTGCATCTAACAAGTTCAGCAAAAACACTCCTCAATTTTGGATATTGTCGAGAACTGGGTATACTCCTAATTCTTCTAAAATGTCTGTATTTATTTTTAAATGATCCCATTTATAACCTAATGTTTTTCTCATAGATCTCGTTTCTGCTGCAGTTATTCTAGATTTATCTTAGGTCTTGATCATTAAATTCTCACAACAATACAATAAGAACGGAAGAGCTAACACATTGTATAATCTCAAGATTTTTTGTTAATAAGAAAAATAATAGTATCTAATGTTAATGCCAATATATTTTAAAATATTGATAAGGAACAACATAATTCTAATGAGAATACATTTCAAAATACTTTTAAAGAACAACATAATCCTAATTAGAGTATATTTCAAAATATTAATAAGCCTTATCACTGTCCATATGTCTAATTTAGACTAATATATTGTGACAGCCGGGAAACGATCTCACGACCGGCAGAAGGAGGGCAAGGTCGGCCGTGGCTCGGCGCAGCAAATGAAGTTGCGTGCGCATCTGCTTCCTGGGGCATGTGCTGTGGCGTAGAGAGGAGAGGAGAGACGGCGACCGCGGCAGAGGGAAAAAAATCCAGAGAATTCAGGAGGTGCCATCTTCTGGACATCTGTAGAAATTTCCAGCATCGTACTTTCCCAAAAATTTGGTTTCATTATAAAAGAAGAGATGCAAGTGAGCTGAGAGCAGTTGTTGTTGTAGTCGTTGGACAGCAAGCCAGCCAGTCTTGTGTAGCAGTGAAGCCAGCTTCGAGACCGGAGTTCGACTTGAGTGTGTCCGCAGCTGTGTGAGTGTCCGAAGTCCTGAGTTCGAGTGCAGTGGACCGCAGTTGGGGGACCTGAGTTCGAAGTTCAGTGTACTGTCTCTGAAGGTTTGGGGTTCGAGATACTGTGAACTCGAGTGACTGAGCTAGAAGAACTAGCCAAGGCAAACGAACTGAGAACTTACAGTTCTGTGTTGTAAATAGTGCTTTGTGAACGTTAGTTAAGATTAGCAGTACATTGTTGTTCTCAATAATCCAAGTAAATTGTCACTGTCGTCTGTGAAGTGCAATAACGAATACTGTGTTGCTGTGTGGAGTGGTATCTGTTCATCAAACCCTACCTAATCTTTTCACTAACAGTGGTGTTATCTCTCTCTCTCTCTCTCTCTCTCTAGAGAGAGAGAGAGAGAGAGGGGTAGAGGGGGGAGAGAGGGAGGTAGAAGGGGAAAGAGGGAGAGGGGGGAGAGAGAGTGGGAGGGGAGGGGGAGGGAGAGGGAGAGGGAGAGAGAGTTAGTTTCTCCTTCTAACGATGCCACAGGCCAATGTCATGCCCTATGTTGGTGTCAAGTATTTAGTTCTATTTGATCGTAACCAAAACAGCACGGTTGAAAGCTACTGTAGATAATTCTCCAGTTTAGCGATTGAAATAAATTAACATGGAAATTATGGGAATTTTGCCAGGACTTCAGAAAAAAACGTAAGTGTGAAATGTGTATAAATGAGAAACATATAAATGAAGTTTTGCTGTATTTACTTATGCTGTGTGTGAGGGAAATGCAACAGCTGCTGCGACCAAATATCACTGCCATTATCCTAATCGTAGGATTCTGAATCCTAAAACTATTAGTGGAACATTTAACACACTAAATCCAGTATAAAATAATATGTCAACAACATGATGTAGCGGAAGAAAATATTTTCAACACTGTGCAGTGCAGTCCTCGAATTTAAAAGAAAATATGTAGGTTGGCAACTTGGTGTTACTGAGTCAAAGGTATGGAGGACACTTCATGTAATTGAACTGTATCCATATAATCTTCAAGCAGTGCAACATTTAGAGCCACAAGACCATGTCCATCGTGTTGAGTTCTATACCTGGTTAAACAGGTATGTAATTGTAGGAATTTCATTGTTAAAACAAAATCAATGGTTCAATGAACTTGTAAAAATTTCTGTGGTTAAGTACTCTTTGTTCCTTGTGGGAGCTCACGAATGGTGAGAAGATTTATAAATTTATTTATAATATAGAGCGTTTTATTGCTATATTATGTTCACAGATGAATCACAATTCACATGGGATGGCATTAATAATTTACATAACTTACATGAAAGACAGATGTTAAACCTAAAGACACGAAGAAAACTAATTTTCAACATTGATTTAGTGCAAATGTATGATGTGATGTTCTGTATGATCAGCTGATAGGATTCATTTTACCCAAAAACTTAAATGGTGACATGTAACTACACTTTTTACAAAACGAATTGTCATACTTTTATTATTAGACTATGTTCCTCTTGCAATGATGGCCGGTTTCACCAAATTCCTTTAAATTAGCACAAACGACTTGTCAATAAACGGATCATTTAATTTTAACGAGATCTTTAAAAGGTGACTGTTTTACTATGCCTCGTTTCTTTAAAATTAACGTACATTTACTAACCTGGGGATTTTGTACT
The DNA here is from genome assembly GCF_040183065.1 of Periplaneta americana. Classification (NCBI taxonomy): domain Eukaryota; kingdom Metazoa; phylum Arthropoda; class Insecta; order Blattodea; family Blattidae; genus Periplaneta; species Periplaneta americana. The sequence goes on from NC_091133.1 coordinate 35,399,000, forward strand.
TATATCTTGCATGTTTTATTTCTCATATGACCATGGCTTCGAAGTCGCGAATTTCATTGGTTACATATATGATCACAGCTGACTTTGTTTGGCATGAGGAAGCAATCATAGGCAAACGTGAAACAGGCTGTAATTTTAAGAACATCTAAAAGTTCTTATTCTTGATATTTTTCCTAAATACAGTATGCTGTCATATCGTAATTTAAAAAAAAAAAAAAAAAACAGATGCTTCTAAATGTAAATAGGAATGTACAGCAGTTAATTTGTAACTTCTGAAGGAAATATAAGAAAATTTTGCGGACGATAAGGTAAACAGGTTCAGAATTGATGCTACAATAGTTATTATTAGGCCTAAATTTAGGATGTGAAATCGCCTCTTCCATAAATTGCATACTACTTTTATATTGTATTTCATATAGATTTATGTACCCTGTAACAATTTTACCCTGCTTGTGTGGTAGAATTCAGAAGAGGAGTCATTACATTGGATTTTAAGGGATATCTATTGCATCCTAAAAGCAAAATCTCTTTGCACCCTTTCCATTTAAAAAGGCATCCTCTTACACCTTTGGAATGTTGTGCTATCGTGTATTGACCATAACATTATCTTAAAACGATAAGAATCTGTTGAAGAGGCATTAAGTGGGTGATTCTTATCTGTCGTATTCTAACCTATTACAATTTCAATAAACTAGCGCTGAGGTAATTCTGCTGATTTCGGAATTGAAAATCGTTGAATTTTATTTTTTTGTGGAGATGCAATTGATCGTACATACAAGGCATAACAAAAACCTAAACTAATCAAACCTAACCTGTCACAGTTTCGTATGTGCAAGGTGTATAAGCAGAGCACGAAGGAAACTACCTCAGCGATAGTTTAGTCACAATTTTTTATGCAGAACTCTACAAATGAAATTGTTTGAATATTGAATGAAAAATAGGATCTTCTGTTCTAGAATCTTTTGGCCATATTACTGCCAGGAGATATGACGGGAACATGTGGCCTACACATTCTATCGTTGTCAATGACGACAGGAAATTTAGCTGTAGGCCTATTATAAAGATAATGAATGTATTGTGGACGTAATGTTGATGTAGGCCTACGTCTGATACTTTATTCACATATCTAGACAATACAGCTTTTGACATCCCATTCATATCACCAATTACTATTTCAAAACTTCCCCTAGCATTATCTTAAAGTGAGAAGAATATGTTGCAGAGATGTTAGGTGGATGATTCCTATCTGTCGTATTCTAATCTATATTCAGTTTCTTCTAGAATCATTCTTATTACTTATTTCCTTAATGTGTAGCTTTCGTGAAATTCTTTAGCACTGAAGTCTTCAAAATGATTATTCCAAGTGTTATTACAACACATAAAAGTTCGCCATTATGTTGCAGAATTTCAACATCAAATACGTCTGCCATGTTGTTGACTTCTTAACCCATTGTTACTGCTTTAACGCGACGAATTAGGTCCTAATAAATTAACGACGAGTTTGAAGATGCGTTAGCAATAACGATGTTTGGTGGAACAGAAAAATTTACTAATGTGTCATTAAATTATTTAACGAGACGTTATAATGATAACGAAGGTTGGTGAAACCGGCCATGAGACTTCATAAGAAAAAGTAAATTGCCTGAAATACTATGCTCAAATCTATTTTGTTTCACCTTGCATATATTTCAAATCACGACTTGAGCATCTATCAAGTTTTGCTTTAACTAAGTGACAGGAGCTATCGAGTTTTGAAAAAACCTGGAAGATTTGGTTGTCTCTACATACAGTCTGAATCAAGTTTTAATAAATTCGATTTCATAGGTCGATTCCGAAGATACAAAACTTATGATATCCATATATAACTAATTTTCGGAAATTTTTGCATTTATCGACTTTTGCAAAAATGCTCCTCAATTGGGCATGGGCTCAAGTCGTGTTTGGGCTGATTACCTCGTTGGGTTCTTTCTGAGGTTTTCCCCAACTGTACGGCAAATTCCATCGATACTAAATAACCTAGTAGTTGATACAATGACGTTAAATAACAGACTTAAAAAAAAGGATTCAAGACTCAGCATTTTATCTGTTAAAAGATAAAGAACACTTGACTATAAAAAAGAAAAAAATTACTAGTAAACTCTAAATATCAATTGTGCATGGCATGGTCTGTGTAAAACACAACCTTTTGTCTCTATTTTATCACTACCAATTGCTTTACTGAACGACAAGGTGCAATAAAAATATTCTTTCACATGAACGAAAAATGACCTGCTTTTGTGCAAATATAAATACAGAGGAAGAATGATAAGAGTGTCAGCTTGACCTGTGTGTTTGTTTTGTGTTTTCTTGTAACTACGTGTCTTGAGTGATGCAGGCATTCTAAACAATAGCGCTATTCTTCTGGAATGCGTTAAGATCCAACACTGTGCTATAACCCATATTTTTGTAATAATTGTACAGAGGGAACAGTTTGACCTAAAATTACGGGTTTTTTTTTTTTCGAACATACTTACAAATGCATTCTCCTTATATCTGGTCAGTTAGTGAATTCCAGAATTAAATAAATGCCTGACCGCCAATGTCCCCTTTGATAGTGATATTCCTTCATTAAGCAATGCTGCACTCCTGTGAATCACAGGAGATGTGAAGCTGCTGTAGGTCATAAGGAGGTTTGCCATGGAGAATAGTGAATTGTACTTTTAGAGTAAGGAGAGACCAATATTAGTGAAATAGCAGAAGACCAAGAATAGAGCAGAAGGCATTGTCTAGTGGCAATGAATTAGATTACCGTATTTCATTGCATATTCGTCGCAATTTTTATTACTTCTTTTTGGAGTGAAAATATATGGTGTGACCATTATGTGAAGAATAAATTAAAATAGTAATGACTGTAATGACTAGTCGTGTCAACTTTCAGTGATCAGCTAACATAAAATGGGGGCGTGTGCAAGCAAAGCAGGGTCAAATTAAGTGTTTCGCAGCAGAAGAGGAAGAAGAGGGGAAGGAGGAGGTGAACTGGCATTAGTGTGCGATGCTGGAACCTTAATGTGAATAATACCATGAAAAATAAAAATTACTGTGGTGTTATTGAATCAGAAAACAACATTTTGTTATTGACTAAAACATTCGTAGTATTGTTGAATCACATGTATCGGTACATCTGATACACTGAAGTCGATATAGTCCGACTACTGGACCAGTCTGCAAAAAGATCATTGACTGGTCTAAAACAAAGTATGTGAACATTCGTAAACCACCACCACTTACAACCAACAATTGTACCGAACTGAAGGCATTTACTGGCTTGGTGCTAACATCTCGTACCTCCACTCCATTTTCGTCAGCTGCCACTACTGTTTCTCGCATTCAGCCTTGAGCATAAAATACTTTGTATTGCAGTTGCTGCACGTTATTTAAAAATAATTCTTGATCATGATAAGCAAAAATATCCATGCAACGATTATGCAGTGAAATATTAAAGTCCTGATCAGTTTGTCTATAAATAAGGGTGTGACCATTATGCGATGGCGATGATTATGCGATGAAATACGTTAATATCATGGCATCAGAGTAACGAAGGTGGAATAGGAGAAATTATTTGATGGTGGAAATAAGTTGCTATAGCAAATAGCGAACTGAATAACGAATCGGCTATGGATGTGAACTGGTATAAACAGTAAGATATATGTGAACTAGTGAATAAATAATTAATTGCAAAAGAAGGTAGGATAAGTATTGTGGCAACTGTGCTGGAAGATTCTAGTTGCCTCGGGAGTCTACGCTCGCATCCGGCAGAGAGGGAGGTGCGGGACGCGGAGCTCAGACTCGCCGGACGCTGAAGCGCGGCGCGGCAAAGGGAAAGAAGGCTACGGGCCGCAGAGCAGAGGAAACGTCTGGAAGTAGAATGTTGTGGAAACCTAGAGGCTTCGCGACATAGAACATACGAGAACGTGTGATTTAATAAATAAAAGCGCGAGCAGCCTTCGAGTTTAGTCAGTTTGTTAGTCAGTTGCGAGAGAGCTAGCTAGTCTGCAAGCAAGGTGAACCTGAGTTCGATGTGCACTGAACTTGAGTGAGTCTGTAACTGTGGCAGCATCCAGGCAAGTGCGCCATATCCGGAAGTCTTGGGTTCGACGTGCAAGGAACCGGATCTGGAGAGGGGGTTCGACGTGCAGGGAACCGCATTTGGAAGGTTTGGGTTCGAAGTCAGTGCAACGTACCCGGAAGTCTTGGGTTCGAATGCAGTGAACTATCTGGAAGTCTCAAGGTTCGACGTACTGTGAACGTGAGTGAGTGAGCTAGAACTAGCCAAGGCGAACAAACTGTGAACTGAGAACTGACAGTTTTGTTTTGTACATAGTGCTTTGTGAACATTAGTTGAAATTAGGAGTACATTGTTGTTCTTCTCAATAATACATATGAATTGTCACTGTTGTTCAGTTGAGTGCAATAACGACTACTGTGTTGTGTGTTGAGTGGAATACCCATTCTTGATGGGTGTGTGATTAAAGTTAGAAATAAAAGTCGCATCATTGTTGAATAAAAGTTACAGTATTAAATAAACGATAGACTGAGCAGTAAGAGGGGAGATAGTGGAAATAGGGTATTTTTAATAAAGTATATGGAAAGAAGTGTTATTTCTAATGATTGTTAATGGTGGTACCATATACATGAAAATGTGAGGTCCACCATTACATGTAAGATATGCTGTGACAAAATATACTATAGCATAATATTATATCATATCTTCACAGTAACAGAAGACCGGTCTACTAGGCATGTTTGGGTCTACACATGCGTTTTAATAAAATAAAGCATTCTCCATTGGTAATCTTTCTTTGTTAATGAATATTTCGAGTAATTCACATATAACTCGTAGGCCTACTCATGATGGCATCTGTTCAGAACTGAAACTTATATGAGACATCTTAAAAAAGCAATAGAATATATCTTGTGAAATATACAAACAGTTGTGAACTAATTACATTTAATTAGTTACTGTACTTACAAAAAAAAAAAATTGAGAGATTTGGTGAAATAGAAAGTTATCTCAAAATCTTATTAGCTGCACTTCTATACAACTGCCATGAAAATGAAGTGAACATCATATTGAACCGCAAGCAGGATGGATGGATGGATGGATGCATCAAAGCAGAAATGCATGATCTGAAAAGACTATGCATGTTACACTTCGGCTGCCATCAAACTTTTGTGTCTAATGTCCAGGATTACCGTATTTCATCGCACAATTGTCGCATTTTTTATGGATTTTTTTTTTCAAGTGAAAATATACGGTGTAATCATTACATGAAGAATAAATTAAACTGGTAAAGATTGGTAATGTCGGTATTCAGTGACAGCTTCTATGTAACAGGAAATTGTATGAGTAAACAGGGCCAAGTTGTGTGATTTGTAGTGGAAGAGGAAGGAGGGGAACTGGTATTTGTGTAGGATGTTGGAACTAAAACGGAAATAATACCTTTAAAAATTACTGTGGTGTTATTGAATTAAAAACTTTCACAGTATTGTTGAATCACATGTATGGGTACATGTGACACATGGAAGTCGATATTATCTGACTACTGGACCGTCTATGGAAAGATGATTGGTCTAGGCCTAAAGAAAAAGTATTTTAACAGTCATAAACAATAACCACTCACAAACAAAAATTGTACAGAACTGAAGGTATTTATGGCTATTGGGTTGGTGCTAACATCCCCCACCCCCACTCCACTTTCGTCAGCGGCCACTAATGTTTCTCGCATATTCGACCTTCAGCATAACAGTACTTTATGTTGTAGTGATGGCACATTGTTTTTAAATAACAATCTTGATAGTGATGAACAAAAATATCCATGCACACTTATGGTGTGAAATTTAAAAATCCTGCTCAGTTTCTCTATAAGTAAGGGTGCGACCATTATGCAAGGTCGACAATTACGTGGTGAAATACAGTATTTACAAAGGCCAACATTTTCAATAAAGGAAATGATGGCTCTCAGAAAATATATGACATCCTCCAAATCCAAAACATCGATGTCAATGCAAATATAAAACATAAACAGAAGACTCCAATTCTATTCTACACTGTCTACACATATGGTATACTAGACTAGACGGCAATTCGGAAGGCGGATGCGCTGTAGTCTGTATGGCATGTGACGTCACAAGCTTGAACAGGAGAACCAATCAGAATCAGTCAGGAACAAGTGCTTCTCGAGTTACTTTGCTCACGTGTGAGTGTTTTAGAACATTGAATAAGTAAAACTAACATATACTGTGCATGTGTAAGATAAATAAATGGAAGGAGATACTATAAAAAGACAAGTATTGCACAGGCAGGCGCGGGAATTAGTGTTTAAGGTTTATAATTATTTTAAAAACATTAACGAGCAGAACTCTGCCGGGCATCATGGTGCTGGTCGCAGGAGACGACTGTAGAAGCATGTGGTGTGGGTTTGCGAACCGTGTAAAGAATTGTTAGTGAAGGAAACAAATCTTTTAATGTGAGCGGAACTGCCACGTTTCGTTCTTATGGAAAATATCCTCGTCGTGAAAAACAGTCTCTGAATTAGATGATTTTAATAAAAGTATGCTGCGACGTACAGTATTAGATGTGTACCTTCGAGAATCCGACTCTGAAAAATCTGACGGGACTGATGAGAGAATCAGCGACTTCGATTAAAACCAGGTACTGAATATTCATTAAATCCTAATTTATATTAAATGTGACCGAAATGTGACAATATAACATGGTACTCGTAGTTATTGTTTTGGGGTATTTAACTAGCTAAAATAATTTGCGTCTAGAAATAGACCTAAATACAATTTCTACTTAAATAGTGTATCATTTTTTTCTAGTCATACACTGTATACATTTCGTATTAAAACTGTATAATAATAATAATAATAATAATAATAATAATAATAATAATAATAATAATAATAATAATATAATAATAATACCGCACATAAAAATCTTAAAACTTGGTATAAGCATTATTAATAGAACGTAAGATTTGATAATGTTCTGATAAAAGATTTGTCATGATTGCAGTAATCAACGGCTAAGGTCATTATTGTCTTTTTAAAATTGAAATTCTCTCCTCAGCTACTTGTATTGCGCGCGCGCGTGAAGTACGATGTGGCAATGCTGTACATTGCCTTTCTCTCACTATCTGTCTCTCTCGACGCAAACGCTGGCAGCCAACCGCCTTCCGAACTGGAGTATAGTCTAATACACCAATAACATGCAGAATTTTCTGTGTGTTGTGACTTACAAGTACTGTCAAAATCTTTAAGTTAGTCCTATTCAGACAAAGTAGTAGGTATTATAATCTAACATTTGTCATATACAGTGGAATCTCGTTAGCACATTCCTCATTACCACGTTTTCCCGTTTAATAATCTATTTTTGGAAGTCCCAGCCCCAATTCCACTAAACATACATTAAAATTACCCGTTTACATGTTTGACATCTCCCGCTTACTGCATTCAAAATTGGCGGTCAGTGGCCATATTGATGAACAATTGCACATCGCACGTGCATACATTCTCTCTTCCACTCTAACAACCTCACCTCCACCACCTTTGCCAACGTAGCCATGCAGCATGCTGCTACTTTGTTTCATTAGAAGGCGAAGCAGGACAAAATCCGATAGTTTCATCAGTAACTTGTTTCACTGTTGGTGGAAATTTGTACATAAGCCATGAGTTTGTATGCCATGGATAATAAGAAAATACGAATAAAGAAAAATGGAGCATAATTCAAGATGTGGACTGCAACCCACACATGAAGCATGTTGATATTGCGCGAAAACTCAACATTCCTCCATCAACACTGAATACGATAGCAAAAGAAAAATAATCGAAGTAACATATTTAAAATGAAAAAGTAGCAAACAAAAACATGTATATGAAGGTCAGTTTCCAGAGTTAGAAAACGTGTTGCTAAAATGGTTCAAATAAGTCTGTGTTTCAGTTTCCAGAGTTAGAAAACATGATACTAAAATGGTTCAAATAAGTCAGCGTTTCGAATACACCAATCTATGGAACCATGGTTCATGCTAAAACAACACATTTAGCACTACAGATGGGACTTTCGGACTTCAAAGCTTCAAACAGTTGAACTGAAAGGTTCAAGAACTGTCACAGTCTAACATACAGATGTTTCCAAGGCAAGGCTGCAAGTGTGAATACTGGCACTGTCGAATCGTGGAAAAATACGACACTTCCATCCATTATACAGAAGTACAGCTCCAATGACGTTTTTAACGCAGATGACAAAAAAAAAAAAAAAAACGTTTTCCAGTAGTACATTTTCCCACATATGATATTCAAATTTTTTTGTCCCTAGAAAATCGTACTAACGAGATTCTAATGTATGTTCAATTACAAGCAGAAGGTGCAACATAAGCTGCATTTTCATATCTTTATATATCTTGTTACTATAACTTAAATGTTTTCATAAATGAAATTGTTGAATTCAGCCAGGACAGTGCTAAGGCAGCAATAACATTGAATTCCTGCTGGCACTGCAATAATTATAGTAGCTGATGTAAAATATGCTCGTGTATGCTTTGCTGACTGATAGTACTTCAAGCTTTGCTATGATAGTGGTAGCCATTTTTTTAGCATTTTGCTTTTTTGCTGCACTTCAACTGCTTACTCAGTGACGGAACCAGGGTGTGATTCTTTGTAAACACAGCGGACATTTGGAATCAGGAGTTCAACCCCTCACAGCTGCTGCAACTCATCAAAAATTAATAGCTGAGTTATCAATGTCCTGACTAAATAAGACCATCGTTTTCGTAACTGTTGAAAAAGTACATAAGTTACTTGGCAAAAACATGCAACACATTGTAGTAAGGAATTTAAATCAATCCGTAAGACTGCTTAATGCTTATAAATAAATTTCTAAATTATAGACATCAGCTCAAAGAATTTTGAGTGACCACAAGGGTCCTGAATACAATAAACATGTACAATAATGTGATGTGATACATTAAAGAAAAAAGAAAGTTAATTGTTGAAGGCAAATATAAGTTGATAACTTCGGTATTCGTCCAGAGAATATACCAACCACATCGGTCATGTGAAATCTTAAGGCTGGTTCACAATAAACCAGGAACGAGAACCAGAGTGAAAACGAGAAGCAGAGAACGTGAATATGAAAATTTTTTATTCACAATAAACCGAGAATGTAGAAGACTATGCATATCGATATGCATGTCAATAATGGTAAAGTCGATATTACGCATTCTGATGTTAGTTGTGTATAACTGACCAATGGCGTTCTCTCATGAATACAAGGCAGCCAACATAAACACAGGTTAACCAACTTCAAAATTTCAACGGTACTATAAATATGCCCATGCATTTTTATTATCACAACCTATTTTAAGTCTACCATAACGTAAAATAATTAGAGAAGAAACATTTGTAATAGAACAAAAATGAACACAACAGTAGTTATTGAATTGAAGCATGAATATGTAGTGTGTAATACAACCAATACAGTAATAAAATATGATTCACTTACGATCGGTGTTCAAAGATGCAGCTATTGAAAGACAGGTATTCTCCTTCATTTTCTCATCTTTATATGAGGAGCGCCGCTTATTGTAAACGTGAGGATTTTCCTCAATACTCAATATTAGAATCTCATCAAATAAAACTTGCTCCATGATGCACAGCACAGAAAAAAATAATGCATAGGTTATGTCACGGTCTTCTTGCTACAAAATATATAACGACAAAATAGCTTTCAGATGGCAATAGAATGAATCTAGTGGGCTGTGATCGGAAATGTGAACGCCAAAGTTGAAACTTGGCCATCTCTCCGTTCCCGATCCCGGGCTCTGGCAAGCTTTTCGTTAATTGTGAATGCTCATATTTAAATATACACATTTTAACAATTTTACCGTTTTCGTTTTCGTTCCGATTCTCGTTTGTGGTTTATTGTGCACCAGCCTTTACAGTATAGTTACTTAAGATTAGAAAATAATTTTTGTGATTGTGAATGTCTTTACTCTTTTCAACATATTCTGAAAAGGGAATGAACTAATAAGTAAACACATTACCTGACACATAATCCAGACTGAAAGAAACTTACCAAATTCTTTTTAATATAATGAATGAAAGCAACTCTCATTTGAGTCGCAGTATCTTTATTGATTGTCAATTCTTCTAACTCCACTTCTGTCATAGAAATGTTTATGCCTTCAGAAAATTGGGAACCTGTTATATCCAATGTTCCAGGAGCTTCACTAAAACTCATACTACTGCAAAATAAAATATTACATTAGCAATAATGCGTAACTTTCTCCTCATAAATATAAAAATTCTGAAGAAAATCTGAGGGGAAAAAAAAAAAAAAGAAACAATTTCCCGAAGCAGAAAACACTAACAAAGAGATTATTATATTCCAAGAAAGTTATATTTCATAACAGTATTGTTTGTAGCTCAAGTATTTAATTTTTAATTTTTGTAAAATAGATTCAGAAGCTGTATTTAGAAAACAGAGCAATTACTTCATATGCATATAAATTCTCTAACAAATCAGATTGTGAACGATATAGGTCCATGTCTTTTACAATCCAATAGATGTTATTACCTTTTTCATATACATACACTATTTCAGAATATATCATATTAGTATTATACACATCCACAATAATCAAACATTTTCATGGTCCAAAATATATGCTCGTTCCAGACATATATAAATAGTTGGACTCCATCAGATTGTCAGCATAGTATAAGGCAGGGCTGGGCACCAAGAGCGAATTCTACTCTCTCACCAGGAGCCATATGACTTCTCTTCAACTCCTTTCTTCCCCGCCAAACACCGCACAGAGTTGATGCCATGTTAGAGTTTGGATTCGCTCCCAGTGTCCAGCACTGGTATAGGGCCATTGTTTTTAAGACAACACAGTAACACAAGACAAATAACAATCCCCAACCCCTATGAGAAGAAGTTAATAATAATATGTTATTATGGAAATAAGAACCAACATTCAAAAGTGATATGGTTAAAGCTATCCTTATGTTGTAGACAACAGCAAAATGTAATAACATAAAAGATAGCCCATACAAAATAAGAAATTTAACATTTTGTGCACAACGTGCACTACATAACTAAGAACAGATTAAATTGTAATTAACCAATCTAATTAATTCAATAAGACTAAAAAAAATAGTCGTGTTATATAAATAAACTAATTGCACCATATCTATTTACATCATGTGGAGATGTCACTTACCTATTTACATCATGTGGAGAAAAATCTGAAGGTGAGATTGAAATCAAACCATGGTTCTTGGAGAAAAACACAGGGACATTTCCACATACAGCTCCACCCAAAACACGATCTCCAGGTCCCAAAAATTCTATATTATCTGGTTCATCACTGAAGGCCACTGCTACAAAAGAAAATACAATTAGGTACATGTTAGCCTAAACTTTTAATAGTGAAATCTCAAAATAACGTACTTCACTAGAACGTATTTTTCAGTTTAACATATATTTTCAAATTCCCCGCTCAAATCACATATGTTACTATGCACAGATATTTCATTTTTACGTTCTCTGGGCTTAAGAAGGTTTCACTATTACACACAGAATTTTGAAGTTAATAAGTGTTCATTTCATTCATAGTGTTCTGTTCTTTCATTGCATTCTCCAGTCTGTTCTATTTTCTGCCTTCCTCTTTGTCTCCGCATATGATCCATATATCTTAATGTCGTCTATCATTTGATATCTCCTTCTGCCCCGAATTCTCCTCCGTTCACCATTCAGAAGGTAGTTTCTTCTCAACAAATGACCCAGCCAATTCCTTTTCCTCTTTCTGATCAGTTTCAACATCATTCTTTCTTCACCCACTTTTCCCAACACAGCTTCGTTTCTTATTCTGTCTGTCCATTTCACACATTCCATCCTTCTCCATATCCACATTACAAATGCTTCTAGTCATTTCTCTTCACTTCATCGTAATGTCCATATTTCTGCTACACTCCACACAAAGCACTTCACTAATTTCTTCCTTAATTCTTCCTCCAGAGGTCCGCAGAAGATGCTCCTTTTTCTATTAAAAGCTTCCTTTGCCATTGCTATTCTCCTCTTAATAAGTCTTAATAACACTTTTTTTTTTTTTTTAACTTTTACGACTATATTGTGACATACATATGTGTAACAAAGTTTTTTTTTTTTTCCTTAAACAACTTATCAATTTTGAAGTTTTATTTGCCTTAAGGTATGTATCAACTCTTGGAGTAAAAATTTACAATTTCCCCTCAATATAATTAAAAATTCACTTACTACTTTCTTACAGTTAAATTTAAGGAATTCAGAATGAAAGAGAAAAATAATAAAAATTTGGGGGAACAGGGCAAAAATGTTGTAAAAGAAATCATATATTCTTTCTGCAAGCATTTTTTTGTTTCAAATTTGACCTAGATCATTCATTTTTTCACCAAATTGGAATGTTGTAGTACAGAATGAACTTAATAGCACTTCTCACTTATTTTTTATGTAGCATGTAAAAAAGTTATTTTTTCTTATTATTTATATGGAGGCAATGCTTTTGCTTTAAACTAAATTGGTTGATTTTAGATTACAACATAGCTCTATGTCTAAGCTTCAATTTGGTGCTTGAATGAAGTCCATAGCTCAATTCTAAGCATACTTCTAACTTGTTCAAAAAATGGAAAAATGTTGAAAAAACTGAAATAGGATAAAAATGAAGTTAAATTTAAGTTCAAGCTAGGTAACAAATAACTTATTTTATGAACCTAAAACCCTTCCCTTCTTGTGTCTTGGGGTCAATTTTCCCTTTTTCACAGCCCTCAGTACCATCTTCGCTGCTATTGCTCTGGAGTGCACTGTATGTTGGCCTTCAGGGTTCAGGTCTCATCTGCAGCATTCACACCAACCATTGCGTATTTTCCTAGGGTAAGACTCATCTTCCGAAATATGTCCAATTCAATTCATTGCCACAATTGAAGTGGCAGACAGCATCCACGAGCCCAAGTTTCAGGTTTGTATGACTACATACGTTTCTTTGGGGCATAGTCTACAAATCCAACTATTGAAAGACTCGTTTGCATTCTGAGTCTTGTCATGCAAACACCTGTTGAGCATACTGGGTTCTGTAACTCTTTCGTAAATAGAGTTAATCCACTTCTTGGCGCAAACAGCTGCACATGGAGTATAAAAAAATTAAATCATGTCCGTCAATAGTGGGAAAATCTAAACATGTTATATATGTTTAAAAACTAGAAGAATCAGGCTACAATATGAGACAAAAAACAAAATTTTCATTTTTTGAAGAAAAATTGCCATTCTAGGGGTAGATGCATACCTTAACATGAAGTGTGACATCTTACTTGTTGACGGTCTTTGACATGGCTCATCGATCTCTTCAGGGGATGCAACGAAGTGTGTAGACAAACTTAAAGTTTACCTGGGGAAGACTGAAAATGTTGCAGAAAAAATTCTGATATGTTTGACAGAAGTAGAATAATTTGTGGAAAATGAACTATTTAAAAAAAAAACACTTCTAACAAAAATAAGTGATTTCTTCAGGTCATCCTACTTCTTACTTTAAAAGTAGCCACCAAAATGTCAAAATATGGTGTTCACTTAAATCGGCTACAACTTGCCATTTAAATCCAATATGAAAAACTTATCAGATTATCAGGAAACATTTGGCATTCATACAGTCCTCTCTGTAGATTAAAACCTCAAGAATTAATCCTTTCTGGTCGGATTTAAATGTCTTGGCCACTCTGCGCCTGGTCCATTTAAATGACGCTCACCAGTGCAAATTGAACTACTATTTTACACTGCTTGATTTTCTTTTGTAACTTTCGTAAAAGTGAAGAAACCTTGATATATGCGGTTAAAATATTATATGAAAGGTCCACGCATTCGTCTCACTGAATATTAACTGTCAACTATAATTCGTTTTCGACTGTACGAGCTTGCCTATATGGTCTCTTATGAATGTGAAGCCATGCGCTTGCTCGCATTCGTCAGATAATAAACTCAAGGCTCATGAAAGCAATATGAACTTAGATATGTGAAGAGCCATTTAGGTCGAGATATGCGACATGTAAACACCCAACGTCGTAATCTTTGGTTTATATTTCGCCATCTTTATAAGACAACACTTCCTTCTGAGCTGGCAGTGGTCAGGTTCGAAGATCTATATTTAGCACTGTAATAGTAAGATAACTGTGAAAGATAAACACATGAGGTCTGTAGCTATAGAGAACACGTGGTAAGAGGATGAATATATACGGATGTCAGTCGCAGATTGTTATAAATAGAAGAACATAATTCATAAAATGTAATATATCATTGAAACTTTCGTGCCAATATATATTGGCGTATTTTTTCTGCACGTACCTTTGCTAGATATTCTACATGCACATTCCAAATAAATATAAAAACTAATACATACCTATTGATACTTCTTCTCTGTATGGTAAAAGGCGAAACACTTGATGGGGTGAAGTCCTGGCTTCCTCTCACATGTATCACAATAAAACGACGTTTCTTTCCTGCCACCTTTTACTTTTCTGTTCGAACAACCTGCACAGTTCTTGGTAACTTTCCTTTCGTGTGCCCGGATCAAGTGTAATTTTCCATTCAGACGATCTTCTGTATCACTGGTACATGGTCTCCCATGTTTTCAAGACATTTTGTTCCCATGTTGAATCTTTCGTACACTACTTTTAACACTTGAATATAAATAGGCTCTGAAGATGATGTGAAGAAGCACCGAAAAAGCTGTAAGATGCACATGCTTACACAATTAACACGAGTAGATCGCCATTTAATCAATTATTGACATTTTGTTTCTCACATTCCCCACCAATCCTTCGATGATCTTCTTACGAAACTCCAGGTGAGACAAAGCAGGAAGATTTTTTGACTTTTGATTCAAGTTGTATAGGTGGAAACTGTTTACAAGGGAAATCTCCAGAATCCAGAAGTATAATTTTCGCCATCATTTCAAACTTTTTTTCAGGAAACCGTAGCTTGAACAGTAGTGGTCTGCTCTGTCGACTCCTCCCATTTTTGAAGTGTAGTCTATAACACCAGCCGGTTTCTGAAAAACCTCCACTTCCTTCGCAGTTTTTCTCGAGACTTCTCTTGTGTCTGGATTATGCCATGTACTTAGAATAGTAACAACTCTCCTGTCCTTCCACGATAATGTCAAATATTTGTCTTCCTTCCTGTGGGCTACTACTTCATGTTTCTTTATTTTTAGTGCTTTCTTCTTCATTTGTTTCGGCAAGCCTTTCCTATTCTGCATTATTGTACCAGTCAAATGAACGTTTGCTTGTAACAGTTCCTGAGCAAGATCTAAGTTTGTATAAAATCTGTCTGTGTATAGATGGTATCCTTTCTCATTCGTTACACTCTGTACTTTGTTTATAAGTTGAAGAACTATTCTGCTGGTGAATATCAAACCACAAACATAACCATTTGTCGAATCAGCAATTACATAAATTCGAAGACCACATTTTGTTGGTTTCTGTGGGTTGTGCATCTTGAATACCACACGTCCCTTGAAATTTACAGTAGACTCATCTACACATACCTGTTCTGATGGGCTGTAAAATTCCAAAAATTTTGATTCAACGTAATCTATAACGTTTTTTACTTTACTTGCTTGGGACTGCATTTGTCTGTCTGGAGTTCCATCTCTAGGAGGGGGAGAGACATGAAGACCCCAATATATTTGCAGAAATCGCTTTCTTGAAAATATGTCTTTGTAGAACCGCGAACTGTCTAACCATTGTTCCGAGAAAAAGTCTTTGATAGTACTCTTCATACATCTTCCCATATTCAGTATTACTCCATGAAAAGCCATTAGCTCTTCAGCGGTGACATCTTCCCACCTGTTCCAAATTGAATGTTTTCGCAAAGGTGTGACTTCTTGTATTTTTTGTTTACCATACCTGCTGGTTTCAGTAGCTATTTCTTGAAACAGTGTCTGGCTAAAAAATAGCAAAAGAAAAAGAAATGGTGACTCAGGCTTTCATCCAGTGTCTGAGGAGGTTTATAAGCTGCTGTTCCACAAAACGGTATATGATGAAAGTCATTGTCATTAGCACCCGATCCCAACCATCATTTCTCCATTCCATTACTCTTTCATCGTATGATGACGCAGAATATCTGCATGGAAATATCATATGTACTTCGGTACATTAAAATAATATATATTGTCAACATTGTCTATTTTATCATCACCATCATCTTCAACATCACTTGAACTGGACTGATTGTCTTCAAAATCGTCACTGTCACTTGAAATGGCTGCACTTACTTGAGAATCAGAGTCATTGTTTTCAATTAGTTCAATGTCTGAATCATCACTAAAAGTTTCCCAATCCCCATGCAAGTCTTCATGTATCTCATTGTCACCCAAAGCCTTCCGTTTTTTTTTTCACTATGTGTTTAGTTTTCTTGACAACACTCCCGCTCATAGACGCCATTGTGATAACAAGAACGATAAAACTTTCACAGCCTCTTCTAAAATGTATTTTAGAGCACAGGAAAAAATTCTAATTCACAAGAAAATAACACCACCCCACAGATCGTAATCTCAATAACATACTGACACAACATGCATTCCTTGCTCCGAGTTCGGAGTGTTTGTAAACATTGTAGGAAACGTGGCGGACTCAGTCCGGCGCAGGACTGCAGCTGACATATTTTAGTGGTGGACTGACGCCGACATAGGAACAGTAATGGTTAAAACAAAAACTCAATATTCCGAATTTAAAAGAAAACTTACAAATTAAACCAAACCCTTTAACTCTATTAAATACAGAGTATAATCTAAATTTAACAGAAGAAATACTGAAACAGAAGTAAACACTGAAATAATGAAACAATTGTCTTTAGAGACAATTCATATCGTCCCTCCTCTGGCAAACTAGCGAAAGTGACAAATAAGCGAACCTGCACTTAAGGTCTAAATTGTACTTAGTACTTAGTACAATACAGACCTTAAGTGCAGGGTCACTTATTTGTCACTTTCGCTAGTTTGCCAGAGGAGGGACGATATTAGGTACCGGTACCCTCAACAAAACTGGCTTCATTTATACACTGATGGATCCTTGATCTCCAGGGAACAATGTGCTGTCTCTTCTCACTTTATAGATCTCTTGGATATGGAACAATAAGTTTTGATGGAGAAATCATTGCAATAAGTGAAAGTCTCAGGAATCTTCTCTGCCACATCAATAAATTTAAGAATGCAGTTATATTGTCAGACTCCAAAGCAGCTATTCTATCAATAGTTTCTAGACACACACCTTCATCTCAAATAGCAGAAATAAATAAAATGCTCTATCAATTGATAACACTCAATAAAAGAATTGTATTCCAATGGATACCATCCCATTGTGGAATCCTGGGAAACGAGAATGCGGATGCTTTAGCAAAGAAGGGCAGCACTGCTACTTACAGACCTGTTACTAAATCTACATATCACTCTGTGAAAAGATTTATTAAATCTACATACTTAGACTTAATCACAACTGGTAACGGTATGTCAAAAGGCATGGTTTTCAGAATAAAGTACTTTTCATTATAAAGTATAAAAGATTTGATTTTCTGATGTATGTTATACTGAGATTTCACTGTACTTGTAGAAGGATAGGCTAGGCTTGTACATTCAACAGTGATAAATTTACCTGAAACAGCTAACACTTCTTTCTGGTTGTATAAGAATGCTGACTGCTCGACTAACAAAAACTGGTAAGAGAGAAGTTCCTCTTCATCCTCTTCCCGATAGAAACCTGTATTCTTTAGAGGAAAAAATGTAGAAAATCTCGCAGGTGGATTCACGCTTTCTGTTGAAAATTTTCCTAAAAAGAAAACATACACAATATAAAAAGGTTACATGCAGCACAGGAAGACAAGAATTATAATAATTAAAAAATTCTTGCATTGCATTTATAACAAAATTGTAATATATATGCTAAGCTAGATTTTGTGTTTCCTCTGAAACATTCAGATACTAAACTGACACTTGATACAGTTCTTTTATTATGTCTGTGCCAGTGAATGACTGGTAACTTTAAAATGGTTTATCCTAGTCCTGGGCGTCAGAGCATTAAAAAGCATTGAAACTTCTGTTATCTCTCTTCCCCCCTACCGCAAACATGATGTTGCAAAGAGACACAGATATAATACAAGATCTGTACATGACATATAAAGTAATTTTAATTAAACAATAAGCATGACTGCTAAGAGTATATTTATGTCAAATTATAACCTCAAATGTAGCCACTAACCAAGGGCATAGTGTAGCTGTGGTGACAAGTGTGTATTAACAGCAGCAACCAATAACATAACACCTCCATCCACAGGCTGCATATCCAACAACCAAATATCTAATTCGCTTAAACTTCCTGCACAAGATTCCTGCAATATATATATAAACCAGTAACATATCAGTTCAATCAGTTCATTTATTTGTGTTAATTTATGTAATTATTACTTTTCATTTATAATCAATGTTGTAACATTTATATAATTCTCTAGTACTGAAGTTACTGAAAGGCTTAGAAAATGATATGGCTTTCACTGCTCTCCAGCATGTTAACCCTCGTACTGGTAAGTGTGCATTTAAACTTTATGCTTTGTTTTTGCAGGATCCAAGTTAGCTTTGCCAATAGAATGAAAGACTACAGATTTCAAGTTTTCAAGTTCAGTTCCAAATGAAGATGGGATTTTTCATCCTGCTATAACTTCCAGTGGTCTACTCAGTCTCTTCTAAAATTAAGTGCCAAGTCTTTCTTGGGAGAAAAAAATAGTTGAAGTATGATGTCGATGTTCAGAAACCATGAAAGTTCTACTTCCTACTTCTTGTATGTCTCAATGGCATGTATATAGATGCTTTACATTTATTTATATGCTGTAATAAAATGCACATGATAAGAATTGTATAAGTTTTAAGATGGCCACTAACATCTAAAAATTATCAAAATGATTTAGTTACCGAGAAAGAATAGCAAAATAATTAACTAATGTGAACGAGTTTAATCATTTCATTAAAATTCGTCCAGTGGCAATACTGGGTATTTCATTTATAAGTATAATAAAATACATAGCTATAACTTCTGAACTAATATGAATTTATTGATGAAATCGATTGTTACAATGAGTGAAAACTGGGAATTTTTTTATTTTATGTCCTATAAACATCAACATGGCTTCTATTATTGGCACAGGAAATGTCCAATCAGTATTCAAGCCATGTGTTATGATTATGAAGTATCTGTGGTGTGACATTGTTGACAGCAGCATAAATTCTTTCCTGTAAATCTGTCAAATCACGTACTGGTGTCCAGTAGACCTGGTCTTTAACAAATTTTCACAGGAAAAAATCAGATGGTGTTAGGTCTGGTGATCTGGCAAGCCACACAATGTAAGGTGATCTTCTTTTGATCTATCTTGTAGGGAAGTGTTCATCTAAGAATGTGCGAACTATGTTGGCAAAGTGAGGAGGAGCCCCATCTTGCTGGAAAATTGTTCCACTAGGGAGTTGAGGTACAGCATACAGCTGCAACATATCCAGATACATGTTTACAGTGACTGTATTCTCAGCAAAAAAAGGAACCAGTGATTCTATCACATGTGATCAATTACGACATGTGGATTTTCCGACCCCTAGATGCGACAATTGTGTCTGTTCACTTTTCCAGTGACGTGGAAGGTTGCCTCATCTGAGAAGCACACTCGAGTTAGGAATGTATCATCATCTTCCAGTCCACACCTGTGGAGTAATGGTTAGCGCATCTGGCCACGAAACCAGGTGGCCCGGATTCGATTCCTGGTTGGGGCAAGTTACCTGGTTGAGGTTTTTTCCGGGGGTTTCCCTCAACCCAATATGAGCAAATGCTGGGTAACTTTCGGTGCTGGAACCCAGACTCATTTCACCGGCATTATCACCTTCATCTCATTTAGATGCTAAGTAACCTAAGATGTTGATAAAGCGTCGTAAAATAACATACTAAAATAAATAAAATCATCTTCCACTTGTGTCAACAATGTTTCTGCAAAGCGTTTTTGTTCCCATCTATCATTCAGCAATAACCTTCTGGTGTCTAGTATATACAGTCACAAAGCTTGGGATGATTTTTTACATTTCTCACAATACTTGCTAGCCACTTGGAGCGCTGTGAATACTAGGAACAATGGACTGCGCCACTGCCAATGTGATCTAATAGAGGCCGTAAGGCAGACCATGCAACTCGCTTAACCCGATCACAAAGGGTGGCGTTTCAACCATAGAAGTTAGTTGGAATGCATACTGAGTAACATATATTTCTCTAAAATGTAGTGTAATTGCATTAATAAAATTTAAAACAATGATTATGAGACACTTCAGACATAAATCACTTGCGAGTTAAGGTGTAATATTATTTTTGATGTGAAAATTACGTTGTTCGTATGTGTAATACCTGCCTTTATTTGGATTAAATATTGCGAAATTCTTGTATGTTCATTTATGCACGATTCAATAATTTTCAGTTGCAACGCACGGATATTTAGATACTAGCTAAAAGCACATGGCATTGCTCAGGTTTTCCTTTTTTGCTTCAGACTTCAGGAGATCTTGGCAACTCAAGTATAGAAAAACAAAACGAATTACTGTCTTTACTAAGCTTTCCTAGTCCCTAAAGATGAATCTTTACATAGTGTCACTTACATGAATTCTTAGCCAAAACACCTGCCAAGATTAACAGGATTTAAAATAGCTGAAGATCAGGCACCGAAGAGAAAAGATGTCATCATGTACCTTACTGTTTTTGTTTTTAATTAGTTTTGTCTTGTAGTTCAGCTAAACAAAAACATCTCCTCGGTCCCTTTACATCAGTTTAGTACAGACTCAATGTTCTACTTTGATCTAAAGCTGTGCTGACACAAATTAGTGTAATTTCCTGTCTACATGTGCTTTCGTTTGATGTTTAAAGACAGTTAACGATAAATAGGGGATTCTCTTATTCCCAATCTGAACCCCTTGGGGTCTCATGGTGAGTTACAATTTACCTCTTTGTCGCTCGTATCAAAGAATCAATATGGAAATACAAAATATATATAATAGAATTGGAGAATTTTGTACCCCTTGTCTGCTTTACGCCTGCTTATGTCTTACCCAGTTTCTTAAATATGACTTGAAAAATGACGTCTTACAAATACTCGTACATAATAATACTGTATATTAATTATGTCATTTTTATTTTATGTTACAGAACAGGCCCTACAGTATAATCTCGGAATTATTGGACTTGAAGAATAATATTTTCAGAGAAACTTATTTTAAAAATTAACAGATTGTTATTTCCAGTAGGCTTAACATACTACTGAACATTCACGACATGAAAATATGGACATAATTTAGCAATAACACATATTCGGACATGATCAACAATATTTTGAAAGACATATATTAGCATGAATACAGTGTTATTTTCAGTGAGCTTATGTACGTACAGTACATTCACATAATTGTATTGTAACTTTGTTTGAGACAGCATAAATAAAATACTACGTATATTATTTATGTAGTAAAACTACCTTTATTACTGACTAAAATAAAGTAACATATCTAAAATAATGCAAACAAATTAACAAAACAATAAAAAAAAAAACAGGTTCGAACCTGGGTTCCTCTAATCTATACGAAAGTAATTCACCTTACCACTACACTACAGAGCTATCTAGTAAACCAATTGAACTTATGTAGCCTATTATGAATGCTTTCATGTTTGCTGCCTATTATGTTTGATTTTGAATTCTTAAATATTAAAGAAAAATGTGCTCTGTGCCGTATTATATTGTATATTCATGCCACATGACACGTTCAATCAAAGGATCGTTCCTCGTAATTTTAATTTAATGTTATTTCATTTAATATTTCAGTATAATTGTATGATAACTTTGTTTGAGACAGCATAAATAAATTACTATGGATATATCATTTATGCAGTAAAAACCCGCTTTATATCGGTTTAAAATAAAATATTGTATCTAAAATAATGTTGTATATTAATTATGTCATTGTTATTTTATGTACAGAATACAGTATAATCTCGCAATAAATCATTTTTGAACTTGAATAATATTTTGAGAGAAGCTTATTTTAAATATTAACAGATTGTTATTTCCAGTAGGCTTAATATACATACTACTGTACATTCACGACATGATAATATAGATATAATTTAGCAATAACACATATTCGGACATGAACAACAATAATGTAAAAGATATATGTTTTAGAATTAATACACTGTTATTTTCAGTGAGTTTATGTACATACATTCACATAATTTTATGGTAACTATGTTTGAGACAGCATAAATAAAAGACTACGGATATATTATTTTTGTAGTAAAACTGCCTTTATGGCAGGTGAAAATAAAATAACGTATCTAAAATAATGTAAAATTATAAAAATAATAAAAAAAAATTTGAATTGAGTACAGATTCGAACCTGTGACCCCTTACACCAAAGTCAATCACCTTACCACAACACTACAGAGAGCATGATGTGCTTGAATTTATGTCTTATGAATGCTTTCATATTTGCTATCTATTATTTTGATTTTAAATTTTAAAAAATTAAACAAAAATGTGTTTTATGCCATTTTGTATTGTATATTATTGCCAATGATACATTCAATCAAGAGATCGTCCCTCATTCACGTAGTTTTAATTTAATGTTATTTTATATAATATTTCAATAACAATATGGCCGCTTTTACAACGGAAGAAGACGTGACTCGATGACGTCAATACAAAAAACAACTGACTACAGCACAGGCCATTTTAATATCATACATGCCTTATTTCGTTCTAATTTTTATTGTTTTCAATAATTTAACGTTCATCTGTCCAGTTTTAATGTAGCCTATGTTCTTCTCCGGGTTATTAAGGTTAAATGTGCCAACTTTAGCAAATATCGGTCAAAGCATATAGATTCGTATTGAGTACATACATACATACATACATACATACATACATAGCCACATTGACTTATGTGTTATGTCATATGGAAATTATAGGGTATGTTTACTATATTTAACTCATATTCCTATATTCGCAATTATACATTATAATTAAACATAATGTCATGTATGATACACCACACATTCAATTTGTCTGTATTTTAATACTACAATTGAGAACTGAATTACTGTATTTATCTACTACCTAAGAGATGAAGTAACACAATCGTACATATACTAATTTCATAGGAGTGGTATGGTAAATTTTCTGTCTACAATTAAGGAAGGTAGATGTGCTAAATTAAAATCACAATATAAATTATTTTTTATTAAACCTCAAAATAGCTTCAATTCCAAACTTAAAAATGTTGATGCGAACAGATTATGTTAACATGTAAAATTCTCTTCACATTAAAATAACACAGTTTTACAATTATTTCTGCAACATATTATGCAACAAAAAGTAAACGGAACTGATGGACACATTACACTAAATAAAACTTAGCAACGATATGCAATAAAGTTATAACATAATATTTCACTGAGCTCCATACACTGAAATAGAAAACCCGAACATACATTACAGCTGTCTAGATCGAAAGGGCATTGACTATGCCGTATTTCGCATTGTTGTGAAAAGTTGTGTAAACTGTGAAATGATCGTTATCAGTTGCAATAACTGTAAATGGCTAAAATACAATAATTTGAATAATAATATGGGCCAAGGAGACGTTTGTAGCACTATAAATTGTAAGAGTCAGTTTTCCTTCTTCCGAAAGATCCAGGTAGGTGAGTTTATAAAATATAATATATATTTTATAAAAATAATATATATACCTTATGTATTTCTTATTTCAATAGTGAAAGGTGTTAATTTTTTCAAAAGAACACAATATCAAACGTACAATACATTTTATCGTCTGCTAGGAAAAGGGTCTGCTGATGAGGTGATAGTAGCGATCCTGGTGGTTAGCAACTATCTTTGGTTGCATATTTAGTAAGTATTGAGCTTCGTGACTGTATATAGTAGACTGTGGTTACAGCTTGTACACTCACAAATGCAATCTTCTGTGGAGCACTGTATGCACTGTTGTTAATGGGATGTTCAGCTGCACACTAGCCTGTCATATGGATTTCTGCCAGCTTCTGTGAAATGCCTCACGAATGCACTTGACATTTTTCTCAGACACTTTATGCTTGGAATGTTTATCTGCTATGGATAACAAACTTCCTATTTCTCTGAGCTGCCTATCCCATTTCATTATTGATACATATGTCAGAACGGCTTCCCTCGCTCTAAAGTTGTACTGACGATGAAACAGGCTCTGCACACGAATCACAGATTTCTGTTCTGCTAATGATAGCACACATGTGATGTCCACATGGTGACTAACTCTTCCCCAACATGCAAGATATGATAAGATTTATCAAATGAAATGATCTGCACATGTGCATGATGTGATTCATCTATCAACAACAACAATGGATTAAAACTTTCAGATATATAATGATACCGTAAAGTGGGGTGACTTGAACGCTGAGGTGACTTTGAACAGTAATTTAGCTCCTTTCTAAATTAAATGCTGTAGCCAATTGCGAAAAAACTATTTAAGTTGTCAATAAATTAGTTTAGTTTTTTCGCAATAGGGTACAGCATTTAATTTAGAAGGGCGCTAAATTACTGTTCAAAGTCACCTCGGCGTTCAAAGTCACCCCGCTTTACGGTACCAACCTTTTCCTATTTGAAAGCATACTTTTGATGTTGCAACTATTTCTTTTATTATACTTATAAGCAGAACATGGTGTATATAACACAATATATATACTTTTATACATAAGCTACATATGCAAACACACTCAGAACAGTAACACTTGAAACACATTGCTATTGTAGAATTATTATTCAAAACAAAATTAAAATGCATATAAAGGCAAGGAAATGTCACAAAGCATTCTTAAATTAATGTTTTATCATTTTAACATATATTTCTATATTATACACAACAAAGATTTCACCAAATTGTGTTTACATCAGTCATACATACACAAACATAAAACAGGCCTACACAGATTGTAGGAGTTTTATTTATTTTAACGAAACTCACCCAGATGGTCTCATGAAATGCCTCCCTTACTATTCGATTCACATCAAACTCGTATATCAATCTTTCAACCTCTCCTGGAACTAAAGCCCACTTCTGAAGTGATTGTTCTGCCAGCACATATACTCGCCATTCATCAGCTTCAAATCCTGAACCATCAATTGCCACCACTTTTACAAGCTTCTACATATGGAAAAAGAAAGGATGATGACTTCATTGTTAAATCCAGAGCATTAGATACACACACATATGAAAAAAGAATAAAGCATACATTAGCAAAAACCCAAGGAAAAGAGTAAACAAGAAGAAAGTTACGTAAGCATTTCGTGAATATTCAAAACAATGTCAACACATATTTTTCATTTCAAAATTGATAAATTAATACCACTGAATAATAACAGGACGTCAGTTATTATTTCTATTAACGAACATATGTTACCAAGTACAGTTGTCAAAAAAAAAAGTGGCCACACTCGTGAACAGCGAATATTTTCTAAGTTCACTTCGGATCACGGCGATGTTACATGATGCATGTGTGCTTGTAGAAGCTGTTCTGGAACTATGGAATTATTCCATATCGACGTCTCATAGAGCAGTGGTAGAGTGCTTGCTTAATGATTCGAAGGTTGTGAGTTCAGGCCTTGTTCAAGTTTTCATTTTATTTTTTAATCATTCCTTAGCAATATAAATAATATTCAAATTATCATTTATATTCTGTTATCGTTCTTTATTGATATAAATAATAATCAAGCTATTTATATTTTGTTATCGTTCTTTTAGCGATATAAATAATATTCACATTATAATTTATTGCATTCTGTTACCATTTTTTAGCGATATATATAATATTCAAGTCATTGTTTGTATTCTGTTATCATTCTTTAATGATATAAATAATATTCACGTTATTATATTCTGTTATAGTTCTTTAGCTATATAAATAATATTCAAGTTATCACTTATATTCTGTTTTCGTTCTTTACTGTTATAAATAATATTCAAGATATTTATAGTCTGTTATTGTTCTTTCACGATATAAATAATCTGTATTTTATGTAAGTAATTATAATATAAATAACCATTTTTCTTTGTAAAATAGGTTATTTTATTTCAATAATTAATTATATTAATTAAACACACCCATATTTATCATTTATATTCTATTATCTTTCTTTAGTGATACTGTATAAATAATATTCAAGTTATTTATATTGTTATCATTCTTTAGCGATATAAATAATATCCAAGTTATAATTTATATTCAGTTATCGTTCTTTAGCAATATAAATAACATAAATTTAATATTAGGTTTGGAACAATACAGTTGTATAATACTGGTGTCAGTTTTTTTCTATTTATATTATTACATTATACTATCTTGAAACACAATAAAATGAAAGGAGTGATGAGGAATTGAACCTGAGACATTGACATCTAAATTCCGACGTTTTTCCCACTGAGCTACGAAGGCACAAGTATAGAAACATTTGCGGAAAAACTGGCCCAATCCCCCTCCAAGATTTTCTTATGATTTGAAGAAGCTAATCCAGGATCCAGGGGGTAAAGGCTAATTGGGATTTCCCGGTCTCTGATCGGGTCAAAAATCCTGATGGAACTAATATTTAACCCGTGCGGTGAATTTCGGTGAAGTCACATCCACTCTCCTCATCTCCACGCTTGAGCCCCCTGGGATCTAATAAGATGCGAAAGTGACAGTGGTGTGTGGAAAGCAACGGGAAGTTACCGCACTTATCCTCCCAAGAAAAACTGCAAACATGAGCAAAGGAAGCTTTTAACGGAAAAAGAACTAAGGAAGAGACTAGTGAAGTGCTTTATGTGAAGTGTGACATTGTATGGGGAAGAAACATGGACATTACGACGAAATGAAGAGAAACAAATAGAAACATTTGAAATGTGGATGTGGATAAGAATGGGGCATATGAAGTGGACAGACAGAATATGAAATGAAGTTGTGTTGGAAAAAGAGGGTGAAGAAAGAATATACTGAAACTGATTAGAAAGAGAAAAAGGAATTGATTGGGTCACTGGTTGAGAAGCATAACAGACGACATTAAGATATGTGGATCATATGCGGAAACTAAGAGGAAGGTGCAAAATAGGAAAGATTGTAAAATGCTGGGTTTGCAGAGAAAGACCTGCCCATGGTCAGAACTCTTATGTATGTATGTCCAGGATGCCTGGAATGTCGTGTCTGAGAATAGTCATTATTTGCAAAGACTAGTCGATTTCATGCCCACTTGACTGCAAGATGTGATCGAGATATGGGGAATATAGACTAAATATTGAATCGTGGCTCTTTGTTTTGAATGCTTAATTGTTTGAATGTTCTAAGGGAGATGCCAGTAAGTTTGTTTTGTTTATGCCACGAAAGATATTTCTGTTGAGAATAAAATCTTTTTTTCTTTCCATTTACAGCCATAATGTCATAATAAATAATGATAAAGTCATGGCATAATACCTTTATGAACGTGATGTTAATTACTAAAATAATCATAAAAGAGACAGGAGCAATTATGTATATTTTCTCTCTCTCTTAAAAACAAAACAAAAAAGGACATAAAAAGCACTAGGTTGTGTTCAAACGCAGGACCTCATGAATACCAGGCCGGAATGCTACCATTACGCTATCAAGCAACACACAGAATACTTTAATTATAACTGTAGATATCAGGAAACGTGGTCCAACTACATGTAACACCACCTGTCTCTGAATTGTAGCGAAGATACCCGAAGAGAACTTTGCTTCCGAAGAGCAGCCACTTTTTCTTTTAACAACTGTACATATCGCCATTAAATTCTATTAAGTTATTATAAACATTTCTGACGAATTTATCCTCCAGTCAATAATACTATACAACCTTCTGCTGTATGTTTATGCCATAAAACCTCAAGTACTGCAATACTATGCAACTCTTCAACTGGATCAGAAATCTAATTCACACAGAGGGGGAGAGAAATGAGTAAAAACTGCAGACAGTTGTACATTTAAAGCTAATGCCAGCCAATTAATGCACGCATAATAAAACGTTTATAGCAAATTAATAAACTTCAATATATCTGTATCCATGTCACTTCTACAGTTCTATTTTAAAAAGCAATTTATAACAGCACAAAATAATTATTGAATGTGGGTGAAATAAGTCCACTAAGGCTAGATTGATGATAGGCCTACTAAGGATAAATTTATAATGGTGATGATGATAAAAAAGTTAAATATAAATCTCTGTTTCCAATACTTACAGTTTCCATAACTTGTGAAGTTGGTAAGCCGCCAAAAATTAGTGAAGACATCCTACGACCAATACCTCCAAGCCATCCCTGTGGTGTTTTCAGGGTACGACATGAGATGGAATGTCGACCACCTGTTATCTGGGGCTGAACTAGTACAATAGTGGATGTCGTAGTAGCAAGTATACATCCAATAGGAGCTATATTAGTGAGAGAATCACATTCTTGGCCTTGTAGATCTGCATTATCTTCTACAGAAGTTCCTTCATGTGCTATGCTCGGCCAATAACGTACAGTTCCTTCAGGTGAGACAGCAATACAAGAAGGTACCTATGTAAGAGTCAATACCATAATTATTCATTATCTTGTAACATTTTTCTGTAACAAAGATTATTTTAGTCATAACAAACTCTACGTCTCAAACTTGCATAACAGTACAACCGAAAAATAATAAGAGTCTCTCTCCAGAAACTACCATCACATCAGCACGAGAGCTGTCAATGTCCCAATTTGGCATAAGTATGCGTCCCTCCCATTTCTTTCTCCTTTATTAATTCTCTTGAGTCCCGCCTCAATTGAGTCGTCCTCAGTGGTCCCTAGTTACCACACTAGCTGTTAAATATGAAGTTAGTGGTTTCAAACCCAGCCAAAGATTATGATTTTTTAAGTATAATACTGAGCATGGTTTCCTCTGGGAGAGAAGTAAAGTTGTGAGTTCAGAACAGGAAGATCTTTCCACATATTATTTTGAGTGCATATTAATGTTACTTTACAATCTCACATAGTTGTGGGTTCAGAACAGGAAGATCTTTCCACATATTATTTTGAGCGCATATTAATGTTACTTTACAATCTCACATTTTCTTAAAATATAAAGTTGACAAAAATAAGTATATAAACAGAATTACTGAAAAGAAAAACTATTTCTTGAAATTATATAAAAATGGAAAGTACAAGCCTGGTGTTGTAGATCATTTATCATTATCCAGGAAGCACTGCATGGAGGCAGATCTACTTTGCTTGATCTCTTATGCCCGTGTGCACCATTCTCGATTAAAATTTGACCATGGTTAAGTCGGCACTTGACCATTTTCAACGCCAATTTGCGGTGTATCAATCTCGATCAAAGTTAAACAAGCGAGTTGATGATGATCAAATTTGATCACGGGTGTGGGACCGATTATCTTGAATTGAACATGGTCAAGTCGAGAAAACCAAAATGGCGGCACGATTTGACGTACTTGATGGAATCGAAGATGAAATGATGTATCTTGAACATGCAAATCACCGCGGAAATAACAGAATTGGTGTTATTGTAGAAAGAGGATATCCTTTCGAAGATCTGGGAGACAGAAATTTGAAGAGAGATTTCGACTGAGTAAAGAAACAGTGTGGTGGTTAGTGGACCAAATGAACGATAGGTTAGAGTTCCCTACGAACAGAAATAATCCCGTTTCTCCAATGAACAGAGTTTTGGCAACTTTACGATCTTATGCCACAGGTGTCTTCAATATTGTTATCGGGGACACTGCTAATATACATCGAACAACAGTGCAGCGTATCACCAGTGAAGTGTCGGAAATCATTGCATCATTCTTTCCACATTTCATTGTCTTTCCAGCAAGGGCCGATCTACAAAATGTAATAGATGGATTTCATCAACTAGATGGATTTCCAGGTGTAATAGGAACAATAGATTGTACACATATTAGAATTAAATCTCCTGAGGGAGACAATGCAGAACACTTCCGTAACAGAAAGGATATTTCTCTTTGATTGTCAATCAGTGATCACAATCTATTGATAAGGGGTATTGTGGCAAGATGGGCAGGATCTGTGCATGATAGTACCATATTTCGCAACTGTGCTCGTAGAGCACAATTTGAAAATGGTGAAATACCACATGGGTATTTATTAGGAGATGGAGGTTATGACTGCAAATCGTATTTATTAACCCCGTTGCTAAATCCACTAACTCCAGCTGAACAGTGATATAATAGAGCACACATTAAAACAAGGAACACTGTAGAAAGACAGTATGGTATTTGGAAAAGAAGGTTTCCAATACTGTCAGTGGGTTTGAGATGTGGTCTGCAGAAGGCCATGACTATAATAACAGCTACTGCAGTACTGCATAACATTGCCAGAAGCACCAGCAATGAAGAACTGCCTGAAGATCCACAGATGGTGCGACTGCTAGAGGAGTTACGAGGTTTAAGAGGTCCTGACATTGATGATGATGAACCTGTTCCCCATGGAGAGTTAATGCAGCGCAATGATGCTGTGCCTGAGAGAGCATTTCATCAACCTATAATTAACCAACATTTGCAATAAGGTAAGTCAGTTAATAGCATCAGTGTAATAATTTTAAGATTCATTGCTTTTAATTGTGAACATTAATTTTTGCTTTTAATTATGAACATTAATTTTAACTTTATATTTAGCAATTTCTGAAACACTTATTTTTTAGACAAAGCACTAGAGTCATTCCGTGTCAGTGCAACCAAAATATGTCACCCACTGCATGATACTTGGTCATGAGTTTTGTGTACCAGTATAGAAGTCTGGCAGAATTTTAGATTATTCAGTTGTTGCATGAGTGAGTTACAGCCTGTTGAAGTTTATGTGTTCTCACTCAGTAACTGATATTGATGAGTGCAGAGTGGAACAAATGTAGATATAAAAAGTAAAGAATGAATGCCAGAGCCTTCATTTTTCCTTTATTTTATTCAATATACATTGGAGAATTTCACAATATGGCTTCTTGGTATCAGTATACTGGTAATTTATATACTTAAGTGTCAAATTACTTCAAAAATTAAAATATGTATAATATTATAAAGAACAATTTGCTGTATATTCAAAATTGTATTTTTTTTTAAGTTTGCCCCAGTCTTTACTAGTGAAGAAAATTGTTTTTTAGAAATGAGAGGTACTTTGATAAAATCTAGAAATTAAGCCACATAAAGCATATGGTCAATTCCACGATAGGTTGGACATTGAAGTTAAAAATTAAATTTCGTGTTCAGTATATGTTCTTTATATCATTTTCTTCAGGAAAGTTCATATTTTTAGAAATTAACAGAAAAGTTCGATTTATTTAATTCATCTTTGTTTTACATACATCCGAAGTGAATAGTTTTAGAGTGTACTTTTGATCTGTCAAATTTACTTTAGCAGTTTGTTGCCAAACCATAACTTAAAATTAATAAACAATGCTGTTCTCTGTTGTAATTCTATTAACAGAAAGAGAAGACTTTAACCCCTCCCCTGATTAACCCGAGTTAACTCGGGTTGCTAACTTGTGTCAAAATTTATTAACCCGAGTTAACTCATTTGAGTCCCATTTTCGCTACTAAGGATTATATCCCGAATATATATGCTTCCATTCTTTCATTAACCTTTTCCTCACTAGATAGCTACAGAAGTTAGTGATATTGCTATATCTGGTGGTGTTTTTTTAACTTCTTCCTTGCGAGTGGAATTCTATGCTCATATAGCATTCACACACAGTAGTGAGTAGATGCTAGTTAGTTTTGGCGGTTTCTGTTTGTGTTTAGTGTTTTTTGTGCTGTTTTGTATAAAGATGGATCAAGTTAGTGATTCCGAAACTTTTGATCAGGAATATATTCCTGTAGCAGATTAGGAAATGAAACATCGGTATCAGATGACGGAGTTATAGACCAACAAACAAATTCAGATCAGTTGATGTCGCGTCTTTTCGACAGTGGTTTGAATAGAAGACATCTGGCACTATTTCTTCTGCACCTCCAAGGTCCTCATTCCCTGAAATTTTAACATTGTTTCTGCTGACGACAATTCTCAATTTTTTTAATTATTCTTTGATAATGACCTCATCAACATTATATTCGAGGAGACGATTCGGCATCCTAATAAGTGGTCACAGAATGCTGAAAATAATTCGTGGTGGCCTACTACAGACTCTGAAATACGTGTACTTTTGGGCATAGTGATACTGCAGAACATTATTCACAAACCTGAAGAACAGATGTATTGATACAAATATTCAATGACTGCTACACCATTCTTGCCAAAACGCTCTCATATAGGAGATTTGTCGAATTGAAAAATTCCTGCACTTCACCAACAATGAGGACTACGACCCGGAAACCCACCCAAATCTGAAATTGAATGAAGTCTGGCCTATTTTTCGGAATCTAGAAAACAAATACACTCCTGACAGAGATGCCGCCATCGAAGAGAGCCTGTTAATTTATAAGGAGGTGACTAGGGTGGGTACAGTATATAATCACTAAAACGAGCCAGGTTTGGGATAGAGACATATATGCTCTGTGAATCTAGGAGCGGGTACGTTTAGTCCAGTATAATTTACACTGGAAAAGGAACCATTCTTGATAACGACTACAAGGATATTCCAATGTCTAGCCAAGTAGTCATGACACTCATAAAGGCTTTACTTGGCTGGGACTATTGTCTTACAACTGACAATTTTACACATCACCCCAGTTATCCAACATGCATTTCACACACTACAGACACTTACGGGGCTGTGAGAATGAGTAGGAAAGAGATGTCACCAGGAATGAAGAGAACAAAGCTGAAGAAGGGTGAAACTGCAACCTTCCCTTCCAGAGGGACAAGAACATTACCCTCAGGTTGAAGGATAAAAAAGATATTGTGCTTCTTAGCAGCACAATACACAGCGCTGAGATGGTCGTCATCAAGGATGATTTCAAGCCAAAAATGGTGGTCGACTATAGCAACTCAATGGGAGGAGTCGACAAGGTAGACCAGCACTTGGCAACTTATCCTGTCCCGCGAAATAGTGGAAAGCGATATTATAAAAAGATCTTCTTTCATCTTCTCGAGTTGGCCCTGTGGAATTCCTACATTTTGTATACGATATCTGAAGACAGGAAGACACCTTGGGCTATCGAATGGTGGTAATTCGTAAGATTTTCGAAAAAATACACCCCGAATGTCCTATCACTCAAGGCAGGATGGCCAGGAAAATCGCCCAACCCACTTTGGCTTACAGGTAGACATTCTCCAGAAGTTATTCCACGAACTCTGAAGAAGAACAACCAACCAGACAGTGTTTCATGTGTAGTATTGCGAGAGACTCAAAATACAATCAAATTCGACACAAGAGCAGATACTACTGTCTGGAATGCAATGTGCCACTGTGCGTAATATACTGCTTTCGAGTCTATCACACGACAAGCAACATTTAACGCCTTGATAACAGCACTGGTATTGTACCTCATAAATTAATCCATAAAAAAACATAAGTTGGTAAATAGTTTAGGAGAAAATCAAAGTGGGACAACTACCAGAGCTGGAATCTAGGTGCACGAGATAACTCAGGATAATAATTCAGGTATAAATGTATGTCTATTTCATAGTGATTTTTTAGGTATGTAAGAAAATTAGTGATGTACAGTGATTCTGCAATATTAAATGACCTCTATACGAAAATAGAGAAATATGACACTTTTTTTTACAAAACTGGTAAAATATATAGTATGGGAAGAGGTTAAAATCAGTGTCAATTACTTTTATGAATGTCAGTGAGTTTAAAAATTTGCTATTTTGAAATAAGTGTTTTTATGTAACACCCATCACAGAATATGCTTAAAGTTACTCTCTTGCTCTCAGTTTTTGTCCTGAAGGCACCAATTTTTGATAGCTAAGTCGAAATATAATGCCAAAGTAAAGTATTTTTTACATTTTTTTTAACTAAAAATAACAAGTGTTTTAATGTGACGGGTGTTACAAAATTAGAGCACGGAGAACACAGGAATTCTGTATTTTGATTTATTGCAGGTAGTTCCCACAACACATTATTAAATAGGTTTCAAATGTTGGTAAATCTGAAGTTTAAGTTATCAACAGTCGTCAATACCTGTTTCCTCCAAAATCTTACTTGTCTGAAAGATTTCCCACCAAATTTACATTAAGCTGAATGTTTGGTCGAAAGTTCTGATTTACATAAAAATTAGGCTACAAAGGTAAATGTACTTATGTTCTATTTTAGTTAATCATAGTACTTTTCTATTCTGTAACATTATTTCTTGCTTACTTAACAAGGAATGAATTACTGAAGATATTAAGCACTAGCATAACCTAAAAATATCTTGGTTTGGCTCATGGAAACTCTTCGTGCTGCATACCTTGTGATGAAAACCATGGATTGCGTATCGTTTTAGGATGTGCCTCATCTCGTAGTTGGGTTGTGTCCACTCTCTTGCACACATAGCCTCTGTTGCGTAGAATTCGCTGTGGATGTCTTTCCTCTTCTCCTGTAGTCCTTGGAGCATAGTCTCATATGCCCTGGTGCTTGGTAGTAGTAGCTGTCGTCTAATGTCTTTGATGAAGAAAGTCTCTCTCATTAGGGCATATGTCATTCTCGATGGCGCCGTTTTTCCAACTCCTAGCACTCTTTTCATGAAGCGTGCTTTCACTGTTTCTATTTGTGCCATGTCTCTGCATGTAAGTTTTTCCCAAATTATGTTCATTCCATATGTTGCTATGGGGGTTATGACTGTCTTGAAAAGCTTCATTGCTGTTTCTGTTAATAATTGCTGGAGGTGGTTGATGCTGTATATTGCTCTAATTGCTGCTGACACTTTTTGTTGTATGTGTATTCTGAAGGATTTTATGGTTGTTTGCAAGGTGTTGCCTAGGTAGGAGAACTGCGATACGAGTTCTAGTGGCTCACCGAGAAGCGTTAATCTGTCATTTGCGTTGGGCTTTTCTCCCTTTCTGAAGGTCATCTGCTTACTCTTTTGATGATTTATTTGCAGGCAGTTTTCGTCAGCCCATTTCTCGAGTTTGTTGAGTATACATTGCAGTTCCTCTTTGTTAGGCGATCCCAGTACCATGTCATCAGCGTACATTATGATCGATGTCACACTGTCTTTGGTGATATCTACGATGTCAGTCGTCTTGATGTTGAAGAGCACCGGGCTGATGGGATTCCCTTCCAGTACTCCATTTGTTTGCCTTATTTTCTTTGAGAGTGTGACCTCTCGTATACTTGAACGTAGTTGCAGTCCAGAATACTTGCCACAATTGTTGCTAATTGGCTTGAGTCTTCTAGAAGGGGCCTGAGTTTTTGAAGGAGTATATCTGTGTTGATAAGGTCGAATGCTTTCCTATAATCAATGAATACTGCGAAATATTTCTTTCCAGCGTGTCTTAAGGCATCCTCGATCTGCTCTATAAGGTAGTTCACCGCTTGTAATGTGCCTCTGCCTTTTCTGAAGCCGCATTGACATTCCGGAATGTGCCTGTCCACTGTGATCGTGATCTTATTTGTTAAGAGTTTTGAGAATATTTTGAATGCAGCGTTTGAGTGCAATGCCACGATACGAGTCTGGGTTGTTGGTGTTGTGAATTGTGCAAAAACCCATGTGAACGATCCACATCGAAAAGTGCACTGAAAGACATTCATCGCTTAATAAGTTTTGCTCAGACTAATTAAGTCACCTTATCACATTTGTGCGCATTTATTCTCATTCATAACCTAAAAATAAATGTATATTAAGCTGCTGCATTTTTAGGATACACGAAGCTGCATGTTAACCATGCAATTATTTATTTTAACGTTTTGAGATAGCTGGATACCATATATATTTAATTGCAGAATGGGGAAATCAGCAGCTGAGAGGCAACCTGAATGCTGTAGGCGAAGAAAATTAAATAAAGATAAAATTCTGTGGTGTTCGAGTAAAGGGGGATAAGTAATTTTTTGTGCAGATGGAATTTTGTTCCCCAGATGAACACACAAGTTAAATTATACAAGTGTGCAAAAATAAAAAGAATAGGCCTACTAGCAGTTGATGTGTTTTGTGTAGAAAAGTATTTTCAGTAAGAGTTCCAAGTTTAATTTTCATTTATCACCAAGCTCATTTTATGACATCTCCCTTTACCCAAACAACACAAATATGAAGACTATTTGCAGAAGGAGAGAGAGAGGGAAAAGCTTAGGAGAACAAAGAAGCTATCAAGAAAAGAATTTACTGCTCACAGTGAGAAAACAAAACTGAAAGTTTGAAACTAAAGGGCAAGAAAAGCTACATTAATAAACACTAGTGTTTTCAGTGAAACGAAATTCCAGTCACTAGGAAAAGCTGTCCAAATAGTAAAAATTGAGACAGCTCTGAGTATGATGCTGAAGTTTTTGTATTTTGTTTTGTAATTACAGTTTTAGTAAAATTTATTAAATTCCATTGTGAGAAATATAAATTTATATTTAGCATTTGTTGAAGTGAGCATATGTACTAAAAAGTAAATTTATGTTAGGAACAACAGTTTAATCAAAAGCGAATCTGTACTTCTAGCCACACTATTTTGATTTTATGGCTGTATTTTTCACTGTTTCTATTAAATATTTGTATTAATTTACTTTAGAGTGTCAGAAGTACAATTTTGAAGCTGTCAATATCATATTTGTAATTTACTAAGTTAACTTAAAAAAATTGAACACTTTGAAAACATATGTCTACCATTGATATTAGGCTACCAGTACTCTCAAGTCTACAGTATGTAGTGAACAACAGAAAATGTATGTTCTATGATTTGAAAAAAAAAAAAAATGTGAAATTTCTTCAGACAAGTAACACCCGTCACATTATTAAGTAACACCCGTCACATAAGGTTAATTAAATTGTAAGTGCAAGGCTTAATATTTTAATTACATCCATTATATCAGTCGATTCCTTTAACTTTCCTCTCAATGAAAATAGGTAACACAATTAATTCAAACTGTGAACTTCACAGAGTTATCAGTTAAACTGTATCATTAATTTATGCATGTCTTTTTCATGTCACACCCGTCACATTGTTTATTTCACTTATATCATCTGACAAATAATGGTTAGAAAAAAATAATTAGTTGTGTCTGACAAGCAAGAAGTGGAGATTCATTGGAGTATAAAAGAACTAGTAAAAATATTTTATTAATTATTGTATTCCAATTAAATTTCGAAGAATTCTATTTTACCGACGTCACTCCCATTGATGTAATGAAAGCCATCTGACACATCGAGACGAAAGCCCAAGGGCCGGACAACATTAGCATAATACTTATACAGAAAATACAAGAGATAGTAATACCTACGATTGCACATATATTCAATAGTTCCTTAATCACTTCAACTTTCCCTAAAATATGGAAGCAAGCTTTCGTTCTTCCTCACACAAAAAGTCAAAGTTCCCACCAACCCGAACGACTATAGACCAATAAGTATCCTGCCAGCCATTTCAAAAGCACTGGAAAGAATCGTACACAGACAAATTAATAACTACATGAACGAACACAAACTATTCGACAAGTATCAGTCAGGTTTCAGAGCTGGACACAACACAAGCACTGCTCTACTTAAAGTGACCGAAGACATTCGTGAAGCAATCGACTCTAATAAAGTAACAATACTAACACTTCTTGACCTTAGCAAAGCTTTCAACTCTGTAAATTTTGACCTGCTCACCCATAAATTGAGAAATATGTATTTGTCAGAGATTGCTGTGAGTTGGTTCGAATCCTACTTACGGGAAAGACAACAATGTGTTGTATCCGGGAATCAAAGCTCCTCCTGGTTTAACATAACACCAGGTATACCACAGGGGTCGGTACTCGGACCATTGTTGTTCACAATATATGTCAATGATATTACATCTCTTGTAAGGCATTGTAACTATCACTTGTATGCTGACGACCTTCAATGCTACATCTCTTCCCGCTTAGACCGAGTAAATGACGCTATAGATAAATTGAACGAAGACATTGACTCGATTGTGACATGGACAAAGAAACTCCATCTTAAAATCAATCCTGGAAAGACACAAGCAATTATATTAGGACACAAACGGCAAACCGACGCTGTAAAACACCTTAAAATTTCCCCCGTTAAAGTAAGTATAGTGCATATCTCTTTCAGTTCTTCAGTAAAAAATCTTGGCATTCACATGGATAATAATCTCAACTGGGACATGCAAATCACAGAAACCTGCAGAAAAGTATATTCTATTATCCATGTGCTAAAAAGGATAAATGTTCATCTCCCCTCTTGCTTAAAAAAGTCCCTTGTGCAGAAACTTGTATTTCCCTATTTCGACTATGCGGACATTTTACTGACTGATCTCTCCAGTGACAACAAAATGAAACTTCAATGTGCTCATAATGTGTGTGTACGTTTGTAAGCAATGTTCGTAAATATGATCATGTTACCCCATCCCTGGAAGCAATAGGTTGGCTTAAACTAGATAAGAAAAGAAATTTACATTCACTTCTCTTTCTCTTCGAAATCTTGAACTCTTCTATTCCTTCGTACCTGTCGTCTCACTTCACTTACCTTTCTTCCCACCACAATCTGAACACACGCTCGTCATGAAACAATACTAACAATACCATCCCATCGCACCTCCTCATACTCATCTTCTTTCACAATAGCCCTGCCGAGACTCTGGAATTTGTTACCTGCTAGCATCAGGGACTGTCGAAATAAAATTGAATTCAAACGCAAACTTACTAGGCACTTGGTCAGTAATTGATTTCTTGTAAATAGTTTCTTTAATCTATCACAAAATATTTCAATATTCAGCAATTTAATCGCTATGCAATTTTGTTATTCTAGATTTAATTTGTAATTCAGTAAATACAAAATATTCTTTGTTCCTCTATGATAAATTATCTAGCTTTAATTAGTCAGGTAATCTTTTCGTACTTTTATTGTAATTGTAATTGTAAATTTAATACTAATTGTAATGTTATTTGTAATTGTAATTATAAATTTAATATTAATTGTAATTTTATTGTTCATATTATAGTTGGCATCTCCTGGTTGAGGGGCAGAGAAGGCCTGACGGCCTTATCTCTACCAGGTTAAATAAATAAATACTACTACTACTAAATACTAAGAATCTCTTTCTGAAAGTAACACCCGTCACAGTGGAATTGACCATATGTAAAATTATAATTTTCAAACTCTGATTTGCATTATATTTCTGAAAAGTTTGGGTAATTCACTTAGGCTATATATGTAATATTGATATAGGCCTACGAGTATTTTAGATAGTGTAAACTTGCTGTTGGCTTATTACTTTTTTTATTGTACAGGTATAATCTTTAATACTATAACAGTCTCAAAAGTCAATGTTGTTTGGTTGCTAATGCTCTGTGTATTGGAGTTCTTCCATTTGCCTTCTTGCTTCCCAGTATTATAATGACAGAAAATTTGTACAATTCTTGAGGTGTGTCATATCCATTATAATATTTTCTTCTTTACAAAATAAATAATTAGGAGTATGAAAAATATTTATTTTATATAGATAAGCAGCCAAACAATCATATCACATATATAATTGAAAAAGTGTGACAGCTTTCATTCGTGGGCAGTCTGGAATTAAATTGTTATTCTTTAATAAAATATTCTATTGCTTATTTATACTCTCATGTACTAATTTTTCGTGTATTTCTTGTTGGATGATTTTCTTAATTATTAGTTTGGAAAATTGAAACGATAAACACGAATTTTTAATTTGTTGGATCATTGTGCCTTTTTTAAATTTTTATTAAGAAATCTGTTATCTCATTACCAAGAATTCCACGTGTGAAGGAAGCCTTTGCAAAACTATTTTTTTTTAAGAGATAGTGTTTGATACTTTGGTGAATTTCAGTAATTCTTTTTGTTGTATAGGTGTTTGCATTAATGGCTTGTTTAGCTGATTTAGAATCACTAAATATAATAGCTTTATTAAAGAGGTTATTGTGATAGAAAAGTTGCTTTTATGTAGAATTGACTGCCTCAAGTTCTCCATCAAAGTGAGTTGAATTTTGATCTAGAAATATATAAAAGCAAAATAATTTTGTTATTCTAGATTTAATTTGTAATTCAGTAAATACAAAATATTCTTTGTTCCTCTATGATAAATTATCTAGCTTTAATTAGTCAGGTAATCTTTTCGTACTTTTATTGTAATTGTAATTGTAAATTTAATACTAATTGTAATGTTATTTGTAATTGTAATTATAAATTTAATATTAATTGTAATTTTATTGTTCATATTATAGTTGGCATCTCCTGGTTGAGGGGCAGAGAAGGCCTGACGGCCTTATCTCTACCAGGTTAAATAAATAAATACTACTACTACTAAATACTAAGAATCTCTTTCTGAAAGTAACACCCGTCACAGTGGAATTGACCATATGTAAAATTATAATTTTCAAACTCTGATTTGCATTATATTTCTGAAAAGTTTGGGTAATTCACTTAGGCTATATATGTAATATTGATATAGGCCTACGAGTATTTTAGATAGTGTAAACTTGCTGTTGGCTTATTACTTTTTTTATTGTACAGGTATAATCTTTAATACTATAACAGTCTCAAAAGTCAATGTTGTTTGGTTGCTAATGCTCTGTGTATTGGAGTTCTTCCATTTGCCTTCTTGCTTCCCAGTATTATAATGACAGAAA
Organism: Periplaneta americana; assembly: GCF_040183065.1. Lineage (NCBI taxonomy): Eukaryota > Metazoa > Arthropoda > Insecta > Blattodea > Blattidae > Periplaneta > Periplaneta americana. The sequence continues at coordinate 35,439,854 of NC_091133.1, forward strand.
ATTTGTACAATTCTTGAGGTGTGTCATATCCATTATAATATTTTCTTCTTTACAAAATAAATAATTAGGAGTATGAAAAATATTTATTTTATATAGATAAGCAGCCAAACAATCATATCACATATATAATTGAAAAAGTGTGACAGCTTTCATTCGTGGGCAGTCTGGAATTAAATTGTTATTCTTTAATAAAATATTCTATTGCTTATTTATACTCTCATGTACTAATTTTTCGTGTATTTCTTGTTGGATGATTTTCTTAATTATTAGTTTGGAAAATTGAAACGATAAACACGAATTTTTAATTTGTTGGATCATTGTGCCTTTTTTAAATTTTTATTAAGAAATCTGTTATCTCATTACCAAGAATTCCACGTGTGAAGGAAGCCTTTGCAAAACTATTTTTTTTTAAGAGATAGTGTTTGATACTTTGGTGAATTTCAGTAATTCTTTTTGTTGTATAGGTGTTTGCATTAATGGCTTGTTTAGCTGATTTAGAATCACTAAATATAATAGCTTTATTAAAGAGGTTATTGTGATAGAAAAGTTGCTTTTATGTAGAATTGACTGCCTCAAGTTCTCCATCAAAGTGAGTTGAATTTTGATCTAGAAATATATAAAAGCAAAATAATTTATTATATATTCCAGCACCAGTCGTATTATTAATGTTATTGCTAATTTTGGAGCCATCGGTGTACATGTGTACCCATTCAGTTTCTGGAATCTCGTGTTGATAGTGTTATATTGTAATTTGGATTTTTAATCTATTGACAGGATAAGGTGGAAGCTGTAACTTTTCCATACTATATTTGTCTAATGGTAGGCTATATTGTTTTTTTTTATATAGATATTTAACTTTCTGTATGAAACCTTGTTGGGTCTCTAAGCTTGTAGGAGTATCTGAGAAGATTCTCCAGTAGTCTATGTTAGATATTATTCTCAGTCTTTCATATAAAATTAGGCTGCGTTGATTTTTGTCTGATTGTAATGGAGTGTTATCTGTAAAACCTTGTCAGAAAGTCAATGCATATGCTGCCTTTTGTTCAGATACTGACACCTGTCAAGGGTCTGTTAATGACAAATAAACTAACAAAAGAAGAGCAGGAATTTCTGTTATGGAGAGAAGATATAGCAATATCAAGTATTGTAACGAAGGTAACATGCTGTGATTACCATGAGGACAAGTAATATCTCTGGAGGTTTTCACTCATAGTGAGGAAGGGTAATTTGTTTAAAACACACAAAAAACATTATATCTGGTTTGAAAGAGATATAGCCTACCTTGTTAATGCCAGGAAATTACAGAGGAAAGGACATAATGCTGCACTTGGTATCAAGATGTGTCCAAATTGCAGGAAAAATGTTACAAAAATAATTGAAGTTTCTGAGGAAGCAAACAGTCCAGTACTTTGGATGATCTTGTATCAAACTGTTATGGAAATTTTCTTTAAAGAGGGTGTAAATGAAAGCCTTGTTAGTTTGGGTGTCTCAAGATCCATGGTATCCCACATTACAGAACAGCATATGTAGCCAAATGTAAAATAGAACTTGCATCAACTTCTCTCAAAGCAAAACTAGGTAAATTTTATACAGGGAAAAAAAGCCTTTACCCTGATTCGGCTTCACTACCTCAAGAGGAAACACTTAGAACTGAAATAAAGCAAAAGACAGAAGATTTTGATATACTTTTAGACCTAATAATGCAAAAAATTCAAACTGTAACAGGGAAAAATTTAGTTACTAACACTAGTTTCTTTAAGTTGGTCAAAAAAGAAAGAGAGTGAAACATTTCAGGTGACTGACTATACAGTTAGGCAATCAAGAAAACTTGTGAAAGAGAAAGGAAGACTTTCTCTTCGAAACATAAGAAGAGGAAAGAAGCTAGCAGACGAAACAGTGAAAATGGTAACTGGCTCTTATAATAATCTGAATTTACCACAATATTGTCGGGCATCAGAGACAAAGCATTTAAAAAAATGTACATGAACAGAAATGCCTTATACTTTGCAATCTGCAAGAACTATACTCTTCTTTTAAAGCAAAACACCCTTTTACAATAGTTTGTTTTTCAATATTTTGCCAATTTATTAAGACCAAAACACTGTGTGTCAGCAGGATCACCAGGAATGTGTGTATGTAAAATACACCAAAATATCCAGCTCCTATTGACCAGTACAGAACTAAAAAAAGAGCAGTAAAAAAGTAGAAACGTATCTAAAAATGTTTGTCCCTTTTTTATATTTTTCTAGAAAGGGGGTCCATAGCTTTCACCAGATTTTCAAAGGGGCCCCTTTTTCCAAAAAAGGATTAAAAACAACTGTCCTAGTGGAACTGACAATATTTTATCACTTTATTTCAATATCTTTTTCAAATTAGACTGTTGTATTTATAATATATTTACATTATGTGCACAACGAAATGTTATCATTATGATTTTGCTTTAAGCATTTTCTTGTTTATATTTTTTTCAGTTTTTTGCAGTAACCAGGGAAATGTCTAGAATAATACTTTACTTCCCTATAGCTTACTTCACTGATGACAGTCTTTTTAAATTTTATATTACTTGCAACTTACTTCACTGATGATAGTCTTTTTAAATTTTATATTACTTGTGTACGCTCATCTCCAACAGTATCATAATATGTTTGAGCATGCCTGATGCTGTAATGTGGCTCAATGTTATATTCTCTCCCTATAACAGAGTGCCCGCATACTGTTTGGCAAGTTTGTCAGTTTGAACAAAAGTCACTTTAAATGTAGTGCTGGTACTTTTTCTGTTCTCTTTGTAAATAGCTTCCTTACTGTGGCATTAAATACTTCAATCTTCAGTAATTTCATCCCTATGTAATTATGCTATGTTTAATTTGTATTTCAGTAACTAATTCTTTCTTTGGTCTTAACTTCTATAATAAATTGTTCAGTCTTTATTACACAAGTAATGCTTAGTACTTTGATTTTATTGTAATTGTAAATTTAATATTAAATTGTATTCTTGATATTGTAGTTGTAATCCCCTGGTAGAGGGAAAGAGAAGGCCACGGCCTTATCTCTCTCTCTACCAGATTAAATAAATATTGCATCAATAGATCTATCCATGATACAAACCCAAGCAACCTTACTGCTAGGTTACAATAGGTCTGAGTGCGCGACACCGTCTGTTTTGTTGAATGTTATGTTTTATTTAACAACGCTCGCAACTGCAGAGGTCATATCAACGTCGCCGGATGTGCCGGAATTTTGTCCCGCAGGAGTTCTTTTACATGCCAGTAAATATACTGACATGAGCCTGTCGCATTTAAGCACACTTAAATGCCATCGACCTGGCCCGGGATCGAACCCGCAACCTTGGGCATAGAAGGCCAGCGCTATACCAACTCGCCAACCAGGTCGACCCGTCTGTTTTCATGTACAAAAGTTTCCAGCACCCGCCCATCTTCTGCACTGGGCGATATGCCCACCATGAGTACGTCTGATCTACAACTTCTGTAGGGAAACACTTAAAGCAATTGAAATTTTTCTTTGTACCATAAAAGACATGATGAACTTGTGTTCAACTGAATAAACGATTTCAGCAAACTATTATAATTTCTGGTACTCACAGTCTACATCAATTTGTGCCCTTGTCAATAAATGAAATTGGTGTGAAAAGATTAGTGCTGATGAACATTACAGCATCATCTCACAATGGAAGTGCAATAATTACAGTTGGAGTGCAAACTCCAATGTGGCTTGTGTATATGACTCATATTGGTGCAAAAGATTTGCAGAAGCAGTAAATACTAATGAAAGGGATATAAATGTTAAATGTATGCGTCCACATGGCCCAACATTATCATATTATAGGCCTCAAAGTGATACCTGTGAGGTTCCTTTTCAGTATTATACTGTGTGAAGAGTGTGCACACGGCAACAGGAAGAACATAACAAGTGACCAAGGAAACAAATGAACCCATTAATTCCAAATGACAGGAACATTAAGGAAAATTGTGATGAAATAAACTACGAACATTTGTGTGAAAATTATATTACTAAACTTGGACCCGGGGTACAATTATAAATGTCTATTTTTGTTTGTATCAGATATGTTGTGGTTCTAAAAGCTATTTTGCTCCACATTTAGACTTTATTATGATATATCATGTAGAACCTTAGACACAAAAAAATGACGGGCCGCCATACAAAGTCCCCTTTGGAAGACTTCAGTTGATTCCGTGAGAGCTTAGGTTTACACATGAAGAAATTTCTTATGCATGACTCTGCTCTTTTTCTTCTTAGTTTTGTTTGTTGCTTTTATTTGTCTGTTTATAGGTTAAGTGTTATGAAGATATATAAGTGTTATAAGGAAGATATATTCAAATAATAAATTAAGTGCAAAATAAATAGCCTTTCCCTAATTGTGTAAACCAAGTGCTGTCCGAAGTGGATTTAGACAAATTCACACTACAGGAGATCAGTCATTTTTTGTGTCTAAGGCTGTGTAAGTATATAGTTAAAATTCACACGCACGCACACACACAGATATATATTTTACAAATAGCAGCACATAAACTGAATAAAGTTATACAAGCTTATGAAATGACAATTTCAACCACAAAAACAAAAATGATGACATTCATAGGCCAAGAACCAGTAAGAAGTAAAATAGTTATTAATAATAAAATCACTGAGCAAACAAAGTCATTTAACTATTTAGGATGTTTACTATCTCATGAGAATGAAAAAAATTACATCTCAAAGTTCCTAAATATAACAGGACTCATAAATAATATTTTTTAATCTACAAAATTTTCAAGGAGTACCTATAGTAGAGAGCAGGAATTATTGTCGGATGGAGATATACCCCTTCATACTAACCCAACCCACGTTCCACCTCTACTTTAGCTGTAAACGTTCTTCGAAGGGTCGCTTCCGAAATATCTTTCACTCCTCGCTACATAACCTAAAGTCTGTAACATCGAAATAGTGTTTATATATAAACATTGTCTGTGTGTCAGTATTTAGTGTAATTTCTGTGTGCAGCATTATAATTATTTCATTAAACAACAGCACATGTGAACACTTCATTTGTTATAATACAAACTACTGGTATACAATATGCGATATGATTTTATAACTACTACACTGATATCGAATAGCATTCGTATTTTGAGGTGAATGAACTAAGAAAATCAGTTGAATTCATATCTTCCAAGTTCGACAGCCTTAGAGAGGAATTGGCGCACACAAGACATGAACCCAACTCCACGCAGGAGGAGATGAAGAGGCTAGTGCAAGAAAATGACCATCTCAAACAGGAAGTGAGTGATCTGCAGCAGTACACACGCAGAGACAATATAATGCTATTTGGAGTTCCGGAGATCGATGAACAATCAACTTATGAAGTCATTGACCAAATATCGGAAGTCATAGGTGGTAGTGAATTGGTGCAACATGATGTAAGCGTAGCACATCGCATACCATCCAAGCCAAGGAAGACGATGCCTATTGTCATCCGCTTCACAAAGAGTAGAAGTCGTGATGAATGGCTCCAGCTGTTCAGAAATGAGGCCAAAAATGATGGCAGCAGTCCTGGGATTGCAACAAAGTAAGTCAACAGGGACCTTCCAGCAGGTGACCAACTGACAGCAGTGACCAGAGATCTTTTGAACAAAACAAGGGTTGCAAGAAAAGATGAAGCCAGTCCCGAGTCCCGTGAGTTAAATCACTGGTGTTGTTGATGTAAATAATTTGTAAATAGTATTGTGTCGGTACCCAGGTTTTATTTTATATAATATAATTGACTTAACAATGGCTAGTAATACTATATTAAATGAAATCCATCAGTGCAAATTTAATAATAATAATAATAATAATAATAATAATAATAATAATAATAATAATAACAACAACAACAACACAATGGTTTTTAACGATTTACTTCACTGCAATGAGTATATTGCCAATATAATATCATATCTTAAAATATTTCACTTAAACTTATAATGACCTAATTCCTGTTTTCCTCATTCTCTTAATAACCAGAATTTCAATCATATTACGAAAATTTTAATTTCTTGTATTAATTAAAGTTTTTTTAAGTATTCGTAAACACTATAAATAATTCCTTTCGCTTGGCTCTGCGTATCCGCTCCCTTTCTAGACATGTCGCTCAACTAGGCACAGAAGCAATTCCATTGTTAGTATTGAAAATTACTGTTTGAATATGTACACAGTGAACAGACAACAGCTACGATGACTACTCTCTCAATACCCAACGATTGGCTTGCAAGCAACTACACCCGAACGCATCAACACACTGCCAATCAGTCATCCCAATGGACAGGTCAGAAGAGAGGGGGTGGTACGTGCAAAAATGTGCTAAGTACGACCCGCCAATATTTTTGCTCCCTACTATACTAAAGTTTATAACACTTTGGCACTTCCAATGTTAATGTATGGCAGTGACATATGGATTCTAGAAATATGATAAATCAAGAGTTAGAGCGGCTGAAATGAAGTTCATGAGCAAAACTGCGCAATATAGCTATTTTGTTAGATCACAAGACTAATAAACAAATTTTGAATTACCAGTAACTAAAAGTTATATCAGTGCTGGATTAAATACAAAAATAACTGGTTTGAACACATTCAATGGATGCCACGACACTGTCTCCTAAGAATAATGAAAAATTTCCAACCTTGGGGAACAAGACATTAGGAACGACCATTGAAATGACTACTGGTAACTGAGATTGAAACGGATTAACCATTTGGTCCAAATCCATAAAAAATGTTATAATGGTGTGTGTGTCTGTGTGCACGTGCATGTGTAAAAGAAAGCAAACAATTATAATTTCACATCAATAGTAATTTCAAAATCTTCAATAACAAACAAATAATTAAATACAAGAATCAAGTACAGTTCTTCCATTTCTGCAGCAATTTTTGTTTCTGGAGTGGCTTATAAACCGTTTTTGTGACATATATGCAACTTTTATATTTTAATAAAGCTATAACAAAGAAATGGTGCTACAGGTAAAACAAATATTTTGGTTATGTTCACATCTCAGGTAAGCAAACATGTTCACCTAATACGAAGATGATCCGAGATGGTGGGTGACATTTTGAAAGATTATTGGTTGAAATGACACGGAATGACCCAGTTGAAAACTGGAAGAGACAGTGATAGGCATTTCAATTAACAGATTTTTTTTTTTTTTTTTTTTTTTTTTCCCCAGTATTTTAGTTTCTGTCATAACACTGAAATTTTTAAGTTTTTTATCCTAATTTCTTTTAGATGTTCTTCCTCCATCATTCATAATTGATTTTCCAGTACACTTATTCTTTTTTTACAGGTGTCAGTTACAGCAATACATGAAGGCTTTGGTTTTTGAGGCATCCGACGACGATTCCATTGGTACTGCTTGGAGCTCGCTGGGGTCTTGGAGTGTACCACTTCTTTTTCTTGGGAGATATTAGGCGATACCATATCAACTGGTGTCTGTACATTTACTCTCTGCGTGATGCTCTGTATTACAGTAGCTGATACTATTGATGCCTGCTCAACTGGTTCCATTTCAGGAGTAGTTGATGTTGATGGTACCTCACACTGTGTAGTTACTACTGACAAACTACCATCATACAAAATGTCATCCTGATAACTAGTATCAGAGTCAAAGGCATTTTATATGGGTCTTGTAGAATGGCCCATAATTTCTAGTAGTTTAGTGTCATTGATTGTGTTTTTTATGTTCTTTTTTCCTCCGCCAGTCTTATACGTCTCTACTTTCTCATCTGCAAGGTCTTTGCGTAGACGTCTTTTTAAATTCTCATAGCATACTTTTAGATTTTGTGTACACCTTTTTGTTACACCTAAAATACAAAGAAACATAAATATGTAAAAAGCATGTTAACAATTATGCTGATATACAGAAAATGTGGGTTAGCTATATTCACAGTCTCTATTAACGTATAATTTTCAACCATAAGTACAATATACTTCAAACTTTGTAGGGGACTCTGCATAATAAGCTTATTTAATTTTAAAAGAAAGGAACTTATGTAATTTTATTTTACTCACCACAGCTTCCAATAACTCCACATTATATTACATGTTCATTATTTACAACGAGCTCAGTACTGGATTTCGTAACTTTTTTTTCCGCAAAACCTCGATTTAATTGCTGTTTTACAAAAAGAATGTGAAATTTTTTTGGAAATATACACTCACTGTACAGCAAGCCTGGCTTGTCACTTTAGTTTAGGTTTGCTTAGCTTAACTTAGGTTTGGTGTATTTTATTAACAGGTTTGCCAAGTGTCAGCTTTTAAAGCTGACCAGCATTTTCTAAAGTTTGTCAGCTTGTCAGTGCATACCTGTTGTCAGCTTGTCACAAGTGCTGTGCCAATCTCTATTATGTATTAATCAGTTTATTTAAATTTTCAATATACATTTTTATAGAAACGACAAAATGAAACTCAGAACTCCCTCTTACATTGCATGTTGCAAATTAAACTATGATGGAAAGTGCCCTGAAAAGTGTTTGACAAAAAATATTTTAATAAAGTCAGATGTACCACTGAAGAGTATAATAAAAATAATTCATAGTAATCTGGCTGTATTTGTTGTGTGTTTTACATTTTCAATGCTGAATAATTTGTTATTGTATGCTTGGTATAACCCGTCTGAAGAATCATTGCAGACGACAGGTAGAGTAAGCTTGGACATAAGCATGCGATCGATACTGCATTACGTCACCCGGTTCTGACGTACTATGCACAGCGCTGTAGTAAAGAAAGGCCTCAGTTCAGTTCGTTCAATTTGCTAGTCTGTATCGTACACAAGAGCGAATAGAAACTCCGAGACACACGTCACGCAAAGCAGAAGATTATATACAATGTGCTAAAATTTTGTAAAGAAGAGATGATTCCATTAACGACCGCTGTGAAAAGAACAGCAATGGCGGTGGGAAAGAGTGAAAGAACAAAACATATTATAACTAAGGAGGGTGAGGAAACAAAGCGTATTGGAGGACAATTTCCAACGTCTGGTAAAGGCCGCCCACATTCAAAGAAAATTGTACTTGATGATTTTGAAAAATGTGTCATCCACAGAAATTTTTTAGAGTTTTATGAGCAGAGATAAAAAAATTCCGACCCTAAGCAAGCTTATAAATGCTATTAAGGAAAAGATATATTCTGGAGGCTGCTGAAGTCCATGGGATACAAATTTAAGAAATGCAAAAACATACGATATGTTTTAATGGAGCTGTCGGACATTGTTGCACGTCGTGCAGCATACCTGAGAATGCTAAAAAAAACAATACGAAAAGGGGCCAAAGAAGCGAATTGTTTATACAGATGAAACAAGGGTTCATACTCATTATACCGTATAGAAGTGTTGGCAGCATGATGAAGTGCAAGGTATGCATGTAAACCAAAGTGTTGAGCATAGGACTATTGTTGTTCACGCTGGTGGTGAAATGGAATTCATCGAAGGGGCCGAGTTGATATGTAACTCCAAATCTTAATCTGCAGATTATCATGATGAAATGAACGGCGAAAATTATAATAAATGGTTAAAGGAACGTCTCATACCAAATCTTCCATCTGAGTGCATTGTTGTGTTAGATAATGCAAAATCACCAAAGAATACTAGATAAAATGCTGCCAATCTGTTAAACATATCAGGGATGAATATTGGCATCGTGGCGCATTAATGGAAGAGGAAGTTAAAAGGATAGTAATATACATGAGTAGTGATAAAGAGTGTGATGAAGATGAGATGTATTATGTATGATAGGCCAGGTAGCAGCACAGATGAAGGCAGTTCAACTGATAATGAAGATGAAATTGAGGCCTCTGCGTCGGGCATACAGCTATTTCTGGAATAAGGTACTGTACGTGTATACACCATACTTATGACAGAAAAAGTAAATTCAATTGTGGTATTGGTAATTGTATTTGATTATAACAGCTGTTGATGTTTTTATTGTCAGACTGTACCAATATTTCTCCAGCTGATTCGCCATGCATCGAGACTGAGAGGATCGCATTCATGACACACGAGTGCCCTCATCTGAAAACTGCAATGTTTCCTCAGACGGGTTATAATATATTTACTTATTTTATCTTATGAAAATAATAATTAGTGGTGTCAGCTTATTTTTGTTGTTTTTTAACTCTAATTTCAGCTTGTTTCAGAATTTTAATTTGGCAACCGTGTATTAATAAAAAAAAAAAAGAGAAAATTGCTTAAAAATATTTTTGTGTGTTTTTGTGAAGTAAAAAGTAGTTGAAAATAGTTTAATACTGACCTCATTGTAAATAGGCTATTTACCTATTACATATTATTATGTTCAATTGATGCAAATTATTTAATTTATCGGATAATTGTCATGTTCATTTGTATTAATGTAGACCGCTAGAATTTTTTAAAAATATAATACTACTTGATTATGATATTGAAAACTGATATAAATTGCAATGAATTTATTTTATTCACTTCTGTCTAACCTTCAATTTCATTTAATCACTCCTTACACTACCCAACAGTTTTCACAGGGAGGTCTAATAATATAATTATCGGTGGCTAAGAAGTGATATGTCTCTGCAAGTTTGTAGATGAATAATGAGAATATTTTTTTTTCTCAAAATAGACTAATGTTTTATATATGTTTCTGCTTTGGAAGATCGGGACTTCACTTGAGAACAAAATATTATTTAGCCCTAACTGTCCAATTTTGTTGACATACATAATAATAAAGTTAGTTATTATATGCCGGTAATAATTATAGTAAAACTAAATGACCATTTTGGGGAATGCGAGATTATCACTTATTAGTTTTAGATTTGCCATTTCAAACTATTAGGACCTACATGATGTTTTGGACAATTAGGCTATTTACGCTTGAATTAAGAGAAATTACACGGATACCTTCCTTTCCCTCTTACTCCAAAATTCCACCTTGTGAACACAAAATAAATGGATAAATTTCAGAACAAGAATACTTTCCTTTCCCTCTTACTCCAAAATTCTAATCTTGTGCACAACACAAAATAAATTGGCACTAAAAACTTCCTTTGCGTATGCATGATGATGCGTATTCGACATACACAGACGAATTGCTTTTTTTTTTTTAATAATTGTTAGTGAGGTATCTGTAACTGAAATTTTCCCAAATAAATTATTGGCACTGAAATGTCTCTTTTCATAAGCAAGATGATCATTCGACAAACACACACAAATCTGCTCTTTTTAGTAGCCTATTTCAAGATAATTGTCAGTGAGGTATCCATATACTGAAATTTTCCCAATTATTATCAATAATATGAAATAACCACTGTATAAATTACGTTACAAATTATGTGGAATTATGTAAACACGTATAACTCACCTGGAACAGCGTTGAATTGTGAGGTTAAATCCAGCCAGGTAGCCTGCTTTTCTCTTAGAGAACTTCCGTCAGTACTTTTATTCTCTAATATGGATGCAGAATTGCTGACGAGTTCTAAAAAAATTCCCACTTCGAACTGTGAGAAGTTCGGTGCTCTTTTCTTTTTTCTTCCATGAAACTTGTTATTTGAAACCTGCAAGGATGTTTGAAACAGTCCGACAAACAAAAACGAAGTGATAATTGACAGAGTGCGTTCGTTTGCTGTTTTATACGCGGTAACCTAGCGCTCAGATGATTCTTCTCAAGCGAGCATACCATCAGCTGACGGTACTGAGTTGATCGAGGGAAAATGTCGGTGCACAGCATCTGTAACTTGATCATTGTCAAGAATTAACCAAGTTTCTGTGATTGCTGATAAACGGACTAGATGATCGAGAATGGTGCACATGGCCATTAGACTTAACCCAACAGTAAAATGGACAATCATCTATTAGTCTGTCCCAGTTTTGATAAAAAATTATAAAAAGCAGGGAATGTCAATGCATTCCATTGGACTGCTAGGCAACAAATGGACTTATCCTCCAATGTTCGCCATTAAAAGAAGAAGAAGAAAATTATAGTAAGTACAAAAATATAAACAGAATAAAAGCACTGCGAGATTAAATTCATTGTTCTGTGCTTCAGTGCATTGCATGAAAGTGAATTCATAAGTTCATGAGTGTAACAAAAGCTGCAATATTATGCAAATCTGGCTTTCGGGTAGTAGCTCCCTGTATAGCAGGTTTGCATAATTTCAGGGAAAAATTGTTCCAGGGCCGGGTATTGATCCTGGAACCCATCGCTTAGCACACGAATGCTCTCCTGACTGAGCTACCCTAGGAACTATACACGACACCATCACAATTTTTCCCACAGAATTTGTGTGCACTTAAAGTTGATTTCCAGCATCTTGTCAGTCCATTTGAATTGTGTGGATATAAAGGAAAAATTGTGATGGTGTGTATAGTTTCTGGAGTAGCTCAGTCGGGAGAGCATTCGTGCACTAAGCAAAGGGTCCCGGGATCGATACCCGGCCCCGGAACAATTTTTCCTCGAAATTATTCAAAAGCTACAATACTTTGAGAATAATTCCCAGTAGTACTGCTGACTTACAGTCAGGTATACAATACTGTGACCCCAACTTAAAACTGAAGTAGAATTTGACGATTTTGAAGATGCCTGTCACTTTCATTTTTTAATTACAGGTGCCTGTGAAGGCACAAAATATAACGTACTTGAACACAGTATCTCACTTACTTGGTTACTTTCAGCAGTATACACAGAGACCAAATCAGCCCTATGTGCGAGGTCACTAGGTGGAAGAGTCAACTCTCGACACTGACTGTTCAGCAGTCGCCGCTGTTTTCCAGCATCAGTAGTCTGTTTGTACTGCCAAATAAGAAGTCGTCGACCACAGACAAACCACGCCCAACCATCAGGGGAAATACGCACACTCACAGCTGTACTTCCTGAAAAAAAATCACTAAATTAAATCCTAGAGAGCAAACAAATTTATCCAACTTCAATATGATTCTTGACTTCATTCACCTTCACCTTAGAAATAGTATCTAATATTGCCATCACGCCACATTTAAAAGTTCTTGTAAAGCATGGAGTTGTATATTTTTTCTATTCCACTCAATAATTTATGTCTTGTATTTTATTGTAGAATAGGTCTAGGCCCTAATAATAATAATAATAATAATAATAATAATAATAATAATAATAATAATAATAACAATAACAATAATAATAATAATAATTATAATTATTATTATTATTATTATTATTATTATTATTATTATTATTATTAATTTGCTCTATTTCAGTAATGGTCAAGGGTAAGTTAATTTTGCAGTCATTCATATAGTTATTGCTAGTTCTAAAATGTTTGTCTGAAGTTTTAAATTGGAAATGTGATTATGACGGACAGGGTTTGGAATTGAACAGGTTACATCAGCTTATCTACACAGATGACGTGAATATGTTAGGAAAAAATCCACAAACAATTAAGGAAAACACGGAAATTTTACTTGAAGCCAGTAAAGCGATAGGTTTGGAAGTAAATTCTGAAACGACAAAGTATACGATTATGTCTTGTAACCAGAATATTGTACGAAATGGAAATGTAAAATTGGAGATTTATCCTTCAAAGAGGTGGAAAAATTAAAATATCTTAGAGCAACAGTAACAAATATAAATGACACTCTGGAGGAAATCAAATGCAGAATTAATATGGGAAATGACTGTTATTAATCAACTGAGAAGCTTTTGTCATCTAGTCTGCTGTCAAAAAATCTGGAAGTTAGAATTTATAGAACAGTTATATTACCGGTTATTCTGTATGGTTGTGAAACTTGACCCTCACTTTGGGAGAGGAACAGAGATTAAGAGTGTTTGAGAATAAGGTTGTTAGGAAAATATTTGGGGCTAAGAGGGATGAAGTTACAGGAGAATGGAGAAAGTTACACAACACAGAACTGCACACATTGTATTCTTCACCTGACATATTTAGGAACATTAAATCCAGACGTTTGAGATGGGCAGGGCATGTAGAACATATGGGTTAATCCTAAAATGCATATAGAATGTTAGTTGGGGAACTGGAAGGAAAAAAACCTTTGGGAGGATAATATTAAAAAGGTATTTGAGGGAGGTGAGATACGATGATAGAAACTGGATTAACCTTGCACAGGATAGAGACCAATGGCGGGCTTATGTGAGATGGCAATGAAACTTTGGGTTCCTTAAAAGCCATTTGTAAGTAACTACTACCACTACTATTATGAATTCAATTTCTATTATTATCATTATCATCATCATCGTTCTCAACAATGTTCATTTCTGAAAATGCAATTGCTCGAAGTCAGGTTCAAAATCTGACACAGCAATCCTTAGTTGAGCAGTTAAATGTTCATCTGTCAATCTCGATCTCGTTTTACATTTCATATAATTTAATTTTGAAAAGAACTATTCACTGTGTGTGTGTGTGTGTGTGTGTGTGTGTGTGTGTGTGTGTGTGTGTGTGTGCGTGCGTGCGTGCGTGCGTGCGTGTGTGTGTGAGTGTATTTATTCACACTGCAATGGGTATATACCCGGTGGCAGTTGTAACTAATTACACTCAATAATGACAATAATAAACTTATTAATTAAAAATACAATTAATAATAATAATACTAATAATTAATACTAATAATAATAATAATAATAATAATAACAACAACAACAACAACAACAGGGAATATACTAAATTAAATGAAACGATCACTTAAAATAACATTTGAAATATTCTAATTTGTATCTTAAAACTAAGATCGAACTAAAACCCACGAGTATGATATGTTCATATCTGCACAAGTACCTCTCAAATTACACTCATTTCGCTGTCAACTCACTCACTGCACTGGAACTACGACACATTTCACTGATTCTATCCTGATTTCACTAACACTTCAAAAACATTTCACTGTTCAAATTCTTTGCACTGCCACTATAAACTATAAAGCTTCACTGACAGGAACACGTTTCACTTACACAGCACACTTCACTGACACGACATACTTCTTCACTGATACAACACACTTCACTGACACAACATAATTCTTCACTGATACAACACTTCAATAACAACATATCATTTACACCCTTTAAATACTGTGTATAATTACCGTCTAATAGTAAGGTCCTTAAGCCTATTTTTAAATGCATTTTTGGTTGTTGGTAAAGCCTTTAGTAAGTCTGCAGGTAAAGCATTCCAGTCCCTGATAGTACGATTGAGAAAAGAAAACTTTCCAGTGTCCGTCCTCTGCCTTCTTTCCCTCAATTTATATGAGTGGTCGTTCCTTGAAGAGTAATTTGGCGGCTGCAACCTATTTTTTATTTCTCTCCAGGCAGGCTCACCTCTGTATGTTTTGAACAGTGCGCATAATCGAATTCGCGTTCTCCTGTCCGTAAGTGTGTCCCATTTTAATGGTGAATTTTTCCGACAACACTTAAGAGCCCGTTTTTTAATCTTTTCCAGTGTCTTAATATGTTCTAATCTGTAAGGATCCCAACATGCAGCACCATATTCCATTACTGGACGTACTAGTGATTTATATGCAATCTCTTTGGATTTATCAGAACCTTTTCTTAGTACCCTCATCACAAAGTGTAACGCTCTCCATGCCTTTCCCGCTGTGTCTGTAACGTGTTCCCCCCAGCCGAGATCGCTGCTAAATGTTATTCCGAGGTATTTACATTTGTTAACTTCCGGAATGGTTTCACCCCCTAACGTATACGATGCGACTATTTTATTTCTTTTCCTTGTAAAGCTGATGGCTTTGCTCTTTAGAGAATTTATTTTCATTTTGTTGGCTATTGCCCAATCGTTTATTTTATTGAGGTCATTCTGGAGAAGAGTAGTATCTTCATGACTTTTTATTTCCCTGTATACCATACAATCATCTGCGAATAAGCGAACTCTAGACAAGATATTAACTGGCAGATCATTTACAAAAGCCAAGAATAGAAGAGGCCCCAAGACACTCCCCTGCGGGACCCCGGAAGTAATTTCAATTGGGTTCGATAATTCCTCCCCTACCCGTACTTTCTGAGTGCGACAAGTTAATAATTCCTTGATCCACTGGAGCACTCTGAAGTCAATCCCCGTTGATTGTAGTTTAACCAACAATATATCGTGTGGGACTACATCGAATGAGCGTGAAAAGTCAATAATCACTGCATCTACTTGGCTATTGGAATCTATTCCGTCTTCTAAATCCTGACATACCGTTACTAATTGACTCTCACATGAATAGCCCCCCCCCGAAATCCATGCTGACAGTTATGTAACCAATTTGAGTCATCCCAATGCTGCCTTAGATAAGATGAAATCAAGTGTTCCATCTGTTTGCAAACCACAGAGGTGAGGCTGACCGGTCTGTAATTTTTTGTATCTGAGCGAGACCCTGACTTATAAATTGGCACCACTATTGCATCTTTCCAATCTCGCGGGACAGTACCATTATTTACTGATATTTCAAATATACGAACTAGATAGGGAATCATGGCTTCCCCTCCCAATTTTAACATATCTCCAGCGATACCATCAGGTCCTACTGATTTATGAGTTTTCAATTTAGAGATCCTTCTCCTTATGTCCCTAGGCTTGATAGAAAACTGACCCGTATTTTCCACAGAAGCTAAGTGTGGTACTATTGTCCTCATCCCAAAAACAGTGGCATAATAGGAATTTAATTTTTCTCCTTTTTCGCTGTCCTGTACGATAAATTGATTGTGGTCATTTTTTAGGGGGAGGCTCAGATAGTTTTCCTTGCGTCGTCTCTTCACATATTTATAAAATTCCCCCCACCCGTTTTGTTCACCTTTGAAAAGTTTATTTAGGTCATTTTCCTGCGCTATCTTCTTCGCATTAAGCAGTTCTTTCGATAGTTGTGTGAATTTTGTTTGTTTTGCAAGGCTTTCTTTGCGCTGTCTCTAGGATTTCCTTAGTTTTCTTTTCAGTTTCCGTATGTATTTATTATAATATTCCGGATCGGGATTGTTTGATAAGCGTTTAACTGGGATACATTTCTGTATTCCTGTTAATATAATCTGCTTGAACTCCGCCCAGCATTCTTCTACACTACTGCCCTTTACTACCCATAATGAGTACTTTTCTCTAAGATAATTTTGGAAGCCTTCTCTGTCCGCTTTGTTATACTGCAAGATATTTTTGTTCTTTTTTCCGCTTTGCTTGTACTTAGCATTCCATAATATTTCAAGAATTACCGCGTCATGGTCACTAATACCTGGAATCACTTCTATACCTGCGACTATTTCTGAGGGTCTTAAAAGAAATATGTCTAGTAACGAACTTCCCCTTGTCGCCCTGTCTGTTACTTGAATTAAGTTATGTTTCCAGATGAGTGAGTTTACTAATGACTGGGCTTGACTCATCCCTCCCTCTATTGTACCCTGCCAGTTTTCCTGGGGCAAGTTTAGGTCCCCTGCAACGATAACATACTGCCCGACATCCATGACATTAACAGAAAATGGATTGGCGAAAAGCAAGAAATCATTATGCTTATCATGGAAGCCATGAAATCAAACATTTATTATTTCGTGTTTCAAATTTCCAAGCAAGCTTATGTAATTATCATTATTACCTCTGTTAACTGGCAAAGAAAGAATAAGGAAAATAATAATATTGCTGTTGTTTCAGTTGCTCCATCCACAAATCTAATTTCATTACGAAACTTTTGATTTGATCACAAAGATGTACAACATTCTTAGCTGACAGTTCAGATCATTAAAATGCCCTGATATATCACATAAAAATACTAATGGCCGGTTTGTCCAAGTATTGTTAGAACACTTAACAACTGTTAAACCTTCAACAGTTTGTTAAATACAGTTTTTCCATTTGTTCAACACCAGTTTGGCTTAACAGATTCTTAACCGTTTGTTAACTTTAAATGTAGGATTTCAGGCTGTTAACTCATTTAACAAACAGTTAAAAACATGGCGGATAACACCACAGCTGTACAGACAAAAGTTGTGAAAATAACATGTAATGTTTCTCTTTGAGAAATGTTTAGAGTAAGGGCCGGTTTCACCAAGCTTCAGTAAATCAGTCCAAATGAAACATTAATTAGTACTGAATATTAAAATATTTACACGAGTACGTTTGTATGTGAGCTGTCGCCGTAGATTTCAAGCCGAGCAGCTATATATGCCTCGTCGCGCTAGTTATGTCATAACACTCCCGTGGAGCAGTCAGTAGCGAGTTGACTTGCCATTCTAGTGGCCCGTGTTCGATTCCAGGCGATAACTTTTTTTTTTATTAACGTAACTAGTTTTTATACATGTTACCTTTCTTAATTTTTTTAATTTTGTGTAGTGGAACGAATTATTTCGCAACTCTGGCTCCACTAGGAGAATTTAAAAAACTCTTGGGAGATCAATTTTCTTCCCGAAATAAAACAAAGATAAACAAACAAATTAAAGAAAAATAAAAGAAATACACATGTGGATCTAATACATTGTCCACATGCCACCGGCGTCTATCACTGCCTGGCATTTTCGGGGCATTGAGTCCACCAGATCGCGGAAATAGTTTCGGTCCTTAGCGAAATCTTCCCAGGTAATCAGAACTTGATCCCAGAACTGATCTGATTTTGAGGTGGGATGTCTCGATATTTGTCAATCCTCCTCTTTTTCATGCTTTTCCGTGAACCGTCTTTGAACATTTATGGCGGTGTGTGCGGGGTGATTATCCTGCGGGAAAATTAAATTTCCATCGGAAAGAAAACGATTATAAATTCCAAGAATCCAGCTCTTTCGCTTCTGTTTTAAAGCCTGTGCAAATATATCTTATCGCTAGCTATAATATAATTCTAATAAATGAAAGTTAATATACCAATTAAGTTTTGTTATGTTTGAATGCACATTATGTATTAATTTACTAATATTTCTTAGGTACCGGTATGTAGTTATAATAATCACTTTCATGTCTTAAAATAAAACTCAGTTGTACGTTACCTAGTTGAAATAGGCCACTTGTTCCAATTCACCTGCTACTATTAACTCTAGATTCTATATCACTGGCTCTTCAACTATAGCCGATGTCAATAGTGCTTCAAAGTACGCAGTGAGTAAATAATAAAATGTTTCAGCAGAAATTGCTTCTTTAGGACGAAATTACATACAATTTATACATGGACCTGAATTAGAGAATTTTATATGATACGGAATTCTCCTTGGGGTTTTGTGTACACTTGACTACACACACATTCGTGTAATTATTGTCACCTGGTGGTCATAATGCTGAGATTTTTCTAAACAGAAATTCATATTTAGCATTATAAAATATAACCATGCTTATAATAATAATTATTATTCAATAGTAGTCAATGCAACTTTCATTTATCAACTCTCTGTACTGGCTACTGTAACAGGTCACGATTTTACACGTTTCATGACTTACTCTATAGTACAGAATTTAAATAATAATATCAGCCAATAAGAAGTTGTCTTATATATGCAAAATCATTACCAACTGCTGTTGAGTAGTTAGAATAGTATTAACGACAGTTAAAGTTAAGTGTTGGTTATTTTAAACAAAATTATGTTGGAAAAATGGAAAACATCTTAACAAAACGTTAAAAATAAACCAGCTGTTAATTTAACATTTGTTAAGCCAAATTAAACATTACTTGGAAAAACTGGCCATAAGTCTCGTATCCATTCATCATTATCTAATTCTGGTATATTCTTTCCCTAAAAGCAAATAGAACAGTGTAATTAATTCAAATGATACAAGAAGTGTATCATTAACATCAACAAATTTTTTAGATTTATCATAAGCACCTTACATGTTGTTTCATGTAATTGGCCACTGAACTATTAAGCCGAAAAATCTCTTCAGCATTTTTCCTCGACTCAGCCATCTAACCTCTAACAAGATCTTCATAATTCTCGTCAATATCATGTAGGAGTTTCCTGAATTGTTTGTGCATAAGAGCTTTTGATTTGATTTTATTGTTTTTTGTAACTACATCCCTGACATGTCGTAAATTTATTACTTTCGCAGATAAAGCATCTTGGTGTATGACACAGTGATATGCCTGCAGTTCTTCAGGTTTTCCTCTTTTCTTTAAATGAGATTTTAAGCGACCAACAAACCCCAATTTTTCTCCAAACAAAGCTGGTGCGCCATCAGTAGCAACAGAAACCAATTTCATCAATGACACTTCATTAGTTTCTAACACACTGCACTGCTTCAAAGATGACTTTGCCAGCGGTTCAGGATTAAAGCGGCACTAAGTCTAATAAGTACTCTTGAGGCAACAAAGTGTTGTCTACACCTCGAATGAATAAAACAAGTTGGGAAGTACCTATCAACAAGGTCAATTGTTTCATCTAAAGCTAAGGAATAAGCAGAAATCTTTAATTTAGGTTTTGATTGTATTCTTAAAATGTGGTCACCAATTCTTTCAATTCGTCTACCGACAGTGAGCCTGGATAACTTAATACTTTCGAAATTTTGTGTTTCACTCAGACAGATTAATTTGGGAGCTTTAATCCCATACTTCTTTATTGTCTCTCTGTCACTGAACTGTTTTAAATCACGAATTCCCAAAAAATTGCAAAACTAGCCAGTAATATTCTGTCTTGTCTACATATTTTATTCTCTTGAATATTCTGGTGTTTCTTAAGGTTACTTAATAGCTGTGCACATTCTGGACATAAAAATAATTTTCAAAAATAATATTTATTAAGTTATACTATGCAAATGTTAAGATCATAATTTTTTTTCGGAAGTAGTATGAAAAAATAACATTTAATTTGTCTTAGCTTCTAATTCAGCATGTTCTTTATGACATAAGGAGTAATGTTCTATATTCAATTTATTAATGCCTAACAGGATTTTCGAGCATAACATACATCGTATGTTCTCCCCATCTAAACAGAAAAAAAAAAACTCTTCCTCCCATTTCTCATGAAATAATCGTTTTTTAACGCGTACACACTGCTTTGATAGTGCCATTTTGCCATCACTGATATTGCATATGAAACTGATATAGAACCTGCCCACACCTAGGAGCTACATGAAGGAGGAATGGGGACCGTGAAGATGATGTCACTTAGAGCAGTAAGCTCTGTGAAGGTCAGTGAGGCACCAATTCTCAAGTGAGGCACAGATGCCCATCTCTGGTCTACCTAGAGATGACATCTATTGTCAACAAGATGGAGCTCCAGCTCACTATGCACAGAATGTTCGTGAGCACTTACACAAGATTTTTTCACAACTATGAATTGATAGGAGAGGTCACACAGAGTGGCCAGCTAGATCCCCAGATTTGTCACCTTTGGACTTCTTTTTATGGTGTCATTTGACGTCAGTAGTATATCGAGAAAGACCCAACAACTTAGAAGATCTGGAGCATCGAATAATGGAAGTGATGCAAGATATTCCTAAAGCCTGGTTAAATCAGTCCTTAAATGATTTCTATGATCAAATGGCACATTGTAAAGCAGTTGAGGGCTACCAGTTTGAACAAGAATTTAAAAGGTGAGCTTCCGGTTAAACTGAAAGTAGAAAAAACTCGGTAATACCATTGAGTTCTTAGTATATGGTCATCCTCACATACCAAGTTTCATGTCACTGAACCACATGCTTCAAAAGTTATTCAGGTGATTCGGGACTTTTAACTAACCCTGTATATAGGCATATATATATATATATATATATATATATATATATATACAGGGTGCGAGCTTATGTGAGGGCGGCAATGAACCTCCGGGTTCCTTGAAAGCCATTTGTAAGTACCTAAGTAAGTAAGTATTGACATGTAGCAACCACAAATGTTCAACATAACATTTCTAGTAATCTTTGTTATACTTTCCAACAGCTCATGAAGAGCAACGATTAACTTATCAGTGACAATGTTTATAATATTTTAAAATATATAATATACTACTACCAATAAAAATCTGTCAAATATGCTCAAAATAAAAGAAAATAAAACAATAGTAGTTTAAAGTAAGAGAAAGTTTTTCATCTGATGAGATAGCTTTCCTTAGTATTGTGTCCATTCCTGTGATTTCTAGCAGTAAATATCTGTGTAATGAACGTTTTTTCTTCACCTTCCTTCTGTTCTATAGCAATAACGACAAAAGATCCTAACTCGAATCCATTTCACTAAATCACAAATTGTTTTATCAGAAGCTATTAACTAATCAGTTGGCAATACTAGCTGTGTTCGACACCAGTGACCCACGAGTGTTTATTGCAATCACCGGTGACCGTCACCCGTGGCCGTCACCAGTGTCCCAGTGTGAAAAGGGCCTTAGTTGAAGTACACACACAATTCATGTTTTATTAAATCTGCGCAGCTTCTATTTCTTTCATTCCTCCATTTGATTGACATCACTGAAAATATTCTTTCTATGTATGCATTAAATGGAAATATACTTAACAAAAACTTAAGTACTATTGAAATGTTTTCCAGTTTTTCTGGGCCAATTAAATTTACCATATATAACCACCTCTCTGTTATTGCTTTACTTTGGAGAGAGACTTTTAGTTTTTCACCACCCTCTCGAAAAAATAAATTGACAATTTCAACAACTCCTGAGTACATTTCATCAGTATTTAGCTTATCCTGTAAATCTAGTGACTTCATTAACCTTAAAATCTTACTGAACTGAGTGAGTTTTCTAGAGTTATACAATTCAGTGCAAAAACATTAGAATCACTAAAATCAAACCATTTACATAGATATTTAACACAAACTTCATACACATGTTTAAATTAACTAACACAACTTCTCCAGGAAACAACTCTTTCAACTTATTTAATATTTCAAGAACTTTGTAACGAAAAAAAAAAAAAAAAAAAAAAAAAAGATTTCTCCATTCTTTGTTCGAGTTGAATTTTGAGGTTATTCATTACAGGGTATAGCTCACAGATAGTCAGATCATTTTTGTCTAGACTGAGAACAGTCTTATGGAAAAATATCTGTTAAATGTAATCCTAGATCATATATATATATATATATATATATATATATATATATATATATATATACAGTGCGTTCGCTTCCCCCTGCAGTCAGGCGATGAATGGCAAGCACGCGGAGCAGCAATAATATAGCCTACCAACGTGCTGCCACCCGTGATTAAGAATCACTCAAAGCTGTCCATTATTTTGCAGTCAGCTGACCTAATTGCGTTCTGTTTCAACAATCAGTTTGCTTTACTGAAGCACTTTAAAAAAACGCCTCAAGACCAAGCATGGTAGTTTCCGTGAGCAGTCAGTTTACGCTTGTCACTGTCAAGAATGCATCAATGCAGATGGACACCACTTTCAGCATCTTTTGTAAGAAGGTTAGTACTCAAGTGATAACAATAAATGAGTAGGATAAGCTTGAGGTTACACGTCACTAACTAATGCTCCACGCTTGCAGGCTGGCCGCAGGGGGAACCGAACGCACTGTATGTATGTATGTATGTATGTATGTATGTATGTATGTATGTATGTATGTATGTATGTATGTATGTATGTATGTATGTATGTATATATATATATATATATATATATATATACCAGATGGATCACGCTTATAGCTTTGGGAATCAACAATATGAGTAGCTCAATAAATCGTCAACAGATGGCACAATGACCAACACCATCACAATATACACGAACTCTGAACTGGTCTGGTCTGTCCATTGTGATTATATCGATTGGGATACTGCCAACAGCTAAAGACCATAGATAAAGATATTAAATGACCTTGACAAGTTAGGAATACACTGGAGTCGGCAGTCAGCTAATTATAGTTGTCACGTGGGCGAAGCGAAGAGATAAGATAAAGTTCGCCTTTCTATTAAACAGATGAATAGAATCTTGCATCCAAGTCCTGGCTCCCGGGCCGGGCTGGCAGGCCAGACAAAGCCAATGTAACAAGAATACGTAGTCCATGCCGTCATAATGCTATTGGTCGTCAATATTGTGATTCGTTAAAAGTTTTTCTCTTCTGTTTTTATATATTTGTCGTGAATATTATTTGTTTTATCAACTGAGTGTATAACATTATTTATTCGTTGATATTTTACCGATTATTTTAACATGCACCACAAAAACATATGAAAATTAATGTTAACATTACCTATTTAGTTATGATAGTAGTATATTGGAAAATTTGTGCATATAGCCTGATCACAATATATAAGTAATCCTATCCTAACCTAAGCAATGATAGTCTTGTTTGTTTCATTCATGTTCGTATAATTATACAAAAACAAGGATTATCTAGTTTGCAGCCTCTGATATTGTCTTGTTTACAGTATTATATAATATACATATTACGGTAATGACTAGGTACTTTAATAATATATAGTTAATATTATAAAATATACAGACCTAATCCATTACCAAGGAATATCCCTTTCCTCTTCAATCCATTATATTATTTTTATAGGCTACACCACAATATGCTGTAATTGTTATCATTTAATTTGATGTTAACATTAAATAGTCTATGGTTGAGTTAAGCGATCAGCATTGGAAGGAAGCTTTATGTTTAGGCTTACATAGTATATAGGCCTATATTATTTTACAGTATTCCCTTGACTGTAAGACAGCCAAAATGATCAAACTTATTAACATGAGACATTTTACTGCAGTTGATATACAGGTGGCTAAAAAATATCAAACAGAGACATTTTGCTTCACTTGATATACAGTTGGCTTTATGATACTGTATTAATTAAATTAATATAGTATAGCCTATGTATGTATGTACAGGATAATTAAACAATTACTTTTTCAACACTTGAATGGATATTTATCATAGATATAAAATATCAAAATACAAACTTCAAGTGGTAGAAAAGTATTCTCTTAAATTTGCATATCCCTCAAGTCTAAACATGGTGCATGGTGTTATTTGTTTCATGTCGTGCACTAATTTCAGTTTCACTTAGGAATGGGTAATATTTAAAAAAAATAGGACATTTTGTGTCCTGTGACAGGAAGAGTGGGACACGGGAAAATTTCCTGAAAATCGAAAATTTGCACCATATCGGGACATCTGGCAACCCTAGGTATACTCCTGGTGGCAGTGATATACAGTATTACCATAAATGATCTTTTTGATTACAAACTTGAATAACTATCGTTAGGAGACACTTAGAAACATGATATTGGTATCAATGGAAAGAGAAACTCAAATATTTTTTGTTATCTATTCGGTTAAATCATATGTGCTACTCTTAAATCAGCAAAAATTAGGAAACATGAAATTGGTACCAACAGAAACAGAAACTCCAACCATTTTTAAGTTTTTTTCACTGGAAAACATGAAACATGAAACAGGAAGAGAAACATTTGGTTCACAACCGTAAGTAAATCACATGTGCTCAATGTGAGCTCCTTGTGTCACACGACACACATCAAGTCTGTAGTCAATTTCCTGCCATACACGTTGTAGCATTGGACCATCCATCAGTGCAATGGCCTCTGTGATATGAACACGAAGATCCGTAGGTAGGTGGTAATGGTGGCTGATACACTTATTTTATAAAACTCCACAGAAAAAAAATCACAAGGAGTGAGGTCGGGGGAACGTGGAGGCCAATGCAAACATTCTAAATCTTCACGGCCAGCACGTCCAATCCAGTCTCCTTGGAAGTCATGTATTCAGTCCATTTCTGACATCTAAGTGGTAATGGGGTGGTGCCCCATCCTGCTGAACAAAGAGACCTTCGATGTCCTGCTCCAGTTGTGGAAGAAGCCACAACTGTAACATGTCTAGGTACGAAGTACATGTTCTATATAAGTTTAGGATTTTCCAAAGCCCATATCCTGACATTGTGTTTGTGCACTTCTCCTGACAGATGGAAAATGGCTTCGTCACTAAACACCAATGATTCGATGAAACCTTCAGTTTCCACTCTGAGTTGCATCTCCTCACAGAAAGACTGTCGCTTGGCTTTGTCGTCTGGTTTCAGAGCCTGCAACAGTTGCGAATGGTATGGATGAAACTTCAAACGTTTCCGTAAAATCTTCCACACAGTTTCTTGAGGGATGTTTAATTCTCTACTGGCTTTTACGGTGGATTTCTGTGGACTTCGTGTGTAATTCTCTCTCACATGCTCTACATTTGCCTCACTTACAGATGGATGACTGGTTGACTTCCGCTTCCAGATGCATCCCTTCGTTTTGAAGTCAGCGTACCACTTACGGATACTGGGCCCACTGGGTGGATCAACATCAAATTTTCTTCTAAAATTGCGTTGTACAGTGACAACAGACTGGGATATGTGAAAATCTAGCACACAAAATGCCCTTCTGTCTTCATTTGCAGCCATTTTTCTATTATTATCGCCTCCTAGCAAGGAAATTAATAAATATGCAACAGGTTCACCAAAATAACAAAAAATATTTGAGTTTCTCTTTCCATTGATACCAATATCATGTTTCTAAGTGTCTTCTAATGATAATTATTCAAGTTTGTAATTGGAAAGATCATTTATAGTAACACTGTATAATAGCATTACAATAATTATATCAGTCCCCTAACTGTCCATTGTGCAACTCAAACCAAGAAATGGATTCAGAACACCACAAAATCTGTGCTTCAGTGGCTGATCATGATATCTTTGAAAAATATTGGAGTGCAAGAGGTCAAATGACTTTATTGTCAAACGCCTGGCATTAGAAAACAACATTACAATAATTACAGCATTAAAATAAACGTAAAATTAAGGTTAATTATAAATAAATGCAATAAACCTAGGAGTATAAATAAAGACGGAACTATAATACCTACTAGGCCTTAAGGATCATTCCATGCCAAACCAGCCAAAAAATTGAAGAATTCAATCTGATCACCTTGAATTTTAATTAAACTTTCAGGAATCATTCTTCCCAAAGATCTAAATTAAAATATACTTTTTAGAAAAATTGTATTTTGTTAGGTTTTGATGTTAATTCATTTTTAAAATCTGCAAAACACCTTTTTTCGTTCACAGTAACACTTTCAGTCTTGAATATTTCTGATTCTGTAAGTTATATAGTGTTGTTTTACACCCCATTTTGAAAGGAATATCACGAGCTTCAATTTGATATGCATTTCTACTATCAAACCACTCATTCCTTCTCTGTTGATTTTAAAAGAATTCTTGTTTCCTCTTTGAGTTTCAGATTCTGTTAGCCAATAAATTCTTCCTGCTATTTATTGTTGTAGGATCCACTTTGATCAATACCGCAATTTTGTGCACAACAAACATATCAGAAAATTGAGGATATTTAAAGGGCGGAGAAGATCCATGTGGTTCCAAAGGACTTATTTTTACTTCATTGCCTTCTACTCCTGATAAACAACCTGTTCATCATTAATTTCAGTATTGGCATGCAACAAAACCAACAGTGTCATTGATATCCACATCATCAACTGTTACCATTATTTTATACCTAAGTCCTCTGAAAATTAGTAGCTTTTAACGAAAACTCTAGTCTCATTTACAGGACTGTAACTGTGAAATTATTGAGTATCCACTCTTTATTGTGTTTGCTGATTGAAACCTACTCTTCAGAATCTTTTCCTCTGCTAAACATTTTACCATTCCTCCCACATCATCACACGCATTCTTCCCATGTGAGGATGCGAAAAAAATTCCACTCAGCCTTAATGTTAAATTATTTCTCATGATGACAAAGATTAAGGAAGTTGGACTTATTTTGTACTGTGATGCTACTTCTTCTGATAAGTAGTGAAGCTTTTCAGGTTTTCGAGGTAGTTTGTTTTAAGAAGTCAATCATGAAGCAATGGAATAAATGAATAGCAACATTATCACGAACCATATAATCAGAGAAATCACAAATTACAATACATTCATTTTGAGGTACATATTCTTTCAGATGTCGCAAATAGGTACATGGTTGAGTAGCGATAAATGAACATCTTATAAGTGTTGGTATACTGTCAAACAAGTCAACTAAAAATTTTTGTAATAGTTTGCAGTACAGACTTATTATCAATCTGCATCTATTGTTTGAGATTCACATTTTCAATAATGTTTGCCTCAAAAGGTCTTCAAACCTTAAAAACTATTAGAAACTGGATTAAAACAGTCATGTTGATGTAGGGCTACAACATTACATTTTTTTATCACTACTCCTGATCCCATTCTAACAGTTTCAGGTTTTGTAATTTGTAACAATACTGACAGGTCATTCCATAGAGACACACGTAACATTTTCGAAGTAACTAACTATGATCTTCACAGGATATTTAATTAAATACTTAGCAGTTCATGGAAGAGACATCACTGTCTTTTAACTTAAGCATTCCAAAATATAAACAAAAATTCTTAATGAAAGGAATAATTAATAATGTAAAAAATATGAAATATGATATGGTGTGGCACATGAACATTTTCTTGCCACTTAATTACCAAAATGGAAAATGTTCATATTATTGTGCTGCTAAAATCTATACTAATAATAAATCTGTAGCCGAAATTTTTCTGGTAATTTTCGATTTTCTAAAAATAATTGGTCTTAACATATATAATTAACCACCCTGGAACCGAAAATCGCTTTTTTGAAATTTTCGTTGTTTGTATGTCTGTCTGTCTGGATGTTTGTTACGTTTTCACGCGATAATGGCTGAACGGATTTCGATGAAAATTGGAATGTAAATTAAGTTCGTTGTAACTTAGATTTTAGGCTATATGGCATTCAAAATACATTATTTAAAAGGGGGGTTATAAGGGGGCCTGAATTAAATAAATCGAAATATCTCGCTTATTATTGATTTTTGTGAAAAATGTTACATAGCAAAAGTTTCTTTAAAAATCATTTCCGATAAGTTTTATTCTTTGAAAAATTTTGATAGAACTGATATTTAATGAGATAAATGAGTTTTAAAATTAAAATAACTGCCATCTAAGGCCGTGTAATGAAATAAAAAACAAATGACTTCGTCTATAAGGGGCCTTGGACAACAACAATCGAAAGCTATGAAAGATAGCCTACGTTTCTGTGTTTGTATGAAGTAATATCGGAAGCTAAATTAACCGATTTGTATAATTAATTATTATTTCACCATTGAAAGTGTAGTTTCTCTAGATGGACATAATGCTATAATGTTATTACAGTAACTTCTGAGTGAATTGAGGACAGGTAAGATTAAAATAGCTTCTTATGCACAGAAAACTTGATAGGCTATTCTGTATATTAGTTTCCTGTATTTCCTAAAATAATGTTTATGTCTCTGGATCAAAATGATCGCATTTTAATTTTTTAAAATACAATTTAAATTACGTAACATACTAAACGATTTATTCTTCTATCAAACACGAATGTTCCCTGGATCAAATGTCCTATTTTAATTATGTAATTACTTTATATTTATTTTTAACGGGTGCAGCGGAGCGCACGGGTACGGCTAGTACTTTAATAAAAATAAGGCCGGGTGCACACAGAATCAGACACGACGCGACGTTTTGCTTTACAACGCCTCGCGACAGCTTAACACGGTCTGCTTGCGACAACAGATTTGCTGGCTGTGTGGATTTGAAAAACTGGCATAGGCTAGAAAATGGCGTCAATGAAAGAGGATTGTCTATATGAGAAATTCCATTGTATTTTTGGTTATTATTTCCTAAGGATGCCTAATACACCTAAAAATCTATAGAATTGAAAGAATCTTAAAATTAAATACTACTAATGTAGTGCACAAATGTCATTTTGTATGTTTATGACTACTTCACGACTCACAATAAAGAAAAATAGTATATTAAATCAATAATGAATGAAAGTATAGAGCATAGAAGTAGGCCTACTACAAATTATTATTATTTATCAATATTATTATCCACCTGGTGCTTTCATCTCATTTGCAATTTCTCACATATTTTTAGAAACCACATTGTCGTGATATTTTTTCAAAGATTTTACAGAATGTATCTTTCCTGTAATAAAACAACTAATTTATTCACATCGAGCTCCATTATGAATGTGAACTACACAACAATATAGTATTTGTAGATAGTGAAAGCATGCAATCATAGCCACTATTAACCCATGCGCAGTACACTGCAGCTATCAGAAAGTCTCCTCGCGACGAACTTCTAGCAGTCATTTGATGTTGTCTTTCTGTGTCTGCTCGCGACCGTCATGTCGCGTCTGATTCTGTGTGCACCACATAATAGGAAATCAATGGGGGACAAGTACCATGAGACAAAATGTCACGTCGTGCTGTGCCGCGCAGCGTCTGATTCTACCTGGCCTAACAATGCCATTAACAAATAAAATATTACAAATTATATTGTGACACACGAACATTTCTGTCAAGTTGATTACTAATTTTTTCAAATGCATATAGAGATTTATACATTGTGCCTACAGTTCTTATTATACAAAGCAATACTTGATTACACTAAGAGACACTTTCAGATTTTAAATATCCACAGTTGTTTACAACCATATGTGGTGATATCTCCTGTGTAATGTCATGTGATGAATACACCAATATAGGCTATCCTCTTTTCTGCATTTGTAGTATTTCCCTTTCTTGAACACCACAGAAACTTTAAATCCTTTGCCACCACAAGCTTTTGTGACTTCCTCTGCTTATTTGACGTCTTTTTTTAAATTGATTATTTAATGATGCTGTATCAACTACTAGGTTATTTAGTGTCTATGGGATTGGTGATAGTGAAATGATATTTGGCAAGATGAGGTCGAGGATTTGCCATAGATTACATGACATTCGCCTTACAATTGGGGAAAACCTCGGAAAAAACCTCAACCAGGTAACTTGCCCCAATCAGGATTTGAACCTGGGCCCACTCATTTCACCGTCAGATGTGCCTACCATTACTCCACAGCAGTGGATAAAACAAGGGTTATGTACATTAATTCTTTTGATTTTCGGTTAGCTTTCTTAAGAATATGCATAAAGAAATGTAATGCTTTCCAGGCTAACCTTGTAATATTAGTGACTTATTTCAACCAGTTTGTTACTAAAATATATACGGTACCTAAATGTTTACTTGTGGCACTGGTGATCCATTTAATTGGTATGTGAGATGAATCCTTATTGATTTACTTTTGCTCAGATTGATTTTAATTTTATTTGTTGTAGTCCAGTTTTCAATAACGTCAAGATAGTTTTGCAAGGTTGTAAGATTATCACTAATTTTTTCTATACATTATACAGTCGTCCACAAATAACCTTGCCTGAGACGTGACATTTCTATTTATATCCTACAATAATTTTCAGTAAATATTTTGCACAGAGAAGCTATTATACATTCAATATCACTTATGAGACCAGTTTAATATGTGCCAATTTTATTAGAAAGGTGCATGTATAATTATCCAATAGCATGATGTTATCTGAAACAAAAAATAAAGAGCATGAAAGAAAAAAAGAAAACATTAATGCTGTGGTTTTTAGAGTTCCATTAGAGTAACACTTCACTGTCCAGTGAAAGTTGTATTTTCTACTGAAGTGTAAAAGAGAAACTCTCAGAAATTATGTCAGAAACAAAGAAAGGCACCACCCAAATATGTGGGACAATTAATTTAATAATGTTATTACCAGGACTTGAAAAAAGCAATCATTATGTAATGGGTGGGGGGGGGGGGGGGAATACTTTTTAACCACGCTTCTATAGTTCAACAATGCTGACTATTCAGATTTTTGCCTGACAGGTGAGCCACCATAAATTCTTTAATGTCCTAGTTATTACTGAAGGCAAATGTGTGTCTCTATTGTCAAGAGTACATTTTATTTATACTTGTTAAGACCTCATTTATAGACTAGTTACCGCTTTCAGTTTGTATATTACATACATTGAAATTAATTTATTAATATTCGTTCTCTTTATATATTTGTACTAGCTGTACCCGTGCGCTCCGCTGCACTTATTAGAAATAAATATAAAGTAATTACATAATTAAAATAGAACATTGGGTCCAGGGAACATTCGTGTTTGATAGAAGAATAAATCTTTAATATCCAACTTAATTTAAATTCTATTTAAATAATTAAAGTGTTATCATTTTAGTCCAGAGACCACTCATTTGGTGCAAAGATAATTCGCTTAACATTTTTCTAAATTAGTCTTGAATGCATCCTTTAATAAAGCACTCCAAATTAATAGAGTTGATTGTGTACGAAGATCATTTTTATGTTAACCTTACTGTACATCATTTTTTTTTTTTTTTTGTTAAGTTTATTTTATTCATGCCTTAACATCTGTGGTCATGTCGCGTATTTAGAATGTGTAGGTATATCAGCAGGCCGTTTTTACTCTTGTTGAGTTCCTGTTTCTATTGTGTGTTGTAGATGGCTTAGGTTCATGTAACTGATTATAGACTTTGATTAATGTTTTTGGTATTGATAATTGAGGCGTGATGAATAATGGCATGTATCTTTCCAATCCGGCATTTGCCTTTATGACTAAGGGAAATCATGAAAAACCCCAGTCAGATTGGTCGACCACGGGGTTTGAACCCGGGACCCCCGAATGCGTGTCTCAGATGCTACCGCCTGAGCCAACTCGCTCAGTTGTATATCATTGTTTGTGCAAATAAAAGAATGAGGCACCCTACATAAATATTATTTTAAGAAACACAGGAAACGAATAAGGGTAAATTATGAGCGCAGGAACGCCATTTCATAACACCTTTTAAAATAACTCAGCTCCAGTGATCTCTATGGTAAAATGAGTGTATAAAATTAGAGTATTTTATGTGGACCAAATAAAGTTGCAATAATCAAGTTATACAATATTTCAACAGAATATTACCTCAGTCCTCATTGTAGCATTACATCCATCTAGAGAAACTCCAAATTTCAAATAGTGAAGATTAATTAGCTTCTGAGATTACTTCATACAAACACACAAAATATTCTCTGTATATTAATATTGATAAACGTCAAGGCTGCCTTAAATAGACGGAGTCATTTGTTTTGATTTCATTGTAGCCATCGTCATCGTTCCTGCAATAACTCCTATGTCACATATCGATTTTCAGATGTTTGCTCTATTAAATAACTTAAACAGTGATGAAGCAAATAATACAATCTACTATATATAATTTAATTATATTTCTTTCTTTCGAAAATGTAAGAATTCACGATCTCATATGCACTACTGCCATAGAATGAATAAATTTGTTTTTCTTCCTACTAAAAAATTTAATATTTTGCACATAGAAGCTACGGAACGACACTATAATCTGAGGCGGCACGGCGGTGGAAATGTATTGTATTGTTATATTAAAACTTTTGTATATCCTTAAATATCAGTCCTATCAAAATTTTTCCCGGGATAAAACTTACCGGAAATTATTTTTAAAGAAACTTTTGTTATGTAACATTTTTCACAAAAATCAATAAGCTAGATATTTTGGTTTATTTAATTCAGGCCCCCTTATAACCCCCCTTTTGAATAAAGTATTCTGAATGCCATATAGCCTAAAATCTAAATTACAACGAACTTAATTTATATTCCAATTTTCATCGAAATCCGGTCAGCCATTATCGCATGAAAAGGTCACAAACATCCAGACAGACAGACTTACATATCAGTCCTATCAAAATTTTGCATGGAATAAAAGGTATCGGAAATCATTTTTAAAGAAACTTTTGTTATGTAACATTTTTCACAAAAATCAATAATAAGAGAGATATTTCGGTTTATTTAATTCAGGCCCCCTTATAACCCCCCCTTTTAAATAAAATATTTTGAATGCCATACAGCCTAAAATCTAAGTTACAACAAACTTAATTTATGTTCCAATTTTCATCGGAATCCGTTCAGCCATTATCGCGTGAAAAGGTAACAAACATCTAGACAGACAGACAGACAGACAGACATACAAACAAAAATTTCAAAAAAGCGATTTTCGGTTTCAGGATGATTAATTATACATGTTAACACCAATTATTTTTAGAAAATCGAAAATTACCAGAAAAATTTCGCTTACAGATTTATTTTTAGTATAGATTATGTGATTCGGTCTACCTTCATAACACATCTCATCAACAATACTCGATAAAGAGTTAAATTAGCTTCCATGTTGCGTTATATTTATTTTGTCATGTTAACAGGAATATTAAATAGGAATTCCTTAAAACAGATTTATATTAATTCCTATGCCTTTATATAGAGTATTTCTTAAGATTTGGTGTCCACACCTGTGGAGTAACGGTCAGCGCGTCTGGCTGCGAAACCAGGTGGCCTGGGTTCGAATCCCGGTCGGGGCAAGTTATCTGGTTGAGGTTTTTCCCGGGGTTTTCCCTCAACCCAATACGAGCAAATGCTGGGTAACTTTCGGTGCTGGACCCCGGACTCATTTCACCGGCATTATCACCTTCATATCATTCAGACGCTAAATAACCTAGATGTTGATACAGCGTCGTAAAATAACCCAATAAAAAAAAAAAGATTTGGTTACTTTATAAACAGTTATGTTAGTGCAAGAACTCTCTTTTTCATATTTAATAATTCTGGCATGTGTCAATAAATATGCTGAGGCCTCTGTCTCTATGAATTACTCTTTTTAAGACTGACTGGAAACGTATTCCAAATTTATATTTTAAAAAAGCATTAAAATATCCTCACAATTTAAAGCATAACAATTCCCGAAATAATCATCCTAAATTAAATTATTAAGATAAAAATTATTCATTCTATCGCTTGTAACAATACGTTTGGTCAATGTGTTCCCAGCATATTTCGAGATGAGATTTTGGGTGTCACGAGCTGTGTGTGGCCGAGCGTTGTCATGAAGCAACACAACTCCGTCGGTCAGCATCCCACGTCTCTTTTTCTTCAACTTCTTCAAGGTCTGACAATAGGTTTCTCTATTAATCGTTTCACCCCGAGGCAAGAATTCGATGAGTAGGACTCCTTTTCTGTCCCAAAAAACAGTGAACATGATCTTGCATGTTGACATGGATTGTTTGAATTTCTTTTTCCTTGGCGATGCAGTGTGCCCCAATTCCATAGACTGCTGCTTCGATTCAGGTGTCATGTGAGACACCCAAGTCTCGTCACCTGTCACGATATGGTCAAGAATCTCATTGTCTTGCTCACTGTAACATGTGAGAAAGCTCAATGCACTGGAAGCTCGTTTGGTTTTGTGTTCCTTGGTGAGCATCTTGGGTACCCATCGTGGGCACAATTTCCGATATCGTAATCAATCTTCACAATTTTGTAGAGAACACTCCGCGACATATGTGGAAAATTCATGGAAAGCAAAGAAATTGTGAACGTCCTGTCCACATTAATTTTTTCATCTACAGCACGCACTAAATCGTATTGATCAAAGATGGCCGACTGGTACGCTGCTCATCATGCACAGAGACGAGACCCTCGTTGAACTTCCTAACCCATCTCCTGAGCATTCCATCACTAATGGCATCATCACCATACACCTCACAAAGTTGACCATGAATGTCAGCTGGTTTGATGTTTCTCGCATTCAAGAAATGGGTAACAGACCGCATCTCACAGTCGACGGGGTGCTCGATCACTTTGAACATTTCAACTGATCACAACTAACCACACACACAGACTGAAGTTCTGAAACTGCATGCACAGCTTGCTTGAGGACTGAAGAAGAAAACACGCATGCGCAAAATAACGATTGCAGTGATGCGACGGCTATAATTGAAAACAGAACTTACTTTAAGAACACGCCTCGTACTTACTTGGGTAAAAGGTAGCGCTGAAGTGGTTCCTGTGATTTCTGAAGTGAAAATCGTTCAATTTATAAGGGATTTTTTTTTTTTGTGAAGATGCAGTTGATTGTATATGCAAGATGCAAAAGTGCCTGAACTAACCAACCTCAGTGCTGTCATGGAGGCCATATGGGACCATACATTGTATGGAACTTGCAATTTTTTTTATTAATTGTATGGGGAAATGAAAATTTTGTCTGTATGGAGCCCTATGGTATATGGGTGCCTAAGTTTTGTATGTGGAGATCTGTACAGATCTTAGATCATCTCTTGCTGTTCCTACTGTACCAGTATTTTGTTTGATCTGCAGCACTGGAATCCAGAATTATATAAAATAATGATTGAAAAACAAGAGATGCTGCAAATATACATTCAAAGATTCATTGAGACAAGTATGCATCTACGGTGGTGCTACATGGTACATTCCTTAAATCAAAGTTGTACAATTAAAATATTTCAAGGGACAAAACAAGGGGTCGGGTGTACGGCCAAGAAAAAAATTACTATGACAGCACTGACCAAACCTAAACTGCTACAGACTCTTGTACGCAAGGTGAATAAGCCAAGTATGAAGGGAACTACCTCAGCACTAGTTTAACTTTTATAGATGAATTATATAAAGAACTTCAAGTGTCAGTATTGTCTCAAAGGTCTATGTGTAACAAACTATTCATTCAGAATGCCCATCTGTGATTATGTTAACTGCAGAAGAAGGAAGAAATATTATCGTAATATGTCGCTACCCAGATTTCCAATTAAGGACAGGAGAGGCTACAAAAATTATTTTTGCATTCAGCCTCATAAATTGATTGATTTTTCACTTCAGAAATCACCATAACTACCTCAGCACTAGTTTCAAAATTTAAGGACCAGTACAAAGGAAATTTGATTAAAGTGAGAAAGAAATTCGTAAGGGAGGCGGTCAGGAGGGATTGAGGTTGTCTACTAGTAGTCATTACAAACAACTATTATAGGCTATTTCACTTGACTAACAATGATTTGTAGAGAGCAAAATACATACAGTAGGGTAAGGAATCTAAATGAATACGTTTATGAGAACAGATATAAAAGTGTCTAGAAAAATAACAGAATTACCATATATTGCAATTAACTCTGCATCGGCAGAGAAATCGCATAGGGTATCGTAAATCTGCTGAAAATTTAGAAAATTGTGTAAAAAAAAAAAATACATTCAGAGCGAATTTTGCAGCCTGATAATATCTCGTCCACGTTATGGACATAATTCAATACCATTAGTCTGATATGAAACAAATACTAGAACAATTTGATAACCAAAGACAATATTCAGTAGTTATTAATTAATAACATACAGAGCAAATAAAAACACCAACGCATATTAGTTCAGATGAAAAGAAAATGATTAGTATGACTGCTTATTCGTAAAAAAAAAAAACACTGCCAGCTGTGTACATATTAGGCATACATTATGAACACATTGGATTTAATGTGGACGAGAAACGTACAGTTATTATTTATCTGCTTCCATATCGTATCATATAATACACCTATAAAATGAAAACATGTAGGCCTAGAAAAGAGGAAACATGCTTGGGGAGGAGGTTGTAATTCTTCCCCTTTCGGATAAATTTCAGAAGACGGATACCTGCTTTTCCTTTATATTCCAAAATTCTAATCTTGTGTACACAAAATAAATTAATGCATTTTCGTGAGCATCATGTTGTACATTCCACAAATACAGACAAATCTGCACTTTTTAGTATTTTAAGATAAATGTTGCTAGTAAGGTATTTGTATACTGAAAATTAAAAACAATTACAAATCTTACATCAAAATATGATGACAGATTGCATATTGAATGCAAACAACATTATATCAGCAATGTACCAAAATATCATCCATGTGTGTTGAAAAATTTGGTTAAAACAGGCTTCTGTATGCTACAATTTAGTGATACAGCAAAGTCTTATAACCTCACATTACAATGAGAAAGAAATTCGCAGATGGCATGACGTAAAGTATTCCCACAGTTCTATTACTCTATGTACTTTTCAGGTACTCTGCCATCTAGTGTTGGTTATCGCAAGTTCATTTCCCGACTGTGGCTGCGCATAGTGTCCGTTATTTACCACATGCTGCCGATATTAGTACAGGCTTGAGCTATCTGGTATTCTATGATCTAGTATGTAATGAAAAATTTAGATGCAATTCTACCAGAAGGGTTTGTTTATCTGATTCTGAGGAGCTTAACACACAGTTCATAATGAATGCTGGACAATCATCTACACTTGCAAAATAAGATGATATAGCCGAAAGATTTCTCAACAATCTTTCAATAGCAGGAAAGTCATCTTGTTGGCACACATATATTAACAAAGTATTGCATTCAATATCAACAAATTCAAAGAATTCCTTTAAGTTTGAAAACCTCTTCACTGAATTTGAAAAGTAATTGAATATTTTAATTACTAGCATCTCAATATCAATAATTGTCATAGCAATTATGCCAGATTTACATGAATTGTGAACAACATGTGCACAACAATTTCCTTTAATTAAGGTCGGATGTTCCTTTTTTTAGATGTACATATACAGAGTTCTTTTTTTCCCATAATTGGAATTCATGTAATTGGTAGTGTAACTTGAAATCTGGGATAACATTAAGCAAACATTCCAAAATTCTGTTAGAAATCTGTTCAAACATTTTTAAAGCACTTTCATCAGGGTCTTCAAAGAAGTCTATAATTCTGTTAAAATACCTTGTTTTTCATCAAAATATCTTACAGTTATTGGAAACATTTTTGGTTTCCCTTGTTTGAAGCATCAAAACCCACGCCAAAGAAAGCATTTTCTTTCAACATATTTTACACGACATGGACCTAGTACACCTTTCACAAGAGCCTCGCATTTTGTCTTCACACAAGAGATTTTACTTGCTAAAGCAGAATCTGGAAGAAATTGTGATACAAGTTTGACTCTGCATTCTGTGCTGGCGTAACTATGATGATGTTTTACAGCATGATATTCAAAAGCAAGTTCCGATGCACTTATCTGAAATTAAAAAAATTAGCCTATGTTAATATTTGCTCACTTAAAATATGCTGGCCTACTTCAAACCCCAGAAATGGAAAAACCTTCTCCGGCTCTCCCAGTACATACAGTGCATCTTGCTTTGTAATTATTACCAATAGTGAGATACAATCCTGGAAACTCCTTTTCCCAGATGGAGCGATATTGTTGCAACCTTTTTTTTTTTGTATCTTTTTGAAGAAGTTCTTCATCGATCTCTTTCCATTTATTCAGAAACTTGTCCATTATTACGCAGATTTTCCGTGGTTTACACTTACACCTGCTTAAGCCACAGCACACACTAGCAACTTCAGATCTACCCACAAAGCAATCCCAGAACAAAATAAATGAGAACCACACTACACACACACTTCCCAGAGATACTACTTTCAACTAATTTGACGTAAAGAACTCAGCCTTCGTGATTGAAATTGATGGTGATCAGAACCAATGCATACAGAATATTTTGTTCTCTTTGATCAAAATCGCGCACTTTTCAAACAATTTCATTATGAATAATTTCAAGGAAAAATTGTTCCGGGGCCAGGTATCGATCATGGGACCCTTCGCTTAGCGCGCAAATGCTCTACCGACTGAGCTACCCCAGGAACCATACACGACACTGTCACAATTTTTCCTTTGTATCCACACAACTCAAGGAAATTTCCTTGAAATTATTCAAACCTGCTTTACAGGGAGCTATTACCTGAAAGCCAGATTTGCATAATAGATTCATTACTGTGATGCATTAACAGAAAGACACAATTTAAGTCATACAGAGTATTGTGTGCACTCATAGTTGAGTTCTGGCGTCTTGTCAGCTCACTTGAGTTGTGTGGATACAAAGGAAAAATTGTGACGGTGTCCCGTGCGTTTTTTTTTAAAGCAAGACGTAAAGCGCTGCAGCAAGACCGTTCTTTTATTACATTTGCTTCACCGTCACTGCAGCAGCGCTGTAGCAAGCATGCAGCAAATCAAAACTTCGCTTTATGAGTTTGCTGCACGATTCATCATGGCGGAATGTGTGTTTTGGTCTTTTGCAATGTTTATTATTGTCAAAATCGTCTAGTAATAATAATCCAATGTCATTATCATAGAAGTCGAAATTATTTAACATGTTTGGTTCTTTTAGGATTAAATTTATTACGGCAGAAATAGAAGCCAATATTAATTGTCCACCATTTTGCAGTCATTTGACCTACTTACGTTTTTTTTCGACCCTCATTTTGCTGCAGCAAAGGCATGAAGCGCTTTACTGAAGCGCTTTAAAAAAACCGCACGGGTCGTGTATGGTGCCTGGGGTAGCTCAGTCGTTAGAGCGTTCGCGCGTTAAGCAAAGGGTCCCGGGATCGATACCCGGCCCCAGAACAATTTTTCCTTGAAATTATTCGAACCTGCTTTACAGGGAGCTATTACCTGAAAGCCAGATTTGCACAATTTCATTATGGTCCAAAGTGAGAGACTTTAAAATAGAGAATCAGGTTTCAGAATGTTTCAGGGAACATTCAGCATATGGTTTAAAAGGTGCACTGCATACAGAACAAAATGAGAAAAAAAAAACCGTATTGTTCTGGGAAAAAGTATATCTGACAACCCTATGTGCTGCAGATATAGAGCAAATGTTTGTTCTCTGTATGCTAGTACCAACTATTGTAGAATGCTGTCAACACATCTCGCTTATCTTGATTACATCATAATCGGGACTTGGGAGTCCAGCTCCCTATTAAACTCGGCCCTACAGTACTGCTCATTAAATGGAACTCCAAAACCATAAGCAATACAGCAAACTCTTTTCATAATCGGACTACTTTAATTCGCGAATCATTGTAAATCTATGTAGACGTAAGTTAAGTGTCCTTGTTATGTACAGCTTTATGTGCTAACTGCAAGGACTTGTCTCTTGAGCTACTTTGTCATGGATTTTGTTGAGCTACAAAGCATAAATGCTTACAAAAATAAATTAAATTTGGTACCGGTATGCTATTATAGGACAGGCACCTACTTAATAATGATTTGCACAGTATAAAATAATAAAATTATTGGAATTGTTAATAAAGGAAGATTTTATACCACTTGCAGCTTTATTAGAATATTTTTTATGTAAATTAAAAAAATAACATAGAGTCAAAACCCACGGTTTTTTCAGGTGGGTTTTACCCGAAAAAAAACCCTTTCAGAGTGGGTTTTTAGGGTCAGGGAAAATCATGCCAACCCTGCTTTCCAATGGTAATGTCATCATCAGTCTTAGAAGTTTCTTGTTGCTGTAAGTTCCAACTTATCTGGGTTCTTCAAGTCTTCAATTCGTGGTCATTTTACAAAATTAATATAATTGTTCTTTGTAGGGGAAATGTATATGTTGTTGTTTTCTAATGCCAGGTGTTTGACAATAAAGTCATTTGACCTCTTGCACTCCAATATTTTTCAAAGATATTATCATGGTCAGCCACTGAAGCACAGATTTTGAGGTGTTCTGAATTCATTTCTTGGTTTGAGTTGCACAATGGGCAGTTAGGGGACTGATATATTCCAATTCTATGTAGGTGTTTGGCCAAACAATCATGGCCTGTTGCTAATCTAAATGCAGCTACAGACGATTTTCGTGGTAAATCGGGAATTAACTGTGGATTATGATGCAGAGAGTTCCATTTTTTCCCTTGAGATTCTGTTATCAAATTTTGTTTGTTGAAGTCTAAGTATGTAGATTTAATAAATCTTTTCACAGAGTAATATCTATATTTAGTAACAGGTCTGTAAGTAGCAGTGCTGCCCTTCTTTGCTAGTGCATCCGCATTCTCGTTTCCCAGGATTCCACAATGGGATGGTATCCATTGGAATACAATTCTTTTATTGAGTGATATTAATTGAGAGCGCATTTTAGTTATTTCTGCTGTTAGAGATGAAGGTGCGTGTTTAGAGACGATTGATAGAATAGCTGCTTTGGAGTCTGACAATATAGCTGCATTCTTAAATTTATTGATGTGAAATAAAGATTCCTGAGACTTTCACTTATTGCAACGATTTCTCCATGAAAACTTGTTGTTCCATATCCAAGAGATCTATAAAGTGAGAAGAGACAGCACGTAACACTTGCACCAGCACCTTGTTCTCTGGAGAACAAGGATCCATCGGTGTATAAATGAAGCCAGTTTTGTAATGTATGTATATTGGAACAAAATCGGAATGAATCCGAACATTACAAACAAAAAGCACAGTACAGACCAACACAAATTTTCGTTTTGAGACCCACACCATTACTTCTAACTGGTGACCAGTGATGTGTTCAGTCTTCTCTTTGACATATTCCATAACATTAGATTATTGAGATTTTATAGAAATCAGTAATGATTATTAAATTGTTAAATTCTTCTAAATGAATCATCTTTAGAATATGGACTATATAAATTAGCAATACATTTAATCAAAAGATTTTAATGTTTCCCATCTTGAGCTGACAGTTTTTATATTCACCGACAGTTTTTTTACATTCACTGCTCTTCTGCAAATTCAAAATTGATATATTGTTGCCATGTCCTGTATAAACAACAGTGATTAGTGCAGCGAGTATACTAAAAACAAAACACACTCTGAACTGTATTATCTGCGATGTATCCCAAAAATGTTTATGAAAGTGAGTCATTAGTGGAAAAATATAGCTGATAGTGAGTGCATATAGCTTCAGTATCAAAGAGTTGCTCTCATTAACCTCTAGAGTGGGACGATAATTACGTAATTAGATCCAAGATATGTTGTCCTATGATGTACAAGTTCATCCTCCGATTTGCACTTGTCTGGACTCTGGAGTTGTCATACATATACAGATCCAGAAACAAAATTTGGGCCACCTGAATTTTTCAAGTTCCAGTATCGATCTGAGATGGCAATTTCTCGGAGCTATGATTTTGAAACTATAGTCACAGGCAGAACAAGTGACAAACTATCACAGCGACAAAGTCACAGGTCTTCAAATCCTACTCCATCACTACATCATATATCTGTAATGAATGCAAATATCTTGATCTTCATTCATTTTGGCCAACAGCTCCATAATGAAGTCCATTCTTTGTTGAAAATCGCCTACTTTTAATTGTTGGACAATCTGTATTTTGTATGGTTGTAACTTTAAAGCTTTATGCAGGATTCTATGCACACTAGCTATTGAGATTTGCACTGCTGAGGAAATTTATCTCACAGAGCAGTTAGGGCTTTGTGTAACATTTCGCATTCTGTGTATTGTTTCCTGTGTTTGAATACTCCGAGGTCTTCCTGTAGGTTTCTTCTTCAAAGCACCTCCCATAGTTTCAAATTTTGCACCTGTAATTTGATTGCATGTTCTGATGAGACAGGACCATTTCTTCTGATATTAAAATAGCGCCGATATTCCCTTTGAACATCATTTTTATAGAAAACTTTAACAGATATTGCTC
The DNA here is from genome assembly GCF_040183065.1 of Periplaneta americana. Lineage (NCBI taxonomy): Eukaryota > Metazoa > Arthropoda > Insecta > Blattodea > Blattidae > Periplaneta > Periplaneta americana. The sequence continues at coordinate 35,483,001 of NC_091133.1, forward strand.
ATTGAGATCCATTCCATCGATCCATGTTCCTGGCATAGTATTGTTAAATTATTGTCAAAAATTGTTGGCAACTTCAAAAGGAAAAATTTGCTGTTCATTTGGGATACCTTGTATTATTTTCCAATGGTATAAGGAATGGTGCTTTAAACCATCTGCCATCTGAGTATAAAATTATTTACACAGGTGAATTCATGACATTCAACAATGATTCATGAATATTCCTGTGTTGTATTAAGTACTGATAGTAAAACTTTGTGTTGTTCTAGTAGACTATATTGTAAAACTTGTAAAACTCTTCTGTATATCGCTCACTAAATACAACACCATATATAAAAAAATGACGATTGTTCAGGAGAGCAATTTAAAGATTCATTTCTCTGTAACTATAGAAAGAAATGATTTTAAAACGTGACAGGGATATACAAGTATTTGGATGAAGAAACTTATTGTTTTTATTATAGGAACAAAGGATTAATTTTAAAAAACAATGTGCGTATTTTTAGAGCTATTTATTTACTAACATTACAACTTGTGACATTCTTGCTACAATAATTATCATCATACAGTGACATAACTCAGAATGTGACATTGTCATCAGTAAAAATAATACACTTAACAATTAAGTTTGCATCATAATGGAAAATACGTCATTCTTAACAGTGAAGAAAACTGCGTTCAACAATAATATGTTTGAGTCATAATCCAATTATCTACTTAAAAATATCGATGCAGTAAGAAAGTGAAACGATAAGTAGATAACTTAAAGTGGAATCCTCATGTACAGCAGTATACAGGATTAAACTTAACATTTAAATGCTACTGAAAATGTAATCAAAACTATATGTAATGAAAAAAAAAAATTGAAGTATTTCCCTTGTTTTAACATATTTTCCACTCATAACATAAATGGTTAAATTCTCTTCAAATCCATCTCATAAACTTCGAGGAATAAGCAAGAAACTAAAACCCAGACATAACTATTATCACTATCTCGAAAAATTTTGTCTGATTAAGTTATGGGCTAATTACAAGTTGGTATAGAAGTTGGAATAGAATTTTGGAATGTAATTCTTTTGCAGTAATTCCATAAAATCCTCTTTCTTCTTTGAAGCTAATCCTGGTTTACTGTAGAATGCAGGTTTGAAGGTAAGATTGTCAAGAAGTTACTTCTTCAAAGCCATTCTTGTATGATAATTTATAGAATATGGAACTTGGAGAATCCTTTTCCACTTTAATTACTTTTACATCAGACCATTTCACAGAAGACATGTTATTAGGACCGATAGCAGATGCAAGTTCTTTCAAATCGTAGAAGTCCTCATAACATAATTCATTAATGTGGAAGGGTTCACCATTCTTTTTAGCAGCTTTAACAGCAGAAATGAACCCTTCAGGAGTATAAATTGGCCCTCCTCTGAGTTGGTGCTTTGTTCGTCTTTCAATTAAAGAATGGGCTATGTCACCTTCGTTCTGTGCATGGCCTTTAACTATAGCAGTTTCAGAATAAGAAGGCATATGGCCTAAGCCAATTGAGTGCTAGCAGCAGTACAACTTTGTCCGAGTTGTCACACAGTGCACGGTGCACAAGACGTGGAAGACAGAGACAGATAAGGACAAAAAATATCAGTTGCAGCTTGCTGCAGGAAGCGGGCAGGTCGAGACTTGTTCCTTCATTATGTGTAATATTTAAATATAATTACTCTTACTAAAGTAATTTTCATCCCAATTTTTATTACTTCTTCATTTCACAGATCAGTAGATCTTGGAGTCACTAACTTGCGAAATAAAGTGACATATGTAGAAATTTACTATCCTAATGTCTGAGAAAGAATGTCTTAATTCAGTCTCAGACTTCCTTGTACAGCAAAGCTGAATTTATTATTGTTTATTTCTCCAGAGGAAAGATGAGGTACATATGTAGGCCGTAGGGGCAGCCTACGAATCTAGTGATAATAGAACGTAAACATATCTGTAGATACGTAATTTAGTATTGATATAGAAGTTGAAAGTATTTAATTTTTCCTCTGTTAAATGAAGATTATATAATTTAATTTAATTCTCTAGCTTATACATACCTAGGGGTCCACGGTTCTCTATTCTGGTTACAAATCTGGCTATAATGCAATGTAATCATAATGTGTGTTCATATATAATTCAGTACTCATACTGAAACTGTGGATTATTTTATTTTTCTCTGTTAAGCTAAGTCTATCTAATTTTATTTTTATCTAATTTTTAACATATCTAGAAGTTCAGGGTTCCATATTTTGGCTAAGAATTCGGCTATAAGAATATATGCATATCTGTTCATATGTAGGCCTAATTCAGTACTCATATTGAAAATGAAGATTACTTTCTTTTACTTTATTATTATAATGTACCGAAGTACATATGATATTTCCATGCAGATATTCTGCGTCATCATACGATGAAAGAGTAATGGAACGGAGAAAAATTCTCTCCGGCGCCGGGATTTGAACCCGGGTTTTCAGCTCTACGTGCTGACGCTTTATCCACTAACCCACACCGGATTCCACCCCGGCGTCGGAAGAATCGTCTCAGTTTTAAGTTCCAACTCTTGGGTTCCCTCTAGTGGCCGCCCTCTGCATTACGTCATAGATATCTATGAACCTAGGACCGAAGTCCACATATGTGCTGAGGTGCACTCGTAATGAGTGACTATTTGGACGGGATCCGACGGAATAAGCGCCGTCTTAAATCACGAAGTGATTTACGCATATCATATATATTATTATATATATATACCGAAGTACGTATGATATTTCCATGCAGATATTCTGCGTCATCATACGATGAAAGAGTAATGGAACGGAGAAAAATTCTCTCCGGCGCCGGGATTTGAACTCGGGTTTTCAGCTCTACGTGCTGACGCTTTATCCACTAAGCCACACCGGATTCCACCCCAGCTTCGGAAGAATCGTCTCAGTTTTAAGTTCCAACTCTTGGGTTCCCTCCAGTGGCCGCCCTCTGCACTACGTCATAGATATCTATGAACCTAGGACCGAAGTCCACATATGTGCTGAGGTGCACTCGTAATGAGTGACTATTTGGCCGGGATCCGACGGAATTTTTCTCCATTCCATTACTCTTTCATCGTATGATGACGCAGAATATCTGCATGGAAATATCATATGTACTTCGGTACATTATAATAATATATATGATATGCGTAAATCACTTCGTGATTTAAGACAGCGCTTATTCCGTCGGATCCCGGCCAAATAGTCACTCATTACGAGTGCACCTCAGCACATATGTGAACTTCGGTCCTAGGTTCATAGATATCTATGACGTAGTGCAGAGGGCGGCCACTAGAGGGAACCCAAGAGTTGGAACTTAAAACTGAGACGATTCTTCCGACGCCGGGGTGGAATCCGGTGTGGCTTAGTGGATAAAGCGTCAGCACGTAGAGCTGAAAACCCGGGTTCAAATCCCGGTGCCGGAGAGAATTTTTCTCCGTTCCATTACTCTTTCATCGTATGATGACGCAGAATATCTGCATGAAAATATCATATGTACTTCGGTACATTATAATAATATATATGATATGCGTAAATCACTTCTTGATTTAAGACGGCGCTTATTCCGTCGGATCCTGGCCAAATAGTCACTCATTACGAGTGCACCTCAGCACATATGTGGACTTCGGTCCTAGGTTCATAGATATCTATGACGTAATGCAGAGGGCGGCCACTAGAGGGAACCCAAGAGTTGGAACTTAAAATTGAGACGATTCTTCCGACGCTGGGGTGGAATCCGGTGTGGCTTAGTGGATAAAGCGTCAGCACGTAGAGCTGAAAACCCGGGTTCAAATCCCAGTGCCGGAGAGAATTGTTCTCCGTTCCATTACTCTTTCATCGTATTCTTTTACTTTGTTAAATCAAGCGTATCTAATTTAATTTAATCCTATTCCTACCTACAGGTCCAGGATTCTATGTTCTAGGTGGGTTGGGAGTTCTGTTTCTCACTCCCGCCTCCACTGTAGCTGCACTTCAACAGCATTATCAAACTTCATAAACCACTTCAGAATGCATTTTCGCTGCTCGAACGTCAAGCGTGTTCCAGCCATTTTGTTTTCTCACTATTGTGACGAAAGCACCGACAACTGTTAAGCGAAAGACCATACAGCAACATATTCGTAATTCAAATCTACTGACAATAACAATATCCCGATACAGTCTGACAAAGAGTGTACCATATACATTTTTTGGCAGACTCTGTATAATAATAGGCCTATTTCATTTTTAATGGTAATGCCATCACACTTTGTTAAGTTTTGTAGTTTTTAATATTCAATACACAGCTATACTTAGAAAATTACACATCAGAGAATCAGGCCTGTAAATTCTTTAGAATAAATCTTGAAATTTTTAATAACCAATATAGACACATTCTCAAAAAATTAAACAAATGAAGATCGACTATTAGCATTGTGACGTCAGAGAATCTGAGCTCTAAATATGTCAACAATCCTGCAGGTCGTGTGATAATGTTTATTGTAGTGTGTGTGTTTTGTCTTATTCTGGAAAGGCATTAGTTCTGAGCCAAGTATCACGTCTCGACCGTGCTAGCAGCCTACTTGAGCACGTCTTCATTTCGCTTCGACGCCATCTTGCTGTCAGGAATTTGCATATTTCTTTCAAATTTCCTGTGCCGCCGCGTCATAGGTTGCGCTGGAGGGAGAGAAGAAAAAATAGTTTTTCTTATAGCTGCTCGAAGATCGCCAAATCATTCAGAAAACTTGTTTCGTCGTCGTAACATCGCCAGCGTACTTAAGAAATTGCTTCGTCACGTTAACATCAGAACTTTTAGGAGCCTCAGTTTGTGGGTTTGTGCTTCTATGTCAGATAATTCAGGAAATTTGTTTCAATGGGGTATCATCAGAATTCTTAGCAGAATCGCTTTCTGGTTGATCATCGAAACATTCAGGAAAACCGCGTTGTATTTGTATGAATTTACTGACGCTCCATAGTGGCGGTGATTTATTCAGGCAAAATTGTTCCTTTATATTTGGTTATTATTAACGTTGTTCACTTTGTCAATTTAGATTTGGTCTACGACAGTGTTTTGATTATTGAGCAAAGTTTGATTACACTTTTGTATTGCGTACTTCCAGGTATATTAACGAGATTAGTCAATGGTTGTATTGTAACTCGTGGAACATTCCGGAAGATATTCTTTGGGCGAATTATAGGTCGCCAGCATCTGAGGAATTACATTGAGGTTGTTCTATGGGATTTTGCAAGTTAGGCTACGCATTTGTGTGTATGAGGATATGCGAGTTTTGAAGTTAGTTAATGTCGGACTGTGTGGGTTATACATCCGAGTTTATAGAACGTCCTATTTTAATATTTGGTGATTCAATTGGGAACTTTGCGACTGATAAAAGTAATTGGCTATCGTATTACATCTACCAAGTTCAGTAACCTTAAGTTGCTCTTCTTGCTTAGTTTATTTCCCTGATGGTGTTTCTCTTTCCCCCTCTCTCTCTCTCTCTCTCTCTCTCTCTGAGTTTATTAATTAGTGTGCTGGTATGTCGTGCGGATGGATGTTTGATGTTTGATTTTCATATTGTAATTCATTAAATATAATTTCTCGTGATATTATACTTGGGTTTATATTCTATCTGTGTTTCGATCCTGTATTAAAGTAATTCTGTATTGGCGTGTTGCAAATTGCCTTCTGCAATAGGGATTAATGTTCAGTTAAGTTGGAATTTGAATGGAACATTTTCTATGTCATTTATGTATGGATACATTTAAATTGATTGAGATATTTGTATGGAGATAATATTTAATTTTGATTTATCACAGAGCAGAGATAGCACGTGAAATACAATTCAACTATTTGTGATATTCAAATTTTCTACACATATATTTATTGGTATTTCAGATTTTCTTTGTAATCGTTCTTTATGTTAACTTCATTATTGTTTGTAATATCTCATCTTTTCATTTGTAATTTGTCTAAAGATTTACTATTCAGTCAATTATATTGTTTGTTACTGAAAATATGCATTTATTATTGTAATTAATAGATTGCCCTATGCACTTAGCTTCCACTGCGCCCACCGATCAACTGAGTACACCTCTGCAATCTGACGAGTTGCATTTCTCAATATTGGTATTGATATATGGTTTATATGGTAACCAGGTGGTAATGACCAGTACAGTTCTCGAAACTGACGACAGATGGATTTTGATAAAATTATGTAGGAAATTTGACATTTCACTGAAAACTACTATTTTTCCGCATTGAATTGGCTTATTGGACTCTGTTATATGTTTACTGTGCAATAAAGATGCCATGAACATGGAGCATCTAAAAATCTGTGAATATCTGGAAAATTTTATGGTCCTTACATCTAAATATTGGGAAGCAAGGAGGAGAATGACTTTACTGTAAATATTGAACATCACGCACGCGCACTCACACACTATTTTTCCGCATATCCTTGAATCCCAAGCTTCAAAATGAGGGGTCATTCATTAAAATCCGTTCAGCCATTTTTCCGTGATTTTCGTTACTAGTTCAAAATGTATTTATAATCATCTAAAATATCTAATTTCAGACTGATAAATAATATAAAAATATATAAGTGTGTAAGATAACATTACTTATCCATTAATAATCAAAACTTTTCAAAAACATCATATGTAACTGAAATATTATATTTTATACACACTGCGTAAATTCTTATATTATTAATTCAGGTTATTACAATTTTCTCTTGTAACATGATCTTTACCTACAGTTTTACCAACATTTTTTTGGATACCGGTAACTACTGTACCAAGAGGGAAGCAGAAACATGCACATGATTATAATTTTATACTTTATATTTTATGACCATTTACTACACATAATTTTATCCCAACATCAAAATTTAATCATTGAAAAGTTTGTGTTTACTTTATGAACAGAAAAAGAACTAATGTGAACAGAAAAAGAACTAATGTGAACAGAAAAAGAACTAAAATAATTTGAGGTACATAGTCATAAATATGAAATGATTATAATCACGAGCATTTATCCGCACACTGTCAGTAATAGTATATTACGATATAAGGTTGGGAAGTGCTTTTTACAAAATCGAGAAAAAGTTTGAAAAACGACCAGAGTGAGTCTTTCAATTTCAGAGATTTTGTAATGCATTTCACAAACGTATACTGTACATATTTTGCAGAATAATATTTTTTAAATTGCAAATACAATATAGCCTATTTTGCACTGAAAATTTACAGCAATACTATTCCAAAGCCTTCGTAAAACAACTGTAATGATAACTAACAATAAGTACAATGAAATGGGTCTATTTCAGTATAGTTTTATGTTATGAAGAAGAATTTCCCTAGCAACAAGTTTTTATGTGGGAATTCTTAACTTTCAAGGCCTAACTACAATCGCTGTAAATACAACAAAATACACGATCGTGCAAAAAATAAGTTATGTGAAGATTTTACAGCATTACAATTCATTTGAATTTCAGTTACACGTTTTACCAACCTTGGAAAAAAAAATGCTCATAGTTCAATATAATAATTATATACAGGTGACAAATAAGACAAAAAATTTAAATATTCTGTTCCCAATTTGTGAATAATAACTGTTGTTGTTTAGTCAACTGTGACAAGTGACAAGTGTGAAGACGAGTGTGAACTCACAAGTGATACCAAGAAGGCACCACTTTTGAGGCAACTAAGCCAGGAGATAATGGGGTAGGGTGGCCAGTTCCTTTCCCCTCCATTGCATACACCACTGACTAGCTCCATTTTACACTAATCAGACTTCATACAAACAATTGTTCTTCTTCTGACACATATCGTCAAGTGAGATGTACTGCCTGATAATTGATGTACAATAAGGTTAAAAAAGAATGGGTCGAGGATAAATGTCAAAGTTCCAGAAACAGAACATTGCACATGCCTGTCTCCTTGAAACTCCAGTTCACAAAATGACATAATTAGATCATGCAAATGTGCTGAATTTTGTTCTAAAATATGTTATAAAATAAAACGAAGGATTGATTCTAGCTGCATCAAAACTTCTTGAAGAGTGAGACAGCAATAAAACTGATAAATACTAAATCTATCGAAACAAAGATAAACTAGAAAGCTACGTAATACGCCAGATTAAAGTATGAGCCATTGTAGCATAGGTAGCTTAAGCATGGATCTAAATCAGATAGCATTGGTTGTAGTAGGTTCGAATCTCCATTAGACTTAATTTTTTACATTACAAATTTACTATAATAAGTTTTTATATGCACCATTTACACAAGTACCAAGTGGCGACATCGCCTGGAAATCGATTGAATGTTTAGTAAATAGCACAACCCATCCCTGGGCAACACTACTGTCTGTTAATAAAACTGTCTGCATTTATATATCTGATTTAAGTTATGGCTTTTAAAAATATGTTTAACTACAACATTAAAACATGGTACCATTGTAAACATTAATTTAGTTCTATTTATTTTAATAATGGCAATACTGAAGTGATACTGTTTACCATTCTTCAGTTGATATTGGAGTTTAGCTTTCTGTATGTTTTGTTTACCTATATTCTTAACAGGGAACATTAACAACATTTGAAAGCCAATTCCCGAGATTGAAAAAACACCTCAAGGGATGTCGTTTTGGGGCCCTGGACAATATTCAAATGGCTGTAACTGAACAGCTGAAGGCTATTGCAGTATCTGAGTTCCAGCACAGCTATGAGTGGAAGAACCGTCTCCAGCACTGTGTGGCTTCCCAAGGCAATTACTTTAAAGGGGACAAATGTTTAATTGTAATGTTGTTGGACTAAAACAGGTAAAAAAAAATCAGTCTCATTACTTTATTTACTCACCTCGTATATGACTTTCACGTGTTAACTTGAACTAAGGTATTTTATTTACATACACACAGATATTCCTCTAAGTTATATAGTGTTAAAAGTTGTGTAATCAGATATAGGTAGAACTTGAATGCATACATTTTACAGTTACAGTTATAATTTTAATCTCCTGGACAACATTTATGCAAGTTGTATTCTCAGTTATTATATTCGGGTGTCTTTAGATCCATGCTTGACCTTGCTGTCTTTCCCTGATCCATGTGATACAGCTATAGACCTACATCAATAGTTTAAGTAAATTTATTTTTGCAGAATATTATATTTTACAGCATCAAATCAGAGTTTAATTATGAGAATGCGAAAAAAGAAACAAATTAAAAACTATAGGCAATGCTTGAATCAACTTCTACAATTTTATAAATTGTAACATTTGATTAAAACTATCAAAAATAATTTACAACTTACGATCTGCAAAAGTTAAGGTTTCAGTAACCAACACAGGGAGTGGAAAACCAAAGCCCTCCACAACATGATATGCAGTCTTGCATACCACTTGAACTGACTGATTTGAACGACCAGATACACTGAATCTTCTGAAAAAAAGAAAACACATATTTTTAGAGGAAATAGTAGGCTATATGAATGTATATCACTATTACAGATAAATATAGTAGGTCTATTGGAGCAAAATACAGACCTTAAGATTTTTCGGATATATCGTCTAAACATATGCCACTTTTCCAACACTTTAAGCTGACAAGTAATCCTACTATCTGTGACAAAGTTAGGTAAAGTTTGAGGAGATATGTGACAAGTAGCCCCACTATCAATGACAAGGTTAAGTAAAGTTTGAGGAGATAATATGTGACAAGTAGCCACACTATCACTAACAAGGTTAGATAGGGTTCCATGAGGTGATGGTTGTCCTGGATGAATTACTTGAATTTACCTTTAGTTTAGTCGCTGATTGCACAAAGTGTGGGAAAAGAGGCGGGTATTTGATGATATCCCTGATTTGGTTAAGGTTTAAAAAAATAGTACAATAAACAACTACACAATTGCTCGTCTTGCAATAATTATTATACAAAACTTCAATGGTGTCATAGCTTTGATTTAATTCATAAAACTTCGATCTTCCAAATAATAAACCAGTATCATTTTGTTTACTCAATATAAGCAATAGGCTATAAGAATCCATTAGAAAATTTGATGAATCGCGTAAAACTATTGTTAAAAATGGAAACTATATTTACAACTGTGTTACCAAAGGAATGCAGATATCTTTCCATATCCCCTTATCAGTCAAAATGAGTATAAGTTATGCAAGGTACCGGTATACCAAAAGCTTGAACAAACTAAACCTAACCTGTAACTATTGGTCAACCATTGAATCTGTGCCCCCATAAGATATGCGAATTGAACCCTAATTCCTTCTCAGCTTCGGTAATTTATTTCTCTCCCTGCATTCCTCTCTCTCTTCCTTTCTCTCCCCCACCACTCACAATTTTGAGCTTTCTTGTGGGACAGTTTATTTGCACTTGCAGTCCAGTGTTGTCAATTCAACATGAATACTGTAGCATAGAGTGATGAAAGAAATATTATTAAGCAAATAATAGCATTTTGCGATGAAGAGAAACAAACGGGCCAATATCTGTTTCCTATAAATCAGGCAACGAAAAGAGCAAATGTGATCACAGTTGAGGCTTATTTTATTTCAATTGATGACATATTAAAATTACTTACTACAAGCCACATGACCTTGAAGTTGTGGGAGGGAGGGCTTGTGAGTATTCAATGAAACCAGGAGCTGTACTGGCAGAGTTACTCATACCAGAGAGGTCACAGTGGAGGTACCAGACAAGGAAGTCAAAATCCAACCCAAAGGTACTCCCAGTTGGAGGACCTCAGTGTGTCTCCCAGCTGGAGTACAACTACCATATATGGGCTCTGGTCTACTCAAGCCAAGGTCTAAACACATTGTGCCGAGGGCTGTATGGCACTGGAGTAGTAAAATAAGTGTCACTAACAATCTCTGCAGCACACCAGGAGAAACCCTGCAGTATTTAGCCTTCCCAATACAATCGGAACTGTACTGGGTGACCTTTATTTTCCCGGTACTCGTGGGACTCCAAAAGGATGAACTACATAAACAAGATCTGAAAACTAAGAGAGGTGACAGGGACACTCCAGTTGAGGGAAATCTATCGCCTAACAATAAAATGGGCATCACTGCCTCTTCTATAAATCGGCTGAGCACTAAAAAGTTATCAGAGTCAGCTAGAAGAAAATTGAAAAGGGCTAGGGACAAGGAGAAAGGAACAGGGAGCACTACGCAACTGGGTCTCTCTCCTCAACCTAGTTGTAGTGGAAGCCAAGCTGACCCAGAAACTTCTAAAAGAACTAGGACCAAAACCTGTTAAGAGACACAGGAGTATTGGACCTGGAGTCTCCTATAGGGAAGCTTTGGCTTCATACAAGATGGCCATCACTGGAGTATCTTATCCTGATGACAAACTTGTAGTTGATGACATCAAGCATATTCAGGGGGGGGGGGATAGATGAGGCGCAATCAGGCGAATTTCTACTACTCCTCATGATGTTCTCACTTGAATATAGGGTTCTGATCTATCAATGTGAGAATCAGGAGTCCTGCAACTGGTTCCAGAGACATCTAAATGGAGTTCAAATCTGGGATAATTTTGTCCTTAAGGTGATGGAGGCTGAAGATCTTCCCAAACCATTTAAGGTGGCATTTAGGACATGGGATCTAACAACCAGTGATCCGAAAGTGCTCCTTAAACACATACAGCTGCTTAACCAGGGGCTGTGTACAGAGTACTGGGAAGTAGTTCACAGGCAGAATGATTCTATTGGGCAGCAATTAATCATGATGATTGAAATCTGTGGGGAGACTTCAACTGAAGAGGCTGTCTAAGGTAAGTGTTTTGATTTGTTAATTATGAAAATAATTCAAATAAATTTACAACACTGTAAGGCAGCTTCTTTCATACTGAGCAAGAAGCTAGCTGAGGAAAACATTGACATTGCTCTCATTCAAGAACCTTGGACATACAAGAGTTTTATCAGGAGAGTTAACTGTACTTACTCTATAGTCCCAATACTGAATAGCTAAGAACGTGCATTTGTCAGAAATTGGATTAATGCCTTGCTCCACGTGAAGTTTTGTTCTAGGGATGTGACAACTATGGAAACATCCATAATGGAGTCCACACCTGTGGAGTAACGGTCAGTGCGTCTGGCCGTGAAACCAGGTGGCCCAGGTTCGAATCCCGGTCGGGACAAGTTACCTGGTTGAGGTTTTTTCCGGGGTTTTCCCTCAACCAAATATGAGCAAATGCTGGGTAACTTTCGGTGCTGGACCCTGGACTCATTTCACCATCCTTATCACCTTCATCTCATTCAGATGCTAAATAACCTTAGAGCATCGTAAAATAACCTAATAAAATAAAATCCATAATGGAAGGGGGCAGAAAGAGGACTTTCTTGTTCTCCTCTGCTTACCTCCCTCATGATGAACCCAACCCGCCATCAGACAGTGGGGAGATTAATTGCCCATTGCAACGAGACGGGTAAGGAAATCATCTTATGGACTGATGTCAACACTCACCATATGCTGTGGGAAAGCACTGACATCAATCCAAGGGGTGAACAGCTGGCAGAATATCTGGTAAGTACTAACCTAAGAATTCTTAACAAAGGTAATGGACCAATTTTTGCTAATTCACAGAGGAGAGAAGTTATCGACATGACACTAGGGATTAAATTAGCTGAGAACCTAATTTCAAACTGGCATGTATCATTGAACACTTCCGCATCTGATCATAGGTACATCTACTTTAGAATTAAATCGCAGATCACTAATCCAGTGATCAATAGGAACCGAAGGAAAACTGATTGGGATGGATATAAAAAAGACCTTTCAGCACTGGTATCAGATATCTCTAGAAACATTCGTTATATTATAGATGTGAGAGTTGGCTGTTGACCAGCTGCAACACTCAATTCTCCTATCCTATCATAATAATTGTCAAGCTAAGGTTGCTGGCTCGCCAAGGCAAGTTCCTTGGTGGTCTAAAGAGCTAAGCGAACTTAGACGTAAAACCAGGAAGCTTTTTAAACTTGCAAGAAGAATTGATGATTGGACCACCTATCGGAGGGAACTTACCAATTACAATAAGGCTATTCATAAAGCCAAAAGGCAGGCTTACAGGGAGCACTGCAAGGCGATGGAAAACATTCCTAGCAGTGCAAGACTCATGAAGCTAATGGCTAAAGGTGCTCACAAGATAGTAAGCACAATCAAGTTACAAGATGGTAATTATACACAGTCCAGTATGGAAATGCTGGTTCATCTAGCAAGCATTCTATTTCCGGACTCACAAGTGGTAGACAGTGATCAATTGACTGATCTGGGATAACCAAATCTGCTCTGTTTATGTTCGAGCAGAGAGGATTGGAACCTGGTCAGGAATGTGGTCACTGTTACTAAAGTAAGATGGGCCATTAATTCTTTTGAACCATATAAGTCTGGACATCCTGATTCGATCATGCCTGCTTTACTGCAACAGGGAATTGACTTACTGCAGTCTTACTTTGCAGAATCTATAGGGCCTGGGTCTATAGGTTCTGGGTCTATAGGGTCTGCCTCAGGTTATGTTCCATTGGCTTGGAGACAGACCAAAGTGACATTTACACCCAAACCTCGGCGGCCTAGCTATGCCGAGGCCAAGGCATATCGTCCAATAAGTCTCTCCTCATTTCTTCTTAAAGCATTGGTGAGATTAGTGGAGAGGCACATTAGGGACAAAGTACTGGAGGATTTTCCTTTACACAAGTACCAATTAATCTATCTACCAGGTAAATCTATAAAAGCAGCACTTCATCATGTTGTGTCATCTATTGAGAAGCCACTGCCTTTTAAGGAAATTGCCATTGGAGCATTTCTAGATTAGAAGGAGCATTTAATAAAACTTCATGTGAAGTAGTGTCAAAAACCCTTCAAGAGCTTAATGTCCCTACACTCATCCGTAGGTGGATACATTTTATGCTAGAAAATAGGCAAATTACCATGAGTCTATTTGGGAAAACACTAAAGGTGACTACGCCCAAGGACTGTCCTCAAGATGGCGTTCTTTCGCCCCTATTTGGAACCTGGTTGTGGATGCCTTGTTGAGGGAACTCAATGGGGCTGGGTATTTTACCATCGTATTGCAGATGATATTGCTGTAATTGTTAAAGGAAAATTTCCTAATATAGTCTTTGAAGTGCTTCAAGTTGCACTGAAAAAGATTGAAGCCTTGTACAACAGAAATAAACTTTCTGTTAATCCCAACAAAACAGTAGTGGTACCTTTCACTAGAAAGAGGTCTACAGGGAACTTGAAGGAACCTAATAATAATATTATTTATTTATACTGGCAGAGTTAAGGCCATAGGGCCTTCTCTTACTCTTTTTAGTGAGAGGATACCCTATTCTTCACAAGATTACTCTTTTTAGTGAGAGGATACCCTATTCTTCACAAGATAAGTATCTAAGATTCATGCTGGACAAGAGTAACTTGGAAAAAGCATCTAGACTTCTGCATTGCCAAGTCCTACAGGGTTTTTTGGACCTGTAGAAGAATGCTTGGTAAGACTTGGGGGCTAAAACCTAGGATTATATATTGAATAAGACCTTTACTCTCTTATGCCGCACTTATGTGGTGGCCAAGAGTTAACTTAAGCAACTGCAGGACTGAACTTAACAAAGTGCAAAGGGTGTTCTGCATAGCAATAACGGGAACATTTAGAATAACTCCCACTGCGGCAGTGGAAATGCCGATAGGACTCATTCCATTACATATCTGTATTGAGGCTGAGGCCCTCATGGCATTCCACAGAATCTGTCACCAGACAATGGTGTTCAATATTGAACACTTGGATCATCTGAGACTCCCTTGGGACAAAGATGTTTATTGGATTCTCAATATGAGAATGAACACTTGGATCATCTCAGACTCCCTTGAGACAAAAATGTTTATTGGATTCTCAATATGAGAACCGACATCTTGGAACCAAGGGTTTCGTTTGACAATAAATTCACTGTCATCTACCCAGAACGCAGTGAATGGTAAAATCAGGTTAAACCTGAGAACAATAATAGTCCAGTCTGGTACACTGATGGTTCCAAAAGCAAGTCAGGAACTGGTGCTGGATTATTTGGAAATGGCACCAAGCTTTCTTTTAGCTTGGGTCAATATGCCACAGTCTTTCAGGTTGAGGTATTAGGAAGGGCTACAATCGTAGAAATATTCTTATACTTTCAGATAGCCAAGCAGCATTTAAGGCACTTAAGCCCCCTTGGTTAAGTCGACTCTGGTATCCTTGTTAGGTAAATTTCATTGTGTTAGGTAAAGTTAATTTTTATTTTTGTTAGTATTAACTTTTCATTATGTATTTTTATACTGGCAACATTGAATTTATGTATTTCTATATTGGCAACATTTTTGTTAATAAACACGAGAAGATGGCTGACAACCTACCAACTCTCTCTTCATGGTCATCCTAGCCCGGATGGATTTGCTACATCAAACTCCAAGAGACTGGCTTCCTAATTACAAGGTAATCAACATACAGTTTGCATTACAATCATCTATATAAAAATCTACATGATTAATTGATTATATTAATAATTAGACTAATATCAAGTGATTCAACAATGGCATCCAAGCCAAACAGATCAAAATGATTCTAGAACATTCGCTTGAGTTATAACTAACGCCATCTCTATTTCGACTTGTCAGCAGACGCCATATTAAGTCTAAGGATTGTGTCAACCTTCGCAACACACACTCATTAATTTCTTAATGCCATCTGTTAATGACATACTACTAATTTACAAGGTCTCGAAGCCAACCCCATCTACCACGGAAGTTCTAAACTAAATGAATAATAATTTCAATTAACATCACAGAAGGTACTTAATTAAATAACTACATTACATTCTCTCATTGTTGCCACAACAGTAGCATAGACATGGATAACGACAACAAACGATTATTGACAAAAAGGCAAGGCATCTTAAAAACTTCTGTAACGCGTATTCAGCAATTTGTAAATTCTGAGATAAATACTGCAGATGTCAACCTCATTCAAGTTAAAGTAAATAGACTACTTTCCATTAACGAAGAATTCAAGCAAATCCAAGGCAAACTAGAATTGCACGATGACGAAAACGGAGAAGTTCATGCTACCTACAGAATAGAATTCGAAGACATTATCGATCTGCTCGAGGCTAAACTGAGAAAGGCTCACAATAGTCAAAATACACAGGTGAAAGATGAGGTACCAACTGAGTTATCGCATAACATGTCTAGAAACATAAAGCTTCCTAAAATCAATCTTCCTATCTTTAGCGGAATTTTAACCACCTGGCTACATTTTAAGGATACTTTCGAAAGTCTAGTGGTAAACAACAATGAATTATCCAACATAGAGAAATTTCACTATCTGCTTTCCTCATTGAAAGGCGAAGCTAAGGACAGTATCAGAAATATCAGCATCTCTGACGCCAACTTTCCAGTAGCATACAACATTGTAGTGGCACGTTATCATTCGCCCAAGTTAATCGAAGCTGAATATATTAGGCAAATTATGGAATCTTCGAGCAAACTCTGCTCAACCGAGAGTGAAATACGTCAACTAATCAACACTTTCCAAGGCAGCATAGATGCTCTGAATGCCCTAAATGCCCAACCAAGTATCTTAGACCTACTTCTTAACGAACTCATGCTCTCTCGCTTAGACAAAAAATTAAGGTTAGAGTTTGAAAGAGAACATGCTCATCTCGAAGCTGTAGGATTCACAAAGCTAATTAGTTTCTTAGAAAGATGCTGTCAGACACTACTACTTTGTCCTACACAACAGCTTACCACAAGTGTGAACCATCACCCCAAGCCTAGACCAAGAATTGCATCACAACAATCATATATTTCAACTGCAGAAAGATGTTACATTTGCTCAGAACAACACAGACTGTACAAATGTCCAGACTTTCTCAAATTGAACCATAATGAAAAATTCAATTTAATCAAGAACAGTAAACACTGCACCAACTGTCTGAGTCCATTACATATGTGGAAGTCGTGCAATTCCAAAAATGCATGTAAAATATGCAAGAAGTATCATCACACATTACTTCACCAAGAAAAAGAGAAACGGGTAACTACCAACCCAAGACAAACAAACGACACCATGACACAAAATCCACATAATGACAATTCACAACAATTATCGTGCTCCAAGAACTCGAGTACTTTTGAGTACGGTCTCAGTTAAAATCAAAGACTCTAATGGAGGATTTCATCACTTACGCACTGTATTAGACAGTGACTCTCAAACCAACTTCATCTCCGAGCAAGCAGTTCAACAGCTCAAGCTCAAGAAGAAAAGAACGACTACCGTATCACTACAAGCATTTGGTGACCTGACTTCTGAAGCTGACTCATCGGTAAATATACAAGTGCACTCGACAGTCAGTGACTTTAACTTCAATATGGATTGTATAGTACTACCCAAGATAACTGGCAACATTCCTGCATCATACATTGACTACAAGGAGTGGAATATCCTGAACAATATCATCCTCGCTCACCCAGATTTCTACCTGCCCCAGAGTACTCACTTGCTCATCGGTGCTCAGTTTTTCTTATATCTACTGAAGGAGGAAAGGAAAACGCGACCAGGATATCCAACTCTACAGAACACTCACCTAGGATGGATTTTATGTGGAGAGTATCCGCAATTGACTGAAGGAAAAGACAAGAGACTAGAACCTAAATCACTATTCGTCACATCTGACCACAGCCTAGAAAATCAGATGCAGAGATTTTGGACCCTAGAGGAAATAAATCACAGAAACACAGAAAATGTGAAAAATGCTTCAAGGATACTACTGTGCGAAATGAAGATGGAAGATATATTGTAGAACTGCCCATGAAGAAGGAAATTAATCTTGGAAATTCGAAGGAAATTGCTCTTCAACGCTTTCATTTTCTAGAGAGGAAACTGCAAGCATGCCCACACCTTCGTACAGAATATGTTGAGTTCATGAGAGAATATGAGAAACTAGGACATATGTTCGAAGTTCATTCAAATTCTACACTATGACAGCCGGAGTATTACATACCTCATCATGCTGTTCACAAACATTCAAGCAGCACAACCAAGACAAGAGTGGTTTTTGATGCTTCTGCAAAAACCGACAACGGCGTTTCACTAAACAACATCTTAATGGTGGGACCAACTGTACAAGACGACTTATGCTCATTAATCATGCAATTCTGTACACACAAAATAGCCTTCACAGCTGATGTAGAGAAGACGTACCGACAAATAAAGATACACTCAAAACATCAACCTTTGCATTGCATATTGTGGCAAGAAAACCCTCAGGATGAACTGAAGACTTACGCTCTTACAACAGTCACCTATGGCACATCATCAGCAGCCTATTTGGCCACGCGATGTCTCCAACAGCTGGCAACAGATGAAGCAACAAGATTCCCTCAAGCCGCTTCAGTCCTACAACACGACTTTTATGTGGATGACTGCATTTCAGGAGCTGATACTCTAGAAGAAGCTCTAAAATTACGAATCGAACTCCAAAATCTTCTTCAGCTTGGAGGATTCCCACTAAGAAAGTGGTGCATGAATAGCCCAGAATTACTTGAGTCCATCCCGAAGAACTTAAGAGAGCACAAACATGCACTAACTGATAGTGACAGTAGTATAGTCAAGACATTGGGTTCGACTTGGCATCCTTCAACTGATCAATTCAGAATCAACTGTGATTTAAATTCAAATGCAAGAGAATCCAACTACACAAAACGTATGATTTTATCCATTATATCATCGATATTTGACCCACTAGGACTGATAACTCCAGTTATTGTTCTCTTCAAGATATTCCTGCAGCGCCTATGGCAAGAAGGTGCTCGATGGGATGATCAACTATCGGGGAACTTACTCGATACCTGGAATGATCTTTATCAGCAAATACCTGCTCTTAACCATCTACAAATTCCACGATTGGTCCTCAGTGAAGGAATAGTGAAGAATATTGAGATACATGGCTTCTGCGAAGCATCACAGACTGCCTACATAAGATCCGTGAACCAAGAAGGCAAGATTCTCACGAGGCTCCTTTGTGCAAAATCAAGAGTTGCACCTTCAAAGCAAATCTCGATTCCGCATCTCGAACTGTGCAGTGCCCTAACATTGGCTCGTCTAATCAAGAAGACACTTAGCGCAATACGCATAACACTTCACAGTATTTAAGACTTTGGACTGACTCAAAGATAGTATTGGCATGGCTACACACATGTCCCACAAATGGAAAACATTTGTTGCAAACAGGGTAGCAGAGATTCAAGACATCGTACCAGCTTCCCATTGATACCATGTAAATTCACAGGACAATCCCGCTGATCTTGCTTCAAGGGGGATACAACCAAAGCTTCAACAAGATTGCGAACTATGGTGGGAAAGTCCCAACTGGCTACATCTAGATCCATCAAAATGGCCCTCACAAACAAGGTGTGATCCCTCTAGGATTCCCGACCAGAGAACCATAACAACACTTATTGTTATGCAACATGATGATTCATTCTTGAGTCAATTCTCATCCATAAACCGACTACTCAAAACTGTTGGTTATTGTCTAAGATTTATTTCTAACTGCAGGAACACCCGCGGTGAGAGAAATACATCTCCCTTGAAACCACAAGAGATAAGTAATGGCTTCAATGCTTGTCTTAAAATTGTGCAATCGATTTCTTATCAATGAGAAACACAATGCCTCACGCAAAACAAATCAGTCGATACGATCAGCAAACTGAAGGGTTTGAGCCCTATTTTGGACCAAAATGGCTACCTTCGAATTGGAGGAAGACTACAGAACTCACCAATTCCCTATGAAACCAAGCATCAACTTATACTTCCACCTCAACACCACCTCACGAAACTCTTAATTCTGAGTGAACATTTACGCTTGCTACACGCAGGACCTCAACTACTCATCTCATCATTATGACAGAAATACTGGATACCTAGGATTCGTCAATTTGTATAGAAATGCATTCATTCTTGCATCACATGCTTCAAACTGAAATCAGAAATGGCAAATCTCCCTAAACCTAGAGTCATGCCCTCTAGACCTTTCTTGAACGTGGGAATAGATTATATTGGTCCATTCGTAATACGAATAGGCAATCAACGAAGCAAGAAGACAGGATAGGCATATGTTGGAGTCTTCACATGTCTTGCAACCAGAGCTGTACACCTGGAAATCATATCTGACCTCTTAACGAATACATTCATGGCGGCACTTCGTCGATTCACATCACGTCCAGGTTGTCCTTCTGACATCTATAGCGACAACAGCACCAATTTCATCGGCGTGTTCAGGGAACTGAAAGAACTTCAGGAGTTCCTAAAGAACAAGGAGCAGGAAGGATTGAAGAAGGCGCAGGAAGATTAGGTATTACCTGGCACTTTATCCCTCCATCTGCACCTCATTTTGGAGGTGCCTGGGAGTCCATGGTGAAAGCATTCAAATATCATCTTCGTAGAACTATGGGAATAACAGTACTCAGCTTTGAGGAATTAACAACACTCTCCTCACAAATCAAGGCATGTTTGAACAGCGCCCATTATCCAAACTTAGCGACGATCCTAACGATACATCCTATCTCACTCCAGCCCATTTTTTAACTGGTGAACCTTTCACAGCTCTTCCCGACTATAACCTTGAACATTGTTCCATCAATAGTCTTTCCAGATGGAAACATATCCAAAAGATGACCCAAGACTTCTGGCGGATATGGTACAAGGACTACCTACACACACTACAACAGCGTCACAAGTGGACACAAGAACATCCCAACCTACGTCCTGGCGATCTTGTGCTCATAAAGGATGACAACCTGCCCCCACTTCGATGGAGAAGAGACTAGGTAGAAATGGTCCATCTCGGCGATGACGGTCTTGCCAGGGTGGCTACTGTCAAAACCAGTTCCAGTGTCATCACACGTCCTATCAAGAAATTGTGTGTTACCGAAACCTGACTAGTAGTGATTGTGAAAACATAGTCAGAACATTCTATCAGACTTTCACTTTGATGTAACTGCTACACTCATTCCTGTAATTAATCCTTTGCAAAAGGCCACTGCCTTTTGGTGTGGCGGTATGTTAGGTAAATTTCATTATGTATTTTTATATTGGCAACGTTGAATTTATGTATTTCTATATTGGCAACATTTGTTAAAAACACGAGAAGATGGCAGACAACCTACCAATTCTCTCTTCATCCCTCATGATACTGGCTGAACATAACACAGTTCAACTGAAATGGGTGCCGGGACATGCAGGGATTCGGGGTAATGAGAGCAGATGAGGCAGCCAAAAGGGGAACCAAGATCCCATTCATAGGACCTGAGCCTGTGCTGGGACTATCTCTAAGACCAGTAAAGCAGGTTATCAGGGACTGGCCTCTCAAGAAACACAAAAACTACTGGAACTCAAGTGAGGACTGCAGACACTAAGGCTCTCATAAGAGATTTTAATAAAAGCAGGTCAAGTGACTTGTTAAAATTGAGCAAGAAACTGCTCCGCTGGGCAGTTGGATTCCTTACAAGGACACTGAGCCCTCAAGAAGAATCTGTACAGGATGGCACATATCAACCCAGCCTGTGTTCGTTGTTTACAGGGAGATGAGTCTGCAGCTCATCTATTGTGCGATCACAATGCACTCGCCCATCAAAGAGCTCTCATCATTGGAAAACATTTTCCAAAGCTTGAAGAGCTATCAACTGTCCCAGTCCATAGTTTGATTCAGTTCATTAAGAACATCAAACTATTGGACTGTTAGGATATTATGATGGGGATGTGTGATAGACCTTTCAGGTCGCAGTGCTAGGGCTGTCATAGCCCTCCCCTTTTTAAATTCAATTCAATTCAATACTTAATACTAATATTAATGTACATTTTTATGTAATTTATATAGGCAGGTCAGAGCACCTAATAAAGAAAATCAAAAGAGAAAGAGCCTATGTAGGAGATGAAAAGCTAGAATCAACAGGGAAGAACAGACCAAGGGAACGTTTAACTCTTGTAGATGATATGGACTGATGTATTTTAAGAAGAAAGGTTACAAGAATTTTATAGCGTGCAGAAAGAAGTTCCAACATTGAAGAAATTATTGAAGGTTGCGAGAGAGACAATAAATTTCCAATGTGGGAGAGAAACATTATGGAAAGTGATTCGAGACATGGAATTTAGGTTTAAAAAATGTAGAAATACAAGATGTATTTTGATTGAAAGACATGATATTGTGGCATGGAGGGGCTGTTATTTAAGAAAAATTGCGAAATATCACAGAGAAGGAAAGTATACTGTGTATTTAGACAAAACATAGATACATCCACATTATACTGTCAAAAAATGCTGGCAAAGCGATGACGTCTCTGGCATTACATCTTATCACAGTGCTGGCGAATGGCTGATAATCACTCACGCTGAAGGCAGCGAAGGTTTTATTGATGGCATGCTACTCATTTCCAAGTCGAAAAGTAAAACAGGTGATTATCACGACGAAATGAACAGCACCAATTTCCAGAAGTGGCTCCTGGAGAAACTGATAAGAAATTTACCTCCCAACTGGATTATGGTAATGGACAATGCAAAATATCACACAGTTCAAGAAAATATCCAGAGTATGCCTACTGCAAACAAGAAGGCAGAAATTCAACAATGGTGCGAATGAATGATATAATCTTAGAGGAAGATATGACAAAAGCAGAATTGTTGGAAATTGTGAAAATGAATAAACCTGAGCCGACTCTTATAGCTGACTGCCTCCTCTACGAACATGATCATACAGTGTTGCGATGGCTACCATATCATTGCAACCTTAGTCCTATTGAGTACATGTGGGTTTGGTAAAACAAAAAGTTGCAAGTAAAAACAAAATCTAGTTTAAGCAAGATGAAAACTATCACAGAAGATACTATTTCTTCAATAACAAGTGACGCATGGAAAAAAGAGTGTGAACATGTACAGAAGCTAGAGGCAGAATATAGAGAGGACAGATTCATAGAAGAGGAAGTAGCTACAGTAGATTTGTTATCAATTTGGGTGAAGGCAGCAGCAGCAGCAGCAATAGTAGTGACTCAGATTCAGATATGTCTGGGATATGCCCTCTGTAATTACATGCATAATATAAGTCTTGGTCCTTTGTAAATTGTAAATTATTTTCACAAGCATAAATCAGAACTCCTGCAAATTATCAGTATGTTATATAATATGTAAATATGTAAAAAGGTCGTAACATGTAGTAACTTTGCCATAGCCACTCCCTAGTCTGGATGAGAAAGAAAGAGTGTACATAATTATGTGTTCATTCATTCCTACAATTTTATCATTTTATTACGACTTAAAGACCACGTTCCAAACCTAAAAAATTAAAATAATGAGGTGAAGGAAAAGTATTTATGACGAAAATATTTCTCTTTTAAAAACAAAATAGATTCCCTTCACGTAATTTACATTTAATCAACAAATATCCACTGTAATCATATAACCTCCAAATAATCGTAGTAGTCAATCACCGTCATTAGACAACTTAAATTAAAGCATGAATAAGTAATAATTAACCTCACATTATTAATAAGCAATATTCAAGAAACATTACACTGCTTGACAACATCCCTATCTGGCAAGGTTCATGGCCTGCTGTTTGATGTGGTGGGAGAAAAGCGGGTGGAATGAATAAAGGTGTTAACTTTTCCAAGAACTACGACAGTGCTGAAGGTGCACAGATCCGATGGTTAGACGATACCTACCAAAGAGCTTATTAGCCGACCGAGGCGAGTGAATACGAGAAAGGAATGTGAACCATCACGATGATGCAATATGAACACAAGAGCACGGAGTAGGGTAAACCGCGTATGTCCACTTGGCTTATGATTTAGAGTAATAATAAACTTATTCACAAACAGGTTCGTTGTGTTGTTTACAATGTTATTAAGTTCTGTAATCAAGAGAAGAAAGAAGGTCTGGAGATACCTATTCAGACCTGCAATAGGCGCATGATTATTTCTGTTACTTGATTAGGCATGTGGGAGACACTTACTATCTAATATGAAACAGCATTTTCACGACACAGTTTCGTATTGCTTTGAATTGTAACTTCTATTATTATATTGTAATAATAATAATTAAATGGAAATGCTTATTCCTTGGACAGAGTACCCTACAACAAAAATTCTAGTACCATATTGGTCCCAAATGAATACTTTTCACAAGTAAAATTAAATTATGGTTTATTTAACGAAGCTCACAACTGGAGAGGTTATATCAGCGTCGCTGGTGTGCCAGAATTTTGGCCCACAGGAGTTATTTTACATGCCAATAAATCTACTAATATTAGTCTGTCGCATTTAAACACATTTAAATGCCATCGACCTGGGCCGGGATCGAACCCGCAGCCTTGAGCACAGGTCAGCGCTATACTGACTACACTACCTAAGCCGATTTTTCACATGTAAAAACAATAATAATAATAATTATTATTATTATTATTATTATTGTTATTACTTTCTCCTATATATTAACACGGTTCTACTAGATAAATACTAATCTATACAATTTTGAATTTTACTTTTATCATTAGAGAAACTCATAAGGACTGATTTATCCTTTTGCAGTTCTTTTCAATAAAATGGACAGTTTTCTTGCAAATTAAATGAAAAGGTTAACAGGTAATAATAATCCGTGGCGCTACAGCTCGTGAAGGACCTAGACTGACCAGCCGGCTGCTAGCCTCACGCCCACATGCCGAAGCAGAAGTGGACGATCATCCAACCAGAATGGAGGTATCGTGTGGTTAGCATGATGATCCCCCCAGCCGTTATAGCTGGCATTTTCAACCGGATTTCACTACCTATCGTAGCTTCCCAAGTACATCATGATGCTGGGTGGGCACCAGTCCCATACACTGGCCGAAATTTCATGAGAAAATTTCTTCCCCCATGAGGACTCGAACCAGCGTGCATACCGTTACGCGAGTCATAGGCAGGATGCCTTAGACCACGATGCCATTGTGCGGGACAAGGTTAACAGGTACCTATCGTCAATTCCTGCTGTTCAGAAACCTAGCAACCCTATTGCATTGACTAAAAGACAGAATGCTGCTATTCACACAGAATGCATGTGTATTCGTAGCTATGTGAGCCAGCGATGCCCTGTTGCTGAACTGCGCAGACTTTCAGTCTCATTTTCTAATTAACCATGCACATAATTACAAAATGCATAATAGGCTATGTCTTTTTCTTATTTTAATGTATTCTATTACACCCTTCAATTCGCAGAGTTATATTGCTTCCACCCTGTATTGTGCCCTCGTCTTCGAACATTTGTTTGCGGTCATGATTTATGCTACACAGTGACACTATCCTTTAGCCATGTCTCTGGCTGAAGTGGTGTCCCATCCAGATGGCCGGGGTTCGATTTCTGGCCAGGTCATGATGGAATCTGTGGTGGACAAAGCAGACATTTTCTCCCATTTCTCTCTATCATTCTACCAACACACTCCACCTCTCCCTCCGTCATCTATCATCTGCATAGTAAAAATGTAAGAAAGCGTCATAACTAGGGGGCAGATGTTGATGAAAAGTCATCATCTTATTTTTCACATTAGGACAATGCCTATTATTATAGAAATCCTTTCTATGTTAATATCAACGTAAAATAATTTCTTATATTGCATTTTTGATGTTTTTTGAACTAATAGATCATTTTTTTTCGACAATTTTTGGTCACTTTTAATACTTCGAAGAACTTTTAGACCATTTGGAATGCATTTTACTTCCTTATTTACAGATAGGTGTGTTAAATAATTTTCTAAGCAAATAGGTCAGTAGTAATTACCTACTCAATAAGTGAATAACAGTGAAGTTTGAGTTTCATAGTTTGGAACAGACTCTAAAGTCCATCCCTCATTCTACTGAAGACTTCACTTCACAACAACGGAAGTAATAGGAAATGCTTGACAACAGCTTAGTTTAAGTAGCTTTGACCACTACTGTTCTTTTGTCGGTACGAGAGTGTATTTAGAATTTATGTTTGGAATGGGGGAAACTTTCACCGTATCCTGGACAGGACGTTGTGTCCTCAGCTGGGTTTCAAAGTCACCAACTGTGGTGAACCTCTCACACAAGGTGAAGGTTACTTATGCCCATGGCCCTGAAGAAAATTGTTAATACCTTGAAAATGCCTAGGATTTAGAGTATGGATAGAGCCATTCCATGGTAAAGTGAGCCTGAGTACTAATTTTTCAAAATAAAAAATACAATGTTTATTTAAGCAGGAAAAACTTTAAATTATTCATATTTCTTCTCCCTTCTGAAAGAAACT